>NC_046321.1:46056006-46356006 GCF_009819535.1 Lacerta agilis
TCATTTAACTCTTTGGGGAAATAATTAGCACCACGCGTCATGTGCATGGAAGTTGCTGAACGAATTAACCAACTAGAAGGATTACTGTTAATAGCATCAGTTTTCCTATAACTTGATATTGCTGGATAGTTTTGATGAATTACAAAAGCATTAGTTTGCTTTCTGCTGCCACCCTGGAACTTTTGTTTATTAGTGCCACTTTGTTTTGTATGATTCCTTGCAAATGAAGGGAAAGAACTTTTCTGCTTGTATATGTTGATAATATAATTTTGGTTACTGAGAACAAACAAGATTATACAAAAACAAGATTGGACATAGGCCTGGCCAGGACATAAGCATCTTGACTGTGACAAAGGAGACCTGTGTGCGTGCTTGTTTGCTTGCTTGCTTGATTGATTAACAGCTGTTGGGAACTTCAAGGTCCCTCCTCTCCCTTCTTATGGTCTTTATACTGGAGACTCCAATAGAGAGCATTCCATGTCAAGAAGGAGGGCAAGCGGGCACTCTATCAAATGACAGGGCATGAGTTACACCGAGCAGGGCCCTTTCACTGGTGGTGCCCATTGTATGCCTTGCTCTTCCCAGACCTGCTTTCTTTTGGCCTGTATTTTGGAGCTTTATAATTTAGGAAGACTTTGGAAGAACTGGTCCACAAGTCTTATCTGCTGACGTATGTGCTGATTTTATTTGCTGCTATTTTGGGCTTCTGCTGCACCACGGTTCACACCAGCGTAATAGAGTTGTAATCCAAATGCAGACAGCAACAGCTGTTGGGACATAGCAGCACTGACAGCCACACCCATAGCACCCGTCAAAATTCTGCCATTACCTACCAACCATGTTGATGCACATTGATGAGGCACATTCTCCATGCAAGGAAGGCACCAATCAACAACTGTAGATTCTCCAGAGTCTATGAGTACGCACACTTGCTTGCTGCTTCCCCCAGGAGTTATAGCATGGCCCACACTGTAATTCCTGGAATCACTGGACCTGGCGGGGGCCTTTATTTTTCCCCGAGCCCTGGACCTCCGGAAGGGGCTGGGACTGGTCATTTCCTGGCAACGCATCCTTGCGCTCCGGCTTTGGGTCCACACTAGTCCCTGACAGGGATCCATGGGTCTTTCTGCCTGCACACTCTCACGCCAAGTGTCTTGCTGAGCCTCAAACAAAACACAGCCACTCCTTTCTATGTTTCTCCTTCTCAGCTGGCAAAACTCCAGGAATGCGCCTCACCCTGGTGGCACTCAGTTACATAGGTTCCTCCCCCTCCTCTTGGGGCCAGCGGCTCACGCCCTCTGCTGGTGCGTATGCTCTGGGGCTTTCTGGGCTTGCCTGGTCTCAGTGTACCGTCGCATGCTCCTGCAGTCTCAGTTCTATCTGCAAAGAGGCTTGCTCTACTGCTTGCAGCATAGTCTGTGGGGGCTACTGGCAGTTGATAAGAGAATGGCGGAGGGCGAGCTGGAGCCCTGCCAATGCTCTCAAGAAGTGCAAAATACCACAAATAGAGAAGGAAGCAGTTCACCAGGCAGGAAAAAGTGAAGAAACAGTCCCTCAGAGAATGAGGAAAAGGCAGAAGCGGACCCTCTTAGTCCCAGGTCTCGGCGACTGGGAGGGCTACAGGATAGGAGGCAGGGCAAAAGACGTCAGAGGAAAAGGTTCAGTTGCTCCTGGTCTCGCCAGAAGCAGGCTTCAGAAGTGTCATCATGGTTAATGATGACAACGGCTGTGTTAGAGCCATCCAGAGTTATCTGTTTGTTTTGACAGTAAATTATCCTTTAATGAACTACGCTCACTGTGTTATCAAGCCAGGAACTGAACTCCTGACATCCCCACTATCAGATCAAGTTCCCAACCCCTTAAGTACCCACAACCTAAAGAACAATAAAACTATCTATGCATAGTTTGGCCAAACTGCGGGAGGCAGTGAAGGATAGGCGTGCCTGGCGTGCTCTGGTCCATGGGGTCACGAAGAGTCGGACACGACTGAACGACTGAACAACAACAACAATCTATGCATATCCTTGCCTTCTGGCCTTCCCAAGGATGGGCTGTGGGAACACCTGGCCTCAGAAAACCCATCAATGGATGTTCATTGTTCCCCTCAAGGGAGGGGTGCTGTGTACTTCACTGTATGTCCCAAGGATTATGGAGGAGGGTGGTGTCCAAGTTGAGTTTGTGACCTCGCTTATGCTCAATTAGAGGATTATGGAAGAAGGCGATGTCGAAGTCCATCTTTCCTTTTGAAGCAAAATGTCATTGAAATGGGGAGAATTGGTTATGGCATTGATTTTGTGTGGTTTTTCAAAGGTTAGTTGTCCATCAGCACTGTCAAGTACAAGGGTATACAATTTCGACACTTTCTTGCAACAATGCAACAAGTTTGGCCAATCAAAACCAGAAGGGATACAATTTACAAGCTTTCTCCATTATCTGCACAGCAGGGGGTGTTCAGTCAACAGTGCAAAGGCTGAGCTGAAGCGTTCCGTGCTGGTTACCTGCTTTCAGCAATAGGGGTCGCTGTTTGGTAGTACCCAATTGGTTAGCTGTCAGATTCTAGAGCTCCCTATTGGTGGCTCTTAGGTAATTCACAAAATACAGAGTCGATTCATAAAACAGTGTTCATTCATAAAGCAGTAACATAAATCTCCATTGATACATATTGGGTGTATACATACAGATTTATGGCCATGCTGTAGTGTAGTGCTTATGCGACTGTGAATAAAAGGTGGCTGGGCTCATCGTCCCGGGGTTTGGGAGGAGGAGGAGTGACAAAACTGATTTCCAATAAGTGCCCCCCTTTATTTCCACAACATGTCCTTGAGTCTGTACTCTGAATAGTGACACCTGGGACCTAGAAGTGGCAGGGCTTGTCAGTCCAACCGCTGCACAGTCTCATCAGGGCTGGCCATAAGGCAATTGGAGCAATTGGGCCACTTGGGCCCCACGGGCTGCTCCTAAGGGCCCCTGCCCCAGGGCAATCTAGATGGATTTTATTTATATCTCTAAGATTTTGCAGACTGTGAATTGGGGCCCTACCAAAAAAAATCAAGTTGGGCCCCAATGCTTCAAATTGGGCCCCACTGGTTAGCCCTGAGTCGCATAGTTGCTTAGCCCGAATTACCTTGCCCTAGCATGACATCTTGGGTTTGCAATTTTGGGAGAGGGGAGACTGTGACACTTGGGAGCAGGCAGGCTGGCAAGGCCCCCTAGATTTAGAGGCCCGAGTTGCCCTGCCCTTGCATGAAGTCTTGGGTTTACAATTTTGGGAGAGGGGAGGTTGCCTGCTGGGGAGCAGGCTGGCTGGTGAGGCCCCCTAGATTTAGAGGCCCTAGGCTTCAGCATACTTAGCCTATACATAAATCGGGCACTGCCGAGCACCCAAGAATCTAGCATCAAGGGATCTAGGGGATCCCTGTTCCTCCACGAACCCATAGCAATGTGTTCTAAGCCACTCAGAGACAAACAAGCAACTAACAAGTTTAAATCACTATCATAATCATAATTGCGGACTTTGTCCTGCATCTTCTCAAGCCAGGAGCCATCCCTGGATAGAAGTGCTGGAAAGTATACTTTAGGGTTTCTTTTAAAGTTTGTTTAGGTCCTTTCTTTCTTAAAGATGCTTCATTAATACAGCATGGAGCTGGTTTTCTCCCCCCCCCCACCCCTTTTTGCAGTAAAGGCATAATGTGAGAGAATAAATCTAAAACAAAGGATGTATAATTTTATCATTTGACAACTGAAACAGCAAGTTTTAGGGGTTGACTCTGCAATAAAGTCATTAGTTTGTAGCCCAGAATGTCACAGATAGGGTGTGTGTGTGTGTGTGTGTGTGTGTAATGTTTTGCTGAAACTTAAAAGGAAGGTAACTACTGTATTACAGGTAACACAGGCAGCACCAATGCTAAGTTAGGCTAGTGCTTTGCATTGAAAAGTGTGATTTGCAGAACTTTTTGTCATTCTTACTTCCATTATGAAGAGAGATTTCTTTAAAAAAAAAAAAGGAGCAGCCTTTAAATAATTAAGAGTTACTTGCTGTTCGCTTAGTTACAAAGGTGGTGTGAAAACAATGATCTCTGTTCATTTTCATGTGGGCTGCTTTGCCAAGTTGTTGCTTAAGAAAGTGGTTCGACTTGAAAGAAAAACTAATTAGGCAAGCATTTTTAAATAACGAAGACTCTTTGTGCCTCTGGGTAGCAGCAACCCATTTTTTTTATTTTCTGTGAGGGATTTCTATAGCGTTAGAAGAAGTTATAAAGCCTTTGGAGAAATATTTTTCTTTTGAATAGGAGTTGTTTGCCGAAGAGTAAAAATATTCCATGACATAGTCACTGAGGGAAGGGAGATGCCAACTGCCTCACACCTTCTTGGGCAAAACTAACAATACTGCCAAGCAGGAATGTTACAACAGTTAGAGTGAGAAGCTAAAGTTGTCATTGGGAAAGCCCAGTCTGATGATACAAACTTCTCCTTGAGTAACGTGCCGGAATTTACCTTATTGGGAGAGCAGATGTTTTGCATGCAAAATGTCCTAAAGCCAATTAATCCCTTGCATTTCTAGGTAGAGCTGGAAAACACCCCTTTTTGAAACCCAGGACACACTCTGCTTGTCGATATAAACAATGCTGAACTAGAAGGAACAGGGGTCTGACTCAGCCTCCTCCGATCCTGATACCTAAATGCAAAAATGTTGCATCCATTTCCTGCAGCTTTTGCTCTGACTGCCATTTTAAGGTTACCAATGTATCGTTACACACAGGAATCTTGTAGATGTTTATCACAGAATCATAGAATTGTAAAGTTGGAAGGGACGGCAAGGGCGAACTTGTCCAACCCCTGACAATGCAAGAATCTCAGCTAAAGACTTGCCCTGCATAATCAATCCCATAATGTGGCACGTGCGCGCACACACACACACACCATTTGAAGGGCAATGCCCATCAATGCCCCAGTGCCCTCAAATATTTTATTGGCGGGGTGAAGGGACCTCGGCCCCCAGGAGTTGGTTCCTATGGGTCCAATCCATGTTGGCAGCCATCACTGCCTCCTGTGGCAATGAGTTCCATAGTTTAACTAAGTAAGCAATGCCTTTTAACTGCCCCAAATCTTCCAACATTCGACTTCATTGGATGTCCACAAGTTCTAGTGTTATGAGAGAAAGAGAGAGGAGAGAAACTTTTCTCTATCCATTTAGAAGCTTCCTTTTTCATCACAGGAAGGTTGTGGGTGATGGAGCAAGTGGGAACAGGGACCTTAGGAGAGGAGTCTGCTCCCCATCCACATTTTATGCCCACAACTTCCTTTGAATGCATGAATAGGGCTTATTGTATGACGCAACTGACACATCATTTATTAACAGTTACAGGTATCTGAGGAAGTATGCATGCACACAAAAGCTCATACCAAGAACAAACTTAGTTGGTCTCTAAGGTGCTACTGGAAGGAATTTTTTATTTTATTTTGTTTTGATCATTTATTAAAGCTGATATTAGTAGTAGTGTTCCTATATTGCCATTGCTAGCACCGAGATGAAATGCTCAGACAGTATCCAGCTTGTCTTCCTTCTCTCTCACACACACCCTTTGTTTGTTTGTAATTGAACATTTGTTTTCCGCCATGGGAGAAAGATGGGTGTCTTTGCACCTGGCTAGGATAATGTATGTAGATATATTCAAAAGGCAACTCTACCACTCTGGGCAAGTTCTACTTGAATTTCATTTCGCCACAAACCGCAGCTGAATCATTCCTCTTGCAGATATGAGAACAACTCTGGTAAACCATTTTGTTAAAACGTTCATCAAAATCGGGTGCCTGGTCCTGGCAGCGGAACTGGCAAAGCAATAGCTGTAATTAGGATTAAGAGTAAAATGGAATTGGGGGTGGGAATGACAAAGAACAGGGGTTTTTTATACTGTATTTCTTTTAATGACAAACCCTTTGATAGTTTTTGCCCCAGGTAATCCCACTCTGTATGTGTATGTGTTTTCAAACAAAAAACAAAAAAAGCCCCCACAACTCTATTGATTTCGAGCCATGACTCACATACAGCCCCTGTAAGCAAAAGGGATGAAGCTTTTAAAATGCAATCACCAAAACCAAAACGGTTTTATTTCACAACAACTTTGAGCTTCACTTTAAAGCAAATATAACGCGAATCACAATGCAATGGCGATTGATGTTTTTCATCAAAACCCAATTATCATTCCATCACGGCATACACTATAATGCCACATTGGCCGAGCCAAGGCAAACACATTGCAAGCGCCTGAAAAATTTAGATCTGTGTTTTTTGGAATGTAACCGCTGTTATTAGTTCTCACAGACATGTTTGATCTTGTAGGGAGAACAAGCAAACATTAAGTGGAAGCACTTCTTTAATCAGGCACTTGCAGAAGTTAACTTTCGCTAATATGTTGAATATAGCAGGGAGGGAGAACCTCCTTTGCAGAAAAACATGCAGAAGGGATTATTATTTAAAACACACACACACAACTACAAGCTTAGAAAAACTGTAACCCGCCAAGCCCAATGCAACACACCAGCTGTCTACAGTGGCCTGTGTTTGAGAAAGTTTCTGTTTTTTTCTTCCTGTCTGGGTCTGCAGATATGGGAAGATTGTTAACTGTTTGCTAGACCAGAGTACATGGGTTGCATATGTTGTAATCAAACAAACATGGTGCAAAATGTTTTAAATTCAAAGTATCAGCAAGTAATGCCATTTAGTCCCCTGTATCTCTTGGTTCAGGTCTACATATTGTTGGCTTTTAGCTTCAGTTGACACTGCGTATCTCTCACCACGGGCTACCAAATATTTGGCTAAGGGCATAATATACTACAGGGGTCAGCAAACTTTTTCAGCAGGGGGCTGGTCCACTGTTCCTCAGACCTTGTGGGGGGCCGGATTATATTTTGGAAAAAAAAATATGAACAAATTCCTGTGCCCCACAAATAACCCAGAGATGCATTTTACGTAAAAGGACACATTCTACTCATGTAAAAACACGCTGATTCCCGGACCATCCGCGGGCTGGATTTAGAAGGCAATTGGGCCGCATCCGGCCCCCGGGCCTTAGTTTGGGGACCCCTGATATACTACATCTAACAAGGCAGTTTAGCACTGCCCTTGGCTGTGTGCGACGGCAGTGGTGGCAGCAGGTGTAGGAAATTTATCTTTCCCTATCCTGTTTTGTTTCAGTATGATCATTTTTGTTGTTTCTCAGGCTGGGGTGTGCTGGAGTTAGAAAGCATGTGTCGAGTACACAGCGAACACTCAGAGAAGATGGGGTATCAAAAAAGATCGGGTGGAAAGGTGGGCAAGAGCAGATATTTTATAGTGAGTTTCCATCATAGAATTGAATGTTACATAGCTTTAGAGTACTCAAGAATAGATGCCTGAATTACCTTTTAAAGCAGGTTTGGGGAACCTGTGACTCTCCAGAGGTTTTGGATGCCAACTCACATTGATCCCATGGACAATGATCCAGGAGGGCGGAAGTTGGAGTCTAGCAATGCACTGAGGTCCAAGGGTTCCCCATACCAAATCTAAAGTCTGCTAGATTGGTGACTGGGACCACATAACACCGGTCCTGAGAGATCTACATTGGCTCCCAGTATGTTTCCGAGCACAATTCAAAGTGTTGATGCTGACCTTTAAAGCCCTAAACGGCTTTGGTCCTGTATACCTGCAGGAGTGTCTCCACCCCCATCGTTCAGCCCGGACCCTGAGGTCCTCCTCCAAGGGTCTTCCGCTGGTTCCCTCACTGCGAGAAGTGAGGTTTCAGGGAACCAGGCAGAAGGCCTTATTGGTAGTGGTGCCCACCCGTCAGATATCAAGGAAATAAACAACTATCTGACTTTTAGAAGACACTTGAAGGCAGTCACGTTTAGGAAAAATTTTATGTTTGATGTTTTATTGTGTTTTTACTATTCTGCTGGGAGCCACCAGAGTGGCTGGGGCAACACAGTCAGATAGGTGGAATACTAATACTAATACTAATACTAATACTAATAATATAGCTCAAAGCTGTAGAAGTGAAAACAAAAGGTTCATCCACAGAACCTGGACGCCTAAGGTCAAAATATCTGCAAAAGGAATTTGCTGTTCTCAGCAAGTGCCAGGTTATATCAACTCCTACCCCATAAGGAAAACACCCATTTCCTTTGCTATCTGGATTGCAGTTCACACCTGCTGCTGACAGTTCTTCCATAAGGGCAGGAAGATCTTGATTAACAAACAACTGCCTTACAAAACCAGCTCCATGTAAACAATCTTTAGAGATCTGCATAAATCTTCAAAGTCAGCTAACCTACTTTCTTTGCTGTCATCCCGAAAGCAACGACTGGCTGGAATTCTGCAAAAGGCAGGCATGCTTAAATTCCACTGAGATCAGTGGGACTTGGGCTGCAGGTTTTTGAACACTTAAGTCCCATTGAGCTTAGCGAGACTTACACTGCATACACACTTATACCCTGAAAGCACATTCAAAGCACATTCCCTCCTCAAAGAATTCTGGGCACTGTAGTTTGTTAAGGGTTGCTGGGAACGGTAACTCTGTGAGGAGGAAACTGCAGTGCCCAGAATTCTTTGAAGAAAAGAATGTGCTTCAGATAAATGTTCTTTAAAAGTATAGTGTGCACACAGCTTTACTTCTGAATAGACAGGTATAGGAGAAGACTATTTTGTTCATCCAGGCTTCTAAATTCCATTTCAAATCCAGGGTTTTAGCCATTTCTGTTTATGCTGCCTGTTGCAAGGAAATGATTTAGACGAGGACTGGCATTTATTGCTTTTTGTTGATTTGAATTAATAAAGATTGTATTTTCTAATATTGCCTTGTTTGCAAGCTGTCCAGGGAATATTTACTGATGGACAGCTAAATAAATTATTTTATAAATACATAAACGGTTGTGCTCCTAAGCATGTTACTATGCAGTTTAAGTCCACTGATTGCAATTGAAATGGACATCACTCACATTCTCAGGAATATAATATTTTCTTTTGGTATACAAGATAGCATGACAAGAAAGATGTTGAGGTTTTGCAGGAAACTGATGAAGGCAATTGTGGAAGCCAAGATATTCCTGTTCTAAGTATTTGAGAATGTACCAATATTTCAGGTTGATTCATCTACGACTGATCTAGGATCACAGAAGACTTGACAACTGCTCTTCTGGATTTCGAGCAGAGGTCTTTTACATCGCCAGTTACTTTTTCCTACTAGCAATGTCAGGGGTTGAACATGGGACTTCTACATGCTTGGAACATGCCCAAGCTAGGGGATGTTCTTTGATGACTTTCTCTTTGGTGACTACTTGAAATGGCCTCCTTGGACCCCTTTTGATGTCTGGTGCTGTCAGAAGATTTAGGTCATGGCGGAGGAGCCCACACCAAGGCTCTTTCCCATGCCAACATTTGTGCCTCTTGGCGTGGGGTGTGAGAAAAGGCAGTATCATCTTCCCATGCCACCCTGGCATCATTAGGAGATCTAGGTCACATGGGAAGAGATAATACTGTGGCTCTTTTCTCATAGTAGCACCCTACGTTCTGGAATTTGAGGTATCACTGGTATGGGAAGATGTTGCATTGTGTATCCATGTGACTTAAACTTCAGTGTGAAATAGGTCACATTGCTGGAAACCATGGGAGGGGAGAGTGCTCATGTTCTACTTGCTGGTTTCCCATGGGCAACTGGTTGGCCACTGTGAGGATGCTGGACTAGGTGGGTCATTGGCCTTATGTTCTTATATCTCTATCTCCCCACCCCTACAGGGGTTTCTGCCACCAACTGTTCTATGGCAAGGATTGCAGGAGAGAGAAAGACCGCCCCAAAGTCTGACACAGGTTGACCTGCCACCACCAGCTGCCCTCTGGGAAGGATCCTGGTGGCTTTGTTGTTTGTTGTTTTCAATTCTGTGTCTACAGGGATCCTGGGAATTAAAGACTATGGTGTGATTCTGCCTGCCTGGCATGCCTAGTATATGTACTGAGAAAGGTGACATCATAGAGTTTTTCACAATTGCTGCACATTGACTGGTGCATCACATGGGGAGATGGGGGAGGGACATAAACCACAAATAGTTTCTGAGGCAAATGATGCACATGTATTAACTGTTAGGGTGTATCAAGATATCATAACATGGATACATTTAATCACTACTGCCTATTAACAGTCAAGCACTACCAGATGTCAGTATCATAATCTCAATATCATATGTTGAATCACCTTTCTTCTGGCAGGAATTGTGTGCTTTTAAAGCAGCAGTAGGGGTCCTAATTTGGCCATTGTGCCATTTCCCCTATTCCATATCCACTTGCCCCATGGTTGACAACATATGTGAGATCAGGTGTGGACATGTGATCCTCTGACAGTTGGTTAGTGGCGGTTACCGAAGAACTCGTCTTTTTGTATTTTCATGTTTTACCGTATATTTCTCTGGCTGTTGTGCTGCATAGATGTGACTTCCCTAACCTGGTGCCCTCCACATGTTTTGAAGTGCAACCCCTATCAGCCACAGAAGCCACAGACATGCTTACTTGGGCTGATAGGAGCTGTAGTCCAAAATATCTGAAGGGCACCAGGTTGGGAAAGCTAGCATGGACTTATATCTACATCGGTATTAGTCCTGGTGTAACAGCTTCCGACAATGTTAGACTGCAGAATTGTCCTGTAAATCAGTGTTTCATGTAGATGGTTGAAATAAAATTAAATCTGTGGCTCTGTGTTGCCAAATAAATATTCATCTATTTTATGAACCAGATTCTCACAGGCATTAAGGATTGTTCTCATTTACACCTGCAGAAGGCTTCGTTGCGTCTATGAAAAAGTATTACTCTGTGGCTTGGTCCCACAAGTCATTCTTTCACACAGCAAGTTTGATTTTCTTAATCATAATTAAATGCAAATAGAGTCATTAGTCATAACTGGAATCCATAGTTGTCAAGCCTTTGTTTTCAATGTTTTCTGTTAATATGGTTTTTATTAAATATCTGCTCGCAGTACACATCCTAGCAAATATTCATTTTCTTCCTGGAAGGATACTTCCTGTCATTAGCTATCAATTAGAGAGCTGTGGGAGACAATAATAATAATAATAATAACAGAAGATAAAATCCTTAAAACAGACTAGCATATGCAACAGACTGAAATGCCTGAGGAGACAGAAAAGTGTTTGTAAGGCAGTGACAGCTGGTGTCCACTGGGCTTTTGGACTACTGATTCTGAGAGCCAACAGAATCATAGACAAAATGTATGATGAATCATTATTTTAAGAGCTCTTGCATAGAACAAGTCAAGGGTGTATGATACAATTGACAGAGGAATTCCAAAGAAATGATAGAGGAACTATAAAGTGAGTGGTTTTTTCAGGAAAGAACCGGAAATGCTGGGACACCTACATACTTTTCTTCCATGGCTTCACTGACTTCTGAATAAGCAACTTTCCTGCCAGAGTCCTTTGCTCCTCTGCCCATTATTATTTCCGATGGTTATGCCACCTGTAATTGCACAGAAACAACAAAACATCAAATGTGCTACTTGCTGAACTGCAGGTACAAACAGTAATGATATAATTAAGCTCCGCAATTATGAAATTAAAATGTGCCATTATTTACTGAAAGCTCGCAACAACTTAATTTCCCTCATTAAAACACTTAAGAAAGGAAATGTGTGGATTGGATATTCTGGGTTACAGAAAGGTTAAGGCTTCTGTTGTGGTTTATTAATAACCGTGATAAGACGGGAGAGGCCTTTTCAGAACGTATTTTGCTGTAATCGTGCAGGCAAAACTGTGTAAAAAAACAGTATGCGTGCTATAATTTGGTGCTACATAGGGTGGTATTCAGCCAAGTTCTACTCATTGAAATTAATGGGCCTAACAGTTATATTCATTCATTTCAGTGGAATCCACTCTGACTATAACTTAGCAGAATACCACACACTTTTCAGAAACTATGAGCCTTTTCACATGTCCAACTGAATGTGCATATAGCAGGATTATGCCCATTTATGAATGTAGATCCCTCTCCAGTTGCACATATGCATGTTAGGTGACATTGTGAAACAGTCTACAAATTGTACATGTGTATCCTCCTTCACACTTTCACACGGGCAGAGCTGAAGACCCCACTCAAGTCCAGTGGTTGAAAATTCTACATTGATGCAGAAATGTGTCATCGCCCTCATGCACACTCAACTCTGTAAATGTCCTGCAAAAAAATATAAAATTATAAATAAATGGATAAACATAAATATCTGCATTTTCTGCCTTTCTAATAACTTCCACAGCACAGTTGGAAGGTTGGAACTACAGTGGTACCTCTGGTTGTGGACGGGATCTGTTCCAGAGCTCCGGTCGGATCCCAAGGTTTCCTCAACTGGAGGGACCGCTTCTGCGCAAGTGCGCGGTGTGGTAGAGCGCTTCTGCGCATGCGCGCGGGGCAAATCCCGGAAAAAATACTTCCAGGTTTGCCGCGTACGTATTCCGAAGGATATGTAACCAGAGGTGAATGTAAGTAGAGCTACCACTGTACCACTGTACTGCTGGTTCTGTGTGCTGTGTGCGGTAGTGGCTCCTGCCCTAAGGAACGCCCTCCCATCAGATGTCAAGGAAATAAACAACTATCTGACTTTTATCAGACATCTGAAGGCAGCCCTGTTTAGGGAAGTTTTCAATATTTGCTGTTTTTTCATATTATTATTATTATTATTATTATTATTATTATTATTATTATTATTGATATTCTGTTGTGAGCCACCCAGAGTGGCTGGGGAAACCCAGCCAGATGGGTGGGGTATTAATAATAATAATAATAATAATAATAATAATAATAATAATAATAATAATAATAAAACCATCCTGCACTAAAGCTAGGGACTGGAGAGGAATTTGGTTCACATTGAAAGGGGGCTCTACTTCATGTTCACTTCCTGAAATTACACCCAAAATGCAGCCATCCTTCAAAATTCGCACATCTCTGAATTTTGCAAAGCAGTTTTCAAGCCCAAGTAATGTGTATAAAAATGTGAATGTGGAGGTAAAGTGTGCCTAGAAATGTTATTAGGGGAAATGATACATAAAAGTGCATTATATAATGGGAAGTGCTTTAAAAAATGTATATCAGGCAAAATTGCATTCAAACCATCATCATCACCTACATGATTGTTTCAAGATGTTGGTCATCCATGTTCTTTTGCACTGGTCCCAGTATCAGACAATTTGATCTAAGTTTATTAATCCTTCCTTATGTTTACTCAGGATGTGGATATGATGAAGACAGTAGCCAGGTTTCTGCAACATGCAGTGAAGATTCATGGATGCTATACAACTTAAGTGTTAAATGCAGGGGTTTGTTTATTTGTTTGTTTGTTGAGGTGTTTTGGTTTTTTTTTTAATTGAACCCTACTGGAATCTTGTAGATATGCCAATAAAGGTTTGAGAATCTGAGAATCTGATTGTTTCGAGGCAATGCACAAGAAAAACCTGCAGAAAACAAATAAAAGCACAAAAAACAGCTGATACGTTTAAAGCAATGTTCATATTTGAAGAAATTTACAATACAACACTGGTTGATTTTCATGAAGACTATTTTAAAAAATGCAGATTGATGTAGCAATGTGGAGAACTGAAGATTGGGGAAATGAGAAACTGAGGGGAACTGAAATTGACGGATTTGTCTGTCCCTAATTGAACTTCAAGGTTTTAAAACTAAAATTATCAGGGGAAAGGATTATTTAACAAGGGGTCTTTCCACAGGTTCCCACGCTTTACAATTTTTATTTTTATTTTTTGCTCAGGCGTCTAGAAAAGCCTTTCCCAAGCTTGTGTCCTCCAAATGTTGTTGGGTTATGACTCCCACCATCCTTGACTCTTTGTCATGCTGGCTGGGACTGATGGGAGTCGGAGTCCAACAAAATTTCAAAGGCACCAGACTAGGAGAGGCTGCTAGTGGGATATACTCTGAATTGCTCCCTCCTTTCTTATAAAAATCACTTGTTGGCAGTGTCGTTCATCATGACAGATGAACCCAGAGTGGAATTGCAAGCTGTAGAATCCTGAAAGTTCAGGAAAAAAAGGCTTCCACGGCATCAGCTGGCTGTAATTTAGATTCTTTTGCAGATCTCTTCGGGACTACTAGAGTCTTCATTATTTCCTCCAGTAGGAAAGGAGAAACTATTTTTATGCAAATACAGACTTCTGCAGGGGTGAAATAAAAATAAAAATGCTATCAATCTTCTTGGTTAGCAATAGGTGATTTCTTCTTTCATGTTCAAACGAGCTACAGCTTGCTTCACCTATTTTCTGTTTCTTGGGCTAAATTGTGTAATAACAGACTTAGTTCCCACAAATGAAAGACATGTTTCTAACTAGGAGTCTAGCTCAGAGGTAGAGTTGCTGGATTTGCTGCTAAATGAGCAGGACGTTGTTCAGAGGAACAGGGACTGCACTTTGATTTGGTGGTTCTCTTCCTGCAGTGACAAATGTTGATCGACTCCTGGGTTGCACTGCAATTCATTTGAAATGGAGGGATCCCCCCCTCTCTTTTTAGCTCAGAATAAATTGAACGACTGCTTTAATATGGTTTGCCACTGAAGTCCATTTCCTGGCGCTCAGCGATAGACATGACACAGCAACAGTGGGTGTTAACATAGCTCATGGTGAGATTTCTATACAGAAATTCGGTCAGACAGCAGGGAGTGTTGGCATGATCTTTTCATCATCCATTCTCCCGTAGACTAAAAGTAAATGCAGCAGATGGAGGAAGCAGGAAAAAAGTGGTTCTGCAGTATACAGGTACTTCTCAAAGTTTAGACACATGGAACTCAATACCTGTGGTGGTGGGAATAGTAAGAAGTGGGTTGTTGGGCCTTATCTTTTGATCATGGACTCAAAAATAGCCATCCACAGATAAAACTGCTTTAACTGTAGGAACACAGGAAGCTGCCTTATGCTGAGTGAAACTTGTCTAGCTCAGTATTGTCCACACTGATTGGCACCAACTCTACAGGGTTGCTACCTGGCGACATTCCCAGTCCTAACTGGAGATGTCAGGGATTGACTTGCATGCAGAGCAGATAACAATGATCTGGTTATCCACCACTTGGACTACTGCAATGAGCTCAACAACTAATCCAGAATGCAGCAGCAAGACTGGTGACTGGGAATGGCCACCAGGACCATATAACACTGGCCTGAAAGGATCTACACTGGCTCCCAGTATGTTCCCAAATATAATTCAAAGTGTTGGTGCTGACCTTTTAAAGCCCTAAATGGCCTTGGCCCTGTATACCCAAAGGAGTGCCTTCACCCTCGTTGTTTAGCCCATACACTGATGTCCAGCTCCAAGGGTCTTCCAGCAGTTTCCCTCACAAGCAAAGTTACAGGGAACCAGGCAGAGGGCCTTCTCGGTAGTGGCGCCTGCCCTGTAGAATGCCATCCCATCAGATGTCAAGGAGATAAACAACAATCTGACTTTTAGAAGACACCTGAAGGCAGGCCTGTTCAGGGAAGTTTTTAATGTTTGGTGGTTTATTATGTTTTGATATTTTGCTTGAAGCCGGCTAGAGTGGCTGTGGAAACCCAGTCAGATGGCAGGGATATTATTATTATTATTATTATTATTATTATTATTATTATTATTGGCTGTTCTGCACCTAAAACAGTTTTTTTTGGGGGGAACTGTATGTGACGTTAAATGTATGGATGCATGTAAGATATTTCTCTGGGAGAATTGGGTGAGTCAGCAATCAACATTGGGACAGTAAGATCTCAGGAGGGATGTTAAACCCTTTCTCCTACTGCTGAAGAGTCTTAATGAAAATCATGCACACACTCCAATACTGCTATTAGCCACAGGAGAGAAGCTTCTATTGGCACCAATAGATGTCGCATTACTTCGGGGCATTGTGGTCAATTACAAGTTGACCAAAGGGAGCCCAGGGCAGGAGCAACAGCACCAGCAGGAAGTCGTGGGTCCTTGCCACCAGGCTCGGCCTGGTCTATTTTTTCATGCCTTGTTTGCTTGGAACAATGAGGCAATAACCACACTATTTTCCAAGGCATTCTCTGGTTTTTATTTTGTAAGAATAATTTTGGTGGTGACCCATTTGTGCAGCTTTGTATCTTGTTTGAAGTAGGATACTCAAAACCGTTTGGGTGTTTCTTTAAAGCATGCATGGTGGAGCGGTGGCAAGGGGGGGCGCATTGGATTGTGTGCAATGAAGTCTGGAAATATAAATGTTGACTTTGCTGAGGAACATTAAAGAAGTATTTTCTTTTCTTTCTTTTTTTGAGGGGAGGATAGAGATGTCATTCCTATTAAAATCAGATGGAGAGTAACAGGCTGACAGGAAGAGAACACATTACAGGCACCAAGGAACTGGCCTAGACCCAGAGGAGAGTCGCTTCTTCCTCTTAACTGAGCAAGTCTCATGGAAATTCAACGATTTAAGGTTGCTTAGACATGGGGAGAAGCCATCAAGCAAGTCAAACTTGTGTCAACAGATCCATTCAGAAGAAGAAGAAGAAGAAGAAGAAGAAGAAGAGGAGGAGGAGGAGGAGGAGGAGGAGGAGGAGGAGGGGGAGGAGGAGGAGGAGTTTGGATTTGATATCCCACTTTTCACTACCCGAAGGAGTCTCAAAGCGGCTAACATTCTCCTTTCCCTTCCTCCCCCACAACAAACACTCTGTGAGGTGAGTGGGGCTGAGAGACTTCAGAGAAGTGTGACTAGCCCAAGGTCACCCAGCAGCTGCATGTGGAGGAGCGGAGACACAAACCCGGTTCCCCAGATTACGAGTCTACCGCTCTTAACCACTACACCACACTGGCTCTCCTCTAAATTAGCAAAGGAAACAAACACCTTATGGCCTTCCCATTGCAGGAGGCAAATGGTGCCAGACAGGTGTGCCAACTCTAGGGAGCCAGAGTGTCTTCAGCCCCCTTAAAATTTGTTGGAATGGGTCTGGGGCCCCTCATTGTTGAGAGGGCAGAGGAGGCTGAGTACGGAGCCAAGCGTGGCACAGCTTCATTGGCTGACTCCTCCGGAGTGCTTGGCATCCTTCAGATGACAGTGGTGTTGTGTGCGCATCACACACGTGACATCACACACATGCGATGCATGCAACGCTACACATGCGCAATGCACACCGTTGCCCCTCAATCTTGGGGGCAACATGGAAACTCTGGTGCCAGAATCCCATTCAAAAAGAAAAGGTTAAATGATAAAAAATGGAGTTATTTTGGTCCCTTTCGCACACATTTAATTTGTATTTATTAGGCTTGTCATTAGCTTTGTGCAAAAGAAAAGAATTCTCATAGCAACTTAACAAGGTAGAATGCAATAAATAAAAGCAAGACCAGGATTTTTAAAAAACCATGAACAATGCAAAATACGTAAAATGTTCATCCAAAAACTTATTAATAAGGACAACTCCAACTGACCCCGTTAAAAGCTAAGCAATTGAATTACCTAAGGCCTGGGTGAACAAAAAGATATGTGCCTGGCGCCTAAAGACTGACAATAATGGTCATTCTCTGCACCTCCCTCAGGTGGGGCACACTCAGTGAGTAAGTGCCTGGACCACTGGAATCTCGCACTGCTGTGGAGGTTGGGTTGCTGTGCAACAATATTTTTAAAAACCACTGAACTGTTTGTGATGCCATGATGACGCACTGCAGATTAATTGATTGATTTGTGACTCTGAAAACTCTTCCTAAAGTGTTTTGTGACACTATTAACTACGCCACCCACACAGCCTTTTTTTGTGGGAGGCAACTTAGAATAACAGAGCAGACAACGGGTAAACATCCCCCATTTCACCATGCCAAACACGTTGTGTGAACCGATCATCACAGAGGAGCCAAATTAAGGACACACTCTTGAGGCAGACACGTTGCGTAAGTGCAAATTGTCTCGCTAGGCACGTTTTGATTGTTCCAGGACTTTCTCTAAACACGCAATGGCATAATAATCATGTTAGCTCTTTCTGTTGCTTGATGACAACGCAAAGTGGCTCCCTTCTATAAAACCATAGGAGCTGTAATCAAGAGAAACATGCCTTGAGGATTATTCAGTAAATTCCGTGGGACAGGGAATTGTGTTTGGGGTGGTAGCTGTACTCTGAGGAGAAACAAATTCAGGTTCAGGGACCAAATCAAGCCTCCAGGAAGGTCTCTTTCCCTACTCTCCTCCACACATTATGTACCAATTTGTCTCAAGGCTTTACTGCTCGTTTATGAACCAGCCTTTTGATTAGTTTTTATGTGTTTTTATCAGTATTATTAACACATATAGAACTTCTACTGTACGTTCATACAGTGTCGTTGAGTGCTGTTTGCAGAACTGGGGAATATAAAATAAAACAAATGCACAAGCGAGAGCATCAGGTAGGAGCTGTGTTGCCCTGGCAGCTTGAACTCTTGGTTTTATCTGACTCAAATGTAACTACCTACCCTCTTTCTCCTAACCACAATCCTATTCAGATCTCTCTCTCTCTCTCTCTCTCTCTCTCTCTCTCTCTCTCTCTCTTCTTTTCCCCCCTACCACCACTACTGTACTTCTCCTGCTCCCTCTGGAATTGCCATGCACTCACACAAAACCCCTATCATTTACCAGCAGCAGCGGCAGATGGCAGAGCAATGGCAACCTCCCAGTAAGTGCTATTTTTCTAGAAAAGGAGGTGCCAGAACTCACCACGAACACCTCCCTCATTCTCTTAGAATTGCAATGGCACCCACCTGAGAGGTGCCAGAACTGAGTTCCTGTGATTTCCCCCTGAAAAATAGCCCTGCTCCCAGTGATGGTGCTGCCTTTTCCATGATATGAACCAGAGGTTCCTCAACTTTGTCGCAGGCAAGCACTGCCATGCCTCCATCCCCCCAACACGCATGCGCACGCGCGCACACACACACACACATGCTGCTGCTCATTGTTGTTATGGCATTAGTAGCACATGCAGACTGTAATGATGCAATAATCGCATATTCCTCCGCTGCCTTGCGTTTCTTCCGTTGTATCTATTTCAGATGGTATGCTCCTTGGGGTAGGGAGTTCTCCAACTTGTTCTTTCAGATGTACATAGATAGCTCCGACATACTTCTAAATGAATCAGAAGTCAATAAATTTGCTTCCCAGTTTCGCAGAGTGGCAGATACGTGAACAGACAAGAGTTTACCAAACCAATGAAGAAATATGAGCCAACAGTAAAATAGGAATTATTATCGACTACTGTATTGACTACACTGGTATAATAAATCTAAAGGCCCCAGTTTCACCAGGCCACAGATTGTGCTGCATACGAGAAGTGACTTGCAGATGAAGTCTTTGGATTGATGCTTAGAGCAAAGGCAGCTTTCTCTTGCTAAGCTCCTTTAGGAAGGTCTTCGCAGAACCGCTACACTCATAAACATTACACAGTCTTGAGTTGCAAGTTCCTCAAGGATCACTGCCTGGTTCAGTTCCAAGAGAGGGGTGGAAATCAGTGCTGAATATATTTGGAAAAAATATTTTATCTCAAGATCAGCTAAGCTATATTTCTCACGAGATGGTTGGCTGGGGAGCAGTTTCCCCCACATCCTCCGACACGCTGCCAAAAGATTTGTGTTTGTTTACAAATTAGTTGAAGCTCATTGTGAAACCTGACTCTCATCTCTGACTGCAATTTAGTTATCACCTTTGCACTCCCAGGTCTGAAATGAACCAGTGAGCTTCATCCAATGCATTTTCATGTGTGAAAGTCTCTCGGTTAATGAGAAGAATGTTTCATTTAGAAGAAAAGAAAGAAAAAAGATTCAAGTCTTTGTTTCCTTCCTTGATTGACTGCTGAATGTCTCAGAACAATGGCGCTATCAATAACAATGATAGAGACACTGAAATGTGTCAGAATAAAGGATAGAGCAAATTAACCATCATTAAAAGCTAAGCGTTCCTAAATGCATGTTATTATTTATGTTAATGGCAAACATAATTTCCCCTATGTAAAATGGACGGTTTTAAAGTTTGGTTTAAAACTCAATTCACTACATTGGAACAAAGAAAGATTACAGACCATTTTAAAAAAAAAATGCTTCAAGCATCTGTTAAGGGCTCCAAACTTTTTGGTGTGCAATATATATACAGAAGGGAAAGGGTCTGATTCTCCAGCTATGGTGAACTGACAAGCTGGAAATAAATGAATGAATGAATATAAGCAATAATGTTTGGATGCTCGTGATTTCCCAATTGGCTTCTAATAAATCTAGAATGGTGTTTGTGCTTCCAGGTGGTTACATCATCATCATCATCATTATTATTATTATTATTATTATTATTATTATTATTATTATTATATCCCGCCCATCTGGCTAGGTCCCCCAAGCCACTCTGGGCAGCTTCCAACAAATATTAAAATACATTAAAATGTCACAGATTAAAAACTTCCCTAAACATCAATACAAGAAGCTACACTTCCACTCTCCTCTCCCCATGCAGACCTCATGTGCTCCCCAAATCTGCTCTGGAGTGTTGCGGAGGGTGGGGAGCCCTGAACAGATTAAGGGCGGGCAGGGGGGAGGGGAAGCTCTGTCATTCCAACGACAATCCTTGTGCTGATGGGATGACATAGTTGGATACTGTCCAGAATCACACCCACCATTTCATATTTATTAGGGTGTGGGTTAAAAAAAAAATCACAAGCTTAAATACATAATTGTTTACACTCATTTCTCTGCAAGAGGTCCGGAGGGCGGCAACACAAGAACGGACCTTTTCTTCGGTGGCTCCCCACTTGTGGGACGCTCTACCCAAAGAGGCCCACCTGACACCTTTGGTGCATAACTTTAGGTGCCAGGCAAAAGTATTCCTCTTTACTTAAGCCTTTGGCTAATTAAACAATCAATGGCCTTTTAAACTTGGGGTGGCGGTATTGATT
The DNA here is from genome assembly GCF_009819535.1 of Lacerta agilis. Lineage (NCBI taxonomy): Eukaryota > Metazoa > Chordata > Lepidosauria > Squamata > Lacertidae > Lacerta > Lacerta agilis. Next base: position 46,076,911 of record NC_046321.1, read on the forward strand.
TTCTTTTTTTATTATAATGTTATGTATTTTTGTGGGGGGGGGGTTTATTGTAAACCATCCTGTGATCTTTGGCTGAAGGGCAGTATAGATATTTAATAAATGATGATAGCTCCCGCCATTTCTGATCATTTGCCATGTTGGCTGGAACTGGTGGGAGTTGGAATCCAAGAACATCTGAAGAACATCACGATAGTCACCGATGGTCTACACCAGGCATGGCCAAACTCGGCCCTCCAGCTGTTTTTGGGACTACAACTCCCATCATCATTAGCTAACAGGACCAGTGGTCAGGGATGATGGGAGTTGTAGTCCCAAAACAGCTGGAGGGCCGAGTTTGGCCATGCCTGGTCTACACTCTCCAACATTTCAAAGGAGGCTTTCCCGACTCTCTCTAGGGACTGAACCTGGAGCCCTCTGCAACTAACGCATATCACTGTGCTAAGTTCATCAAACCTGACACAGGTTTGTTGGTTTTGAAGCCAATGCCATGTTTGTCATCATGTCTATTTTCACCCTAACAGGAAGGTTTCTTCTTGCACCCAGCTGGTCATTGCTGGGCTGAATACCTTGCCTCTGCATGAAATTATTTGGGGTAATTTATTTGACAAACTATATATTATTGCAAATGTCTTTATTTTAATCATTAACACTCACCCACTGGGAACAAAGCAGCTGATTGTCCTGTCAAGGAAATTATTGAATTTAGTCATTTGGAAGATTAATGCTGGTGAACTTTAGAAATGTATTTTATTAAGTATTTTAATAATGAACAATCCCAGGTGTTCTGCATTTCCGCAGAATGGACATAAAAGGCTTATAAACAGGAAAAGCTGAAAGGATATCTAGAAAATTATAGCTGAGCTCTAGACTGATTTTAACAGGATAAAGACATTTTATCATCTGGATGTCTTCCACTGCTTCAGAGAGAGAAAGCTTAACATTTAAATTGGCAAGCATTTAAAAACAGCACGGGTGGATGGCAAGTCTCTCAATGGTTGCCCATCGCCATAATGTCGAAGTTAAAAGATTTAGGCCGGGATCCAAAACATCTCGTTCCATGCAGCAAGGAAGCTCTGAGGGTGTCTTTCTCGAACAGCAATTGCCCATGCTTTGTGCAAAAAACTTTTTTTTATTTTAAACTGAAAAGCAGTTTGTGATTTGTGGGGGAGGTGGATGGGTGGGTGGGGAGAGCCATACAGCAGTTCTTCGTATCATAGGCAGATATTAAGGTGATGGTTTGTCAGACTATAGGTCATATCATGTTTCCTCATATACTGTACTATGGATTGTAAGCAGTGGGTTCCATCCTCACTTGTGTGCATTGTCAGTGCCACTGCTATGCCCCACCTGCCACCCCCGATTCCTCCTCCTTCCACCTGCCCCACTGCTTCTTTCATCTTTGCTACATCTCCCTCTCCACCTGTTGTCGGAGCCTGTGTACTTTGGGTTCTGCTGGTGTAGTGGCAACACCCAATGAGCTCTCTTCCTCCTCTATTTAGGCGCCAGGCGAAAACATTCCTGTTCTCCAAAGCCTTTGGCTAATTAATCTGTGGCCTTTTAAACTGTGGTGAGGGTATTGTTTCTGTTTGTTTTGGTGGGGTTTTTGTGTTTTTTTATATTGATCTTTGGATGAAGGGCTGTATAGAAACTTAAAAAATAACAATAATATTTTGCCTCGGCTCTCTCTGAGAAAGGACCAGGAGAGGGTCATTCCTTTGGAGACAGCATCCCAGCAGTAGCCATGCTTGTTGTGTTGTGTTGTGTTGTGTTGTGTTGTGTTGTGTTGTGTTGTGTTGTGTTGTGTTTGGGAGCTGGGGAAGGGGGCCACATACGCAGCCTTCGTCTCCTTGGATGAAAGATCGGATATCAATGTAATTAATAACAATAAATAACAAATACTCAGTCTTAAAGTCTTTGCAATGTAAATGTCAGGTCTCAGATCTTAAGGCCCCATCTGGACTATACATTTAAAGCCGCGTCATATCACTTTAATCAATCATGGCTTCCCCAAAGCATCCTGGGAATTGTAGTTTGTTAAGGTTGCTAAGAGTTGTTAGGACACCCACTATTCCCCTCACAAAGTGACAGTTCCTGGAGTTCCTGGGGAAGAGGGATTGGTGATTAAACCACCCTAACAATTGTACTCTGCAAGGCGAATAGCGTCTCCTAATAACTCGCAGCAACCTTAACAAGCTACAGTTCCCAGAATGCTTTGGGGGAAGCCACAGATGTTTAAAGTGGGATCGTACTGCTTTAACTGTGTAGTGCAGATGGGTCCATGTCTTGCATCCAAGAAGCCTAGATGGTTGCAAAAGGCCTCCACTAAGAACATAGGGCCTTTTTTACAATTCTAGAAAGTCACTATCACACCGGCCTGTAGCCATTCCTCAAGTTTTCTTCACCCTCCTAACAACAGGTTAAAATAATGAATAGAATCCCATTTCTGCATGGGATCAGTTTTGAATCAAATTTTCTCTTGAGGGGAAATGGAGAAGTTTGTGAGGGTTTTTTTCCCCCTGAACTAATATTTTCAACACATCCCCTCTACTGCCAAACATCTTAGAACAAACCCTGTACAAATCTTGCAATATGTTTACCAAATATACTGGAAAGGAAGTTTTCTTCAAGTAGCTGCATGTTTAGCTGATTCATGGGCAATTTTGGTCTTCGGAAAATATCGTACATTGTTGAAAGGTGTGCTTCAGATAGAAAGAAATAAATTTCCAAAGTGCATGGCATTCTGACATTCACTTTTATTCCACACTGAGAACAAAATTGATATAAAAAGCTGCAGGAGAAAAATGCTATAAAAAGCATTTTCATGAAAGAAGGTGACAGTAGGACTATGAAAAGCAAAACGATTAGCAGACATTTCAAAATACCAGACATTTTGGACAGCTTAAATCCTTAAAGTATTTCCACAGATTCAGTCACCGCTATGGAAATTGCTGCTTTATTATGAGACAAGTTCAAATTACCCCACAGCAGGCCCTAAATTTAACCAAGTTTTCTGCGGTGCTCCTTTTCCATACAGGAGGTGGGAGAGCTTTTTGATTTTGTTGAATAACTTATTTCGACTCAAGTAAAAAAAAAGAAGAAGAAGAAGAATAGCAAAATATGTAAATAAACCACATTGCTTTTGTAAAGAAATTCCAATTTCTGTGGTTCATTTTACTTAGGATTCTGGCTATGGTTTTCCGTTTAATTAAAAGTTCCATTTAATTAATCCAACTTACCAACGTGTGGGGTGTTTGATGCAAGATTGTGTCAAGGTCGCAGAGACAGTGCAGAAATCCACTTAGTAGCTGCACGATTTTCCAGCAAGAACACTCACTAGAGCTGGCAGACAGGCCCTAAACCCAGATTGGCTAAAGGAAAATCTACCCTCCTGTATCAAGGGCTTTCTGTATAAAAAACTGTTGTTTGACCTGGGTCTAATAACCCCCATTTGGATGTCGCAACAACCACAATGCCTGGATGCAGTTTGCTGGTGGGGTCTGTGGTTGGTATTAGGGTGAGGCAAACTACCTCTTGCTATTTTTGGTCTGTACTTCAATTCCCAAAGGCATCTTTGTATCTCTCTTCTGTGATTTTTAAGTTAGTTCTGCTTAGTTTTGTAAGGCATTGCATTTATTGCCTGGTTTGGCTTATTATGGTAAACTTTGGCTCTGAATCTGGTACCTGACTGCTTGAGTGTCTGGCTGTGTGTCAGCACCGAAGGTGGGAAAAAAAAAGAGTACTGTATATTAAGTGATCCACCAATTTCCAAGTGTTCCCTGGAGGGTGTGCAGGGATTGTGTTTCTTTAAGACTGACTGCAAACCTAGTGATATAGATGTGGCATAGTTTCTGGGCACGGCTGGCTACAGAAGGCAGCATAGTTGGTCATTGGCTGGGACTACAAATCTGGCATGAAGACCACTAACCACTCCCAAACAACCACATAACTGGCTTGGTGTCTAACTTGACAAAGCTGAAGGCAGTTCTAGGTCTGTCACTGCCTCCATTTCTTCCCCTTCTATTTGCCAGGATGTGATGGGACCCCAGTGGCCATGATCTTAGTTTTTCTGGTGTTGAGCTTCAGACCATATTTTGCACTCTCCTCTTTCACCCTCATTAAGAGGTTCTTTAATTCCTCCTCACTTTCATGTGACTATAGTATATATCCTATAGGTGGAGAGCCTTTTTCGACCTGTGGCCACATTGCATTCTGAGCAACCTTTTCGGGGCCACTACAATAAGGTAAAAGGTGAAGGACCCCTGGACGGTTAAGTCCAGTCAAAGGCAACTATGGGGTTGTGGCACTCATTTGCTTTCAGGCCAAGGAAAACAGAGTTTGTCCACAGACAACTTTCTGGGTGGCCAGCATGACTAGACCGCTTCTGGCACAACGGAACACCGTTGAGAGTGCAAAGTAGACTGGTGAGTGAGTATGGCCCGAAGAAAGTTTCAAGGGCCAGGTAGCGGGTTGTGGAGGGCCACATTCATTCACCAGGCCTGAGATCCCGCAGCCCCTGTTTTAAAGAACACCACATTCTGGCGACTTTCAGCAAGCTGACAATCTCATATATAGTTACCAGGGAGCAAACCCATTGAGCACAATGGGGTTTTACTCCTGAGTAAAGACAGAGAGAATTAAACTGTACATTTTACTTGTTTAGAAAACTGAAAACTAAGAACGTATAGGGAAACCGAGGGTTCAGCACAGGCCTTCACATTTTGCTATTTGGCCTTGTTCTTATTTCATAGGATTGTTTCCCCCATCTTAAAAATGAAAGAATGCACAAATCAAAGAAAAATATTTGTCTTAATATGTGCTTTCATATGTTCTTTAAGCTTCAAAGGAAATATTTTTCGGCTGTACTTTCTTCGCTCCACTCCACTGTTTGTATTAAACTTGATTTTGGAATCCTAACAAATGAAGTAACATCTAAGGAAGGTTTATTTAAAGCTTTCCTGAGGCAATAAGCAATTTGAAACTCGTTAACCAATTTCTCATTTATCTAGTCATAACACATCCTTTATTGCTACTTTCATGAAAATATGCAGAGGCCAAAAGAGCGCCAAATGCCCTCGCTCCGCAAAGCTCTTTCCAATGTGTCAAACTGCAGGAGTAAACAGACGCAAACGTTGCCAGAAGACAGCATGAGACAGTAATTACAAAGGGACACTTTAAAAGAAATATTATCCCCCTGTAATATGCTGATTAATCAGCTTTTAACTGGGAACTATGCTTGTGTGAGCCTCTCCAAGTTAATAGAAATGGAGAAGTGTGTGGTTAATGACTAGCTACTGAAAGATGGAGGCATCTAGAAGTGTAGCGATTGACGGTGAGTTGAGGTTCGGGGTCGGAAGAGGTACCTCTCTGTCTCTGAGTGGTGACCAAAGGGGATGGGAGCCCTCACCCTCTCATAGGCTGGAGATACAAGGTGATAGTGGAGACAAGGTGTAGAGAAGCTCAGACCCAGGCAGGTGCTCCAATGCCACCTCACATTTCACCACAGGAAGGGTGTCTTTCCTTCTTTGCTGATGCCTCGTAGCTGAGTAAGATTGTCTTCCATAAACACGGTCTTAACACTGAGTCCATAAGTGACTGTGGAGGCCAGTTCTAGATCCACACGTCCTTCCATAGTGGGGGCATAGGTTTCCGGGCAGGAGTTGATCATGGTGAGGGTTTGCCAAGCGTGCCTTCCTCTCAGCACATTTCTCCCTTTCGTCCTGAGTTCGAGCATCTTAAAAGTCCATGACATCTTTGGCAAAGGTTGTTCTCCAATTAGAGCGCTTGCAGGTCAGTGTTTCCCAATTGTCAGTGTTTATTTGCCCTGAGAGAGTCTTTAAATCTCTTTTGTTGACCACCAGCATTACGCTTTCCATTTTCAAGTTCGGAATAGAGTAGTTGCTTTGGCGGACGATGATCAGGCATCCGAACAACATGACCAGTCCAACGAAGTTGATGTTGAAGAATCGTTGCTTCAGCAGTGGTGATCTTTGCTTCTTACAGCAAGGTTGGCTAACGCCTGTCATCCCCGATCATAGGGCACACTAGCTGTGGCTGATGGGAGTCGCAACCACATCTGGGAGGCTGCAGTTTAGCCACTCCTGGTGTAAGGGCTTTCTGCTTCCCAGTCAACTCTCAGTGGCAACCCACTACTCCTAATTCACTCTTTGCTCTGAAATTAGATTTAAAGTGAGCATTTATGCTAATATGTAAGAAGTTATATGCTCATTATATTTCACGACAGCACCACGGAATGAGAAAAGATTCTCTGGGTTGAATTTTTTTAAGGGCCACACTCTACCTCTGGACTGCAATTCTCAAATTCAGTCACCATTCCCCCCCCCTCCATGGAGCACTTGCAAATTGTTGGATATCTTGCTGGATCATTTAATATACTTTTTTTTTTTTTACCTTCAGTGCTGGCATCCTCAAAACCTTGCAGGCCTTTCCCCACCTGATCTGTCTCTGGGGCTTCTCTGCAAAGGGCCTGGTGAAACGTTGGACTGAAAAGCCAGGGATAACAGTAGACATTTCACTACCTCTCAGTCTGGCCTGCCTTACAGGGTTATTCTGAGGGTTCTGTGTTAGCAAACCATAACACAGAGATCAGAATACCCATACAAAACTATCAAGGTTACTTGAGGGAAGTCATGGCAGTACAAATACGCTCAGTTGACGTGTAAGGCGAAAGAAGAACTATGAGGGAAACTTTCCTGTCTTCTTTTAACTGCAATAACATGCTTATTTGGGCCACTGTAGCTTGCCTGTCATGGTGCTATGATGGTGGGTTGAAATTATTGTTCAAACAACTATCAAAACCAGAGGGTTGCTATTGCCTTTGCAATCTGCTGACCATAGTGCAATGCAACATGTATGTGAAGCAGATACACAGATGGCCTGTGTGTTTTCAGAACCAGCCTTATTCCTATGACTGTAATCTGTTTTGACTGTTTTTAGTTCTGAAATTTAAACTGTTGTAACCCATCCTGGGACCTGCTGCTGAAGTGTTGGGTAATGAATGTAATAGTAATAATATCAATTAATTTTCCAGGACAGGATGCATGCCCTTTACTATTTCCTATATTTGTATTATTAAACCTGCTGTTTCACATTTACAAAATGTTCCATTACTAGATATGCAATTTGTGGCTGATCCTTTTTTATAATGAACAAAGCAATTAAAGCCAATAATCCTTTATTGTACTAATTACTACTGTAACTCTCTGAAGCTCTGTTCCCCCCGCCTGTGACCCATTACCTTTTATCTACAGTTCTTCACTCTGCTTCTGTTCTGTATGCCAGATCAATTGGAATTCATATTTTTTCCAAAATAGATTTTTGTAATGTCTTGTGCTGCTTAATGAAAGTCAATGTACCAGTCTCTCCCTCCTCCCCACCTCTTGATGTTGATAGAGGAAGACACAGTACGGTGGTACCTTGGTTCTCAAACACCTTGGTACTCAAACAGCTTGGTTCTCAAACGCCGAAAACCTGGAAGTGTTCCGGTTTTTGAAACCGGATGCGGTAGTCAGCTATTGTTTCCGGGGCACCTGCACCAATCAGAAGGTGCGTCTTGGTTTTCGAACATTCCGAAAGTCAAATGGACTTCCAGAAGGGATTAAGTTTGGCACTTTTGTTTTTGCTATTTATTTTGCATTTTTGTATTTGAGGCTTTTTCGGTTAATTTGTTTTTGTGACTGTGTGGAACCCAGTTGAGCTACCAATTGATTGATTGATTGTGTTACTGCAGAAAGGGATAAAAGCCCCCCCCCCCATCCAAACAATAACTATCATCACTGTAGGTAAGAAAAAAATAATTTTAATTTTTATCATCTACAATACTGTCTTATTTATTTTATATAAATAGGTAACACTCCGGCGGGAAGGTAAACGGCGTTTTCGTGTGCTGCTCTGGTTCGCCAGAAGCAGCTTTGTCATGCCGGCCACATGACCCGGAAGCTGTATGCCGGCTCCCTCAGCCAGTAACGCAAGATGAGCGCCGCAACCTCAGAGTCAGACACAACTGGACCCAATGGTCAGGGGTCCCTTTACCTTTACCTTTACATTGATTATTGCTTTCATTTTATGGATCAATAGTCTCGTTAGATAGCAAAATTCATGTTAAATTGCTGTTTTAGGGGTTACAGGTAGGTAGCCATGTTGGTTTGCCATAGTCAAAACAAAATAAAAAATAAAAACATTCCTTCCAGTAGCACCTTAGAGCAGTGTTTTTCAACCACTGTTCCGTGGCACACTAGTGTGCCGCGAGATGTTGCCTGGTGTGTCGTGGGAAAATTACTTTATATATAGTCAATATAGGCACAGAGTTAAATTTTTTAACATTTTCTAATGGTGGTGTGCCTCGTGATTTTTTTTCATGAAACAAGTGTGCCTTTGCCCAAAAAAGGTTGAAAAACATTGCCTTAGAGAACAACTAAGTTTGTTCTTGGTATGAGCTTTCGTGTGCATGCACACTTCTTCTGATACACTGAAACAGAAGTCACTAGACCCTTATATATAGTGAGAGAGTGGGGAGGGGTATTCCTCAGAAGGGTGGTGGGAATGGGTGATTGGCTGATGGGTGTGGAAAACCTGTTGATGACTGTTAACGACTGCAATTAGTCCTAAAGGAAAAAGTAAGGGGTGGGATGGCTAAAAATAGCTTTGTCATGTATATTGAGATAAGAATCCAAAGTCTTTGTTCAGACCAGGTCTCTCCATGGTTTTAAGTTTGGTAATTAGTTGCAATTCAGCAACTTCTCTTTCCATGCTATTTCTGAGATTCCTTTGTAATAAGACAGCTACTTTGAGATCTTGTGTAGAATGTCCTGGGAGTTTGAAGTGTTCACCTACTGGTTTCTCTGTCTTGTGATTCCTGATATCAGATTTATGTCCATTTATCCTTTGGCGTAGGATTTGGCCTGTTTGTCCAATATAGAGAGCTGAAGGGCACTGTTGCCATTTGATGGCATACACAATGTTAGAAGATGAGCAATTAAATAGTCCTGAGATGGTATGTTTGATGTTGTTGGGGCCAGTAATGGTGTTGTCCAGGTTTATGTGGCAGCAAAGTTGGCATCTGGGTTTATTGCAGGCTCTGGTACCAGTGTCCATGTTAAGTCCTGTTGTTGTTGTATTATTGTGGGTGAGGAGTTGTTTAAGATTGGGTGGCTGTCTGTAGGCAATGAAAGGTCTTCCTCCAACAGCTTGAGAAAGAGAACTGTCATTGTCTAGGAGAGGTTGTAGATCTTTGATGATGTGTTGTACTGTTTTAACTTGGGAGCTGTATGTGATTACTAGTGGTGTTCTGTTATTTTCTTTTTTGTGTCTGTCTTGCAGCAAGTTCTCTTTGGGTATCAGTCTGGCTCTGTTGATCTGTTGTTTAACTTCATCAGGCGGATATTTTAGTTCTAAAAAGGTTTGCTGTAGATCTCTTAGGTGAGAGTCTCTGTCTGTAGAGTTGGAACAGATGCGGCTGTAATGTAGGGCCTGGCTATATACAATTGATTGTTTGGTATGTTTGGGATGGTAGCTAGAAGCATGTAGATATGTTTGTCGGTCAGTTGGTTTACGGTATAAGGTGGTGTCTATGTGTCCGTCCTGTATTTTTATAGTAGTGGTATGAACTGGTCATTGCTGAGGTGCCCAACACACGAATGAGTCTGAAATTTCGTTGACCTTCCTAGAGAAGGCCCCTGCTCTTTCCAAATTTCTCAGTGTATTGCAATGATCAGAGACTTTGGAGGAGAAATTGTCAGCCTGGAGATGAGGAGGGGTAAAATTTAGGCACCTAGAAGTCAACCTTCCTATCAAAAAACAAACAAAGAAAGAAAAACGAAACGAAAATCAGAGCTAGGACATGATATAATTATATAATTATAATACAATATTTGTAATTAATGGGGCCTTCTTGCCATGGAGCATTATAAAGTTTATTGCATTTAAATTATGTGTCTCAAAAAACATGGCACCTTACTGTTTTTCATAAACCTGCCAATTTTAATGGGTCTCACTTCCAAGAAATCTTTATAGGATCAGAAAGTAAATACACAGAAATTCAGTGCATCTTGTTGAAAGGGCCTGGTTTTAGGACTGTCCTATATTAAAAAATATATGGTTACATAATCTTAAATGATGAATGTTTAATTGACTGCCCCTCCCTCTGCTGCACCCGCACAAGCTTACATTTAACTTGCCATTTACCATATGCAGGACATATCTTGAAGACATTAGCAATCATTATGAAATGTGAATTGCCAGAAGGATCGTTGAGTTTATTTGTAATGGAGACAAACACTCCACATTTGGGCGAACGCTACAAATGGCTGAATATTTGGTGCCCTAGGCAAAGCTTTCAGAGAGAGTTCATATGGTTTTGCTAGTTGTAATCAGCCCAGCTCAAATTATGCATAATTTGGTTTTCACGGTTGGGTCTTGGATCACATAAAGTCAAGTATAATTACTACCACAAAGGAGAATTCTACATGCATTTCAGGGCATTCACTGTGGACCTATGACACACTCTGAAAAGGAACTGCAATTACTGGGAAATTATTTAAATACGTTTTATTGTTTTTCCTCAAAGGCATGTGAAATTGCGATGAGTAATCACAGGAACTGTGGTAAACGGTCATCAGGTTTTAGTGTTATTATAAAATAAAAAGGATTATCAATTGATATTTCTATGCCTGGCAGGGGCAAAAGCAATATTTTGATTATATAAAGAAAGATGTTGGGAAGGGTAAGGGAAGAGGGGACAGGAATAACAGGAGGAGCAAAGTATCCCTTGCTCTGGCTGGAGAATATGTGAGTATATATGAATAAAAGGATAGTTTCATAGATATTCCAGTTTCTAAGGCAAAATTTCTTGAACTATAGATGGGGGGGGGATGAACAACAGCAATGGTTCTGACAAATTATTATATACCACATATATTGTAGGGGGGGGGGAACTGCTGTTGAAGTTGGCTCAGTGCACCAGTCTTGTCTTTTTTCATGTGTCTATCTCTATCACTATCTCTTTCAGGAGACTGTAGAGGCAAGGGTAAATAAATTGCGAAAGGCACTTCCTCAGATCGTGGTGCCACTCTTCATCTAACTTAGATAGCAAGGTCCCTAGAGTTTATGGTCCCCTTACAACTTTCCATGTCTGAGCACCTCAGGCTTTGTGAAAACAATGGCTCGTTTTCTGGGAAATGGAGGGAGATTGCATAGAGAGTGTATCTATTGGTGGTAGACAACAATTGACCTTTGAGTTGCTATCCAGGTTATTGTGGACCAATTAGTACCAGCCAGTAGCATCCTATGTGTGGGTGGAGGGTGATGGAGACATGGAGCTATCCTCTTGGCATTGCTATTGCTACAGCTTATGGGGCTGGCTTGGGTCAGGGTTGTGGCAAAGGGTGACAGGTCTATATTGGTGCACCTGTGGGAATGGTGGATTGACTCCAACAGTGTCCGCACAGCTCTGATCTCATTGCCACCCTGCCATACCACTGTGGGGGCAGGGCTGTTCAGTGGACAGCAGCAGAAGGTAAAGGTTCAGCCTTGTTGCCAGGATCCAGGCACTGCCTCCATAGGTGGGACATGGGTCACCTGCTCAGATGCAATGTGTATCTACATCCTCACCATTCCAAGCATTTTTAAAAGTTTGGTGGGAGGAGCATGGAAACTTGTTGGGACATCTCCATTGCTTTCATTCAGTTCTGAACTTTTTGCCCATCTCCTGAACTCTTGACTCCTAAGCCTGCTGCTGAGCCTGCACCATTACTTGTCTGAATAAAGTTCTCTTTCTTACTCACAAGTAAGAGCCTCTGTTGTCATGTTTTGGGTGGGAGCTAGGACTGGGGTTCTAGTTTAAAAGAAGTCTATCGTTTAAGATTAAAGCCAGTCCATCTATTGCATGTAGAAGTCCCTTCTGAAGATGATTGGGACAGGCTGTTTCATCCTTAGCTTGTAGTTAGCTTTCATTTCTGTAGATTGCTCTAGGAATGTGTTATATTCCATGTCTGTCTCTCATAGCATTCAAGCTGCCTGTTGAACTCAAATAGAAATGACTTATTTTCTCAAGAGTAAAATAAGGAACTAAATCCTCTCCAAACAAATTGGTACATAATTTACTCTGTGCTTTCGCTCGTGTTTGTTCAAGGGCTTCAGAAGGGATATGCATGGTTGTTCTATTTTTTTTTATCATCACCAAAATCCTGTGAGATAGGCTAGTCCAAAGTGGGGATCCTTTTTTCAGCCTGAGGGCCACATTCCCTTCTAGGCAACATTTCAGGGACCGCATGCTGTGGGAAGAGCATTGCCTCTGTACACTAGGCTAGTTTCTACACACGCCCCTCTTAATTTAAGGTTGCCAGATGTCCCTGTTTCCTGGGGATAGCCCCTGGATTGACAAATCAGTCCCCATACAAAGTCCATTGAAGTTGAAAAGTGTCCCCGGATTCATTGAAAAAAACCTGGTAACCTTATCTTAACTTGCATCCAGGCAATCAAGGGCCATTGCACCCAAGCAAAATCATTTAAGGAGGATATTGTCAGGGTTGAGTCAGATGAGGAGGAGTGGTGGCAAGCCCCCCCTGACAAGGCAGCACCCACAGAGGAATCTGAGGAATTCGTACCTGGGGAAGACTGGTGGCGGCATTCCTCAGAAGAGGAGGAATCTGATAGGGAGGAGGAGGAAAGACCAGAGCTAGAGGAAGAAGTGGGGGCAGGAGCAGGTCCCAGTCCAGAGCGGAATCAGCCGACCCCCTCTCCTCCTCCCTTCTCAGCTGTAGAACGCCGAGCTGAGAAGCGAAGGCGGCAATTAGAGACAGCTGTAGCTCATAGGAAGCGTGGGAGTGAGCCGACTACTTAAGAAAGCTACTCCCCTATTCCATTGCGTCTGCAACAATTGTGTTGGGCGCGTGGTTGCTGTACTCGTCTTGTTCCTGTGTTCCTGGTTCGTATCTGACTGACTTGGCTTGTTCTGACTTGGACTGTTTCTGACTTCGGCTTCTCTTGACCCCAATACTGTTACCTGACTTCGGCTGGCTTCTGACCTGGACTGTTGACCTTGGCTTATCTCGTCCTGACTGCTGCGCTGCAGCACACCAACTTGTTGTCGCCCTGACAGATTGCAGACGCCTACAAACCCTCTTGCTCTGTGAGTATGACAGAACAGGGGGCTGCTGGGGGTCTCCCACAACCCCTCCTCCTTCTCCACAAGCACAGATAGACCAGCTGCAGGAGACTGTACAGCAATTGTTACGAGCCAATCTGGTGCTTCAAGGACATGTGGAACAGTTGACTATTGCTGTGAACACCCAGCAAGCGCAGCATGGCTCAGCAGGAGTTCTACCTCCTCGGCCTCCCCCTGTGTTACCACCTGCAAAATTCAAGGGGGACAGGCAAGAGTTTCCAGCTTTTAAGGCACAGGCCATGCTGTACATTCGAGTAAGGGAAGCAGAGTTTGGTTCTCCTGAGGCCAAAGTGGCATTCTTGATCAGTTTGTTGGAAGGAACTGCCAGGCGTTGGGTGACACCTATGCTGGTGGGCAATCACCCTCACTTGAGGGACTATGACCGTTTCCTGGAGGACATGACGAATATGTTTGAGGACAGACAGAGGAAAGCAGCCAACACCCGGAAGCTCTTGCAGCTCCAGCAGGGTGATGGGCCTTTAATGGACTATGTTACGGAGTTTTGCCTCCTCTCTCAGGAACTGGGGTGGAATGAAGAGGCCCTGTTAGCGCACTTCAAGGCAGGGCTCCAGGATGACATACTGGATGAGATGGCCAGGGTCGGGCCCCCTAGTTCCCTGGATGCCGCCATTCAACTCAGTGCCCAGATCGATGAACGCCTGCAGGGGAGAAGGAGAGAAAGAAGGATGGCACACAGGCCACCAGGGAAGGGGGAACCTCTTCCCTTCGCACCTCCCCGCCTGGTGAGAGCAAGTCCTTCTGACCTGCCAGCTGAAGAACCCATGCAGCTTGGGGCAGTGCGGGGGCCGTTGACAGGGGCTGAGAAGGAGCGGCGACGCAGAGAGCGACTTTGCTTGTACTGTGGCAAGGGGGGTCATTTTGTTCGCAACTGTCCAGCAAAGAGCGTTGCCAGCTCTCGCCCTGTAGCCGGTGTGGGGGAAGGGTCTGGTACTAATCCCCAGCCACAGGGAAACACCAACTCCCAGCTCTGGTAGAGGCCACAGGGCTGGGAAGGGCTTGGATCTCTGAACCACAATGGCCTACCCCTTCGCCTCCTCCGTTAACTATTCCAAGCCTGGTTTTGAATGCACTGCTACGATTTCCAGATGGGCACCAGGTGCGAGTGTTGGGCTTGGTAGACTCAGGTGCCTCAAACAACTTTCTAGATGAGGGCGTAGCCCAGCAGCTAGGGCTGGAGACTCGAAAGTTGGAGGTACCATTGACTGTGCACACCATCGACGGCCGTCCCCTGCTCTCCGGTGCTGTTACCCATGCCACCGCACCCTTGATGCTGGAGTTACCGGGACACCGAGAACAAATAGTCCTGTATCTAGCCAAGATGTCTGCGGCTCCGCTGGTGCTGGGAATGCCATGGCTGACGCAACATGACCCGTCCATTGCGTGGGGGCAGCGCTCCCTTGTGTTTGCTTCAGCGTATTGTCGGCATCATTGCCTGGGAAAGCGGAATGTCGCAAGGGAAACAGCAGCACAGGGGGCACAAGAGGGAACTCTCACAGGAATGGAGGGTCAGCTACCAGTGGAGTACCACGCCTTCCAAGACGTGTTTTGCGAAAAGGAGGCGGACCAGTTACCACCCCATCGGCCGTATGACTGCAAAATTGACCTCCTTCCAGGCTCACAACTGCCCACGAGTCGGCTTTATCCAATGTCCGAAACAGAACTGGTGGCATTGCGGGAATTCTTGGACAAAAATCTGGCCAGAGGGTTCATCAGGCCCTCAAAGGCACCAGGCGGTGCGCCTGTCCTATTTGTGAAGAAAAAAGGCTCCTCTGAGTTGAGGCCTTGCATGGACTACAGGAAGTTGAACCGCATCATTGTTCCAGTCCGTTACCCCTTGCCGCTCATTGGTGAGTTGTTAGAGAGGTTGCGTGATGCACAATTTTATACAAAGTTGGACTTACGAGGTGCCTACAATTTAATCCGTATACGAGAAGGGGATGAATGGAAAACCACTTTCAATACTCGGTACGGTAGCTTCGAGCACTTGGTGATGCCCTTCGGAATACAATCGGGAACTGCGACGTTCCAGGCCTTCATAAACCACGTGTTGGCAGACCTGGTAGACCGGTTTGTGGTGGTTTATTTGGATGACATTCTGATCTATTCAGAAAATCTGACACAGCATGTGCAACATGTACGGACTGTGCTGCAAAGGCTGAGGGAACATCGCTTGTATGCGAAGTTAGAAAAGTGTCAATTTCACGTCTCCTCGGTAGACTTCTTGGGTTATCGTCTGACCCCAGAGGGCATAAAAATGGACCCTGCCAAGGTACAAAGTGTGCGTTCTTGGCAGGCCCCGCGGACAAAGAAGGACCTTCAACGGTTCTTGGGGTTTGCGAATTATTATAGGAAGTTCCTGCCCAAGTACTCCTGGCTCACGACACCCCTCACTGATTGCTTGAGGGGTAAGAAACTGTTTCAGTGGACTGAAGAGGCGCAACAAGCCTTTGTACGCCTCAAGGCCTTGTTCTCAGCCGAGGAGTACCTGGCCCATGCAGATCCCCGACGGCCTTTCATAGTAGAGACCGATGCCTCTGATAGAGCCATTGGAGCAGTGTTGCTGCAAGCTGACAAAGAAGGGTTCTTGCGGCCTTGTGCCTTCCATTCCCGGAAGTTGAGCGATTCAGAAAAGAACTATACAATCTGGGATAAAGAACTATTAGCCATCAAAGATGCCTTCGCAGCCTGGAGGCACTTCCTGGAGGGCGCCCAGCACCTGATAGAGGTCCGTACCGACCACCGTAACCTAGAATACTGGCAGACAGCCCGCCACCTCAATCAGAGACAGATCCGGTGGTCTCAGTTCTTTTCCAGGTTCCATTTTAGGGTAGTATATGTGCCAAGCGAACAGAATAAAGGAGCTGACGCATTGTCCCGGAAGCCAGAATACGGGGGTGCCAGTCAAGACCAGGTATTGAGGCACATTCTGCAACCCCACCAGTTGCAGTTAGCCACGGGATCAGCCGTGGCCGTCTCTGAATTCCAATGCCACACAGCAGCAGACCCGTTTGCCAGGGACAAACTAGCAGCACTAAGGGAAGGCAATCCCGGGATGGAACTGTTTTCGGAGGAAAATGGTCTACTCTATCACAGAGACGCTCTGTATGTGCCAGACGGAGAACTGCGAGCCAGGGTGCTACGCCAGTGTCATGACTGTCCGACAGCTGGTCACTTTGGGAGGTACAAGACACTGTACCATGTGACGCGTCATTTTTGGTGGCCGCAAGTGCGGAAGGATGTCTGGGAGTACGTCAGAGCCTGTGATGTTTGCCAGCGCGCCAAGCGACCCCGAGAAGTGCCGGCGGGGCTGCTACAACCACTACCTACTCCAGAGGGGCCGTGGGAGATGATAGCTATGGATTTCATTACTGACCTCCCGGCCTCACAACAACAGACAGTAATCTGGGTGGTTGTAGACCTTTTCACCAAAATGGCCCACTTCATACCCTGTAAGGCGCTGCCGACCGCCCAAGAAACAGCCCGGTTGTTCATTGATCACATTTTCCGACTGCACGGGCTACCCCGTCAAATTGTGTCAGATAGAGGGGCCCAGTTCACTTCCCAGTTCTGGAGGAAAGTCATGCAATTGCTAAAGGTGGAGGTATGCTTGACCTCCGCGCGGCACCCTGAGAGCAATGGCGAGGCGGAAAGGACCAATGCCACACTGCAACAATACCTGCGCTGCTATGTTAACTATCGGCAGGACGACTGGGTGAGTCTACTTCCCTTGGCGGAATTTGCATATAACAATGCCTTGCATGCCTCCTCACAACAGTCCCCGTTCTTTGCCAACTATGGGTTCCACCCGCGTGCCTTCCCGTCTCCGGAATCATTACTGCCGCTACCAGCCGCTGATGAATTCGTAGAAGAATTATCAGCTATACAAGGGCTTCTACGAGATCAGCTAGAACGGGCCAAGGAGAACTATAAGAGAACGACGGATGCTCACCGCCAACCTGGCGCAGATATCAAGGTGGGGGACAAGGTATGGCTGTCTACACGAGACCTGCCGCAGAAAGGTCGCTGCAAGAAGTTAGCTCCACAGAGAGTGGGGCCATTCGAGGTAGTACAGCAGATCAACCCTGTGGCCTTCCGGCTCCGCCTACCGGCTACAATGCGGATTCACCCGGTGTTCCACCGTTCACTGTTATCGCCAGCGATACCAGCACACCGCTATCAACCTGTCAAAGAGATACCACCGCCCGTCATGGTGGATGGGGAAGTGGAGTACGAAGTGGAACAGATCCTGGACTCCCGGTGGCGACGGCGGAAGCTGCAATATCTCATTGCCTGGAAGGGGTATGGGCCGGAGGCAAACTCCTGGGAAGATGCAGAGCTTGTCCATGCCCCAGCACTACAGAAAACCTTCCACGCGCAGCACCCAACTCGGCCTAGACCACCAGATTGGGAGGAGGAGAGCTGCTCTGGAGAGGGGGGTGATGTCAGGGTCGAGTCAGCTGAGGAGGAGTGGTGGCAAGCCCCCCCTGACAAGGCAGCACCCACAGAGGAATCTGAGGAATTCGTACCTGGGGAAGACTGGTGGCGGCATTCCTCAGAAGAGGAGGAATCTGATAGGGAGGAGGAGGAAAGACCAGAGCTAGAGGAAGAAGTGGGGGCAGGAGCAGGTCCCAGTCCAGAGCGGAATCAGCCGACCCCCTCTCCTCCTCCCTTCTCAGCTGTAGAACGCCGAGCTGAGAAGCGAAGGCGGCAATTAGAGACAGCTGTAGCTCATAGGAAGCGTGGGAGTGAGCCGACTACTTAAGAAAGCTACTCCCCTATTCCATTGCGTCTGCAACAATTGTGTTGGGCGCGTGGTTGCTGTACTCGTCTTGTTCCTGTGTTCCTGGTTCGTATCTGACTGACTTGGCTTGTTCTGACTTGGACTGTTTCTGACTTCGGCTTCTCTTGACCCCAATACTGTTACCTGACTTCGGCTGGCTTCTGACCTGGACTGTTGACCTTGGCTTATCTCGTCCTGACTGCTGCGCTGCAGCACACCAACTTGTTGTCGCCCTGACAGATATTTAGGTGTTCCGGGGAAAGTTTTGAGGACCAGGTAGAGAGGCCTGGAGGGCCACATTTGGCAGCTAGATCTGAGGTGCCCTACCCCTGGATAGACTGAGAAAGATCAACTAGCCCATGATCTTCCACTGATTTGAACTCAGCTTTTCCGGAACATAAGTTAACATTCTATGCCCGATGGCATACAGGGTGACCTAAGCAGCTTAAATTTGATTTGTTTCTTGTGAAACAACTAGGAAAGAAACGATTAGGAAATAGCCTTTGCTTATATTGATTTCATGGATTTGTGTTTGTGAAATTGTGATTCCCCCGACAGGCAATTTGCTTCTCTAAATCATGTCCCACTAATCTCCCACCCAGCGGTGGAGCAAGCCGATCAGGCGCCTGGGGCGATGCGCGTGCCCTGCAACCAGGGGCGGGGCCAGCCACCTGCAAGGCAGGGTGAGCCAGGGCAGGATGCTCCGCAGGGCCTTCGCGGAGTCTGGCTGCCTCCTCCCACTCAGCCGCCCTACAGCTGAGGGGGAGGCGGTGGGTGGACCGTTTGGGGCAGCGCGGAGCTGGTTAGAACATCCTTTCTCTCTCCTCCCTTACCCACCTACATTTATTACATCTAGCCTGATGAAGAATTCTGGTGCGCTTGAAAAAACATGCACACTGCTCTGTGGACATTTTGGCAGGCCTAATAAAGATGTTGCCCCCATACACCAAAACACAGCTTTCAATACAGAATAAACACGAGAATATACCATATTTTGTCATAACACAAATAGTTACAAGTTCCAAACACATCCAGTATTTGCCCATTTCTGGGCCACACAGTTTTTGCATGAAACAATTATTGTATTATCTGGTGATGGAGATGGTTCATGGCTGTTAGAAAGGAGCCCCACCCTGCATCTTTTTGTAGATTATGGTACTGTCATTCCATCAGGGGGGCATGAACTGAATTAGCACACAGGTTTCATTGTATTTTATTGAAGCCACTAGTTTGGGTGTATAATAACTACCAATGCTGCCTTCCACCCCTTCTTAAGCATGTTAAAAGAGTTCTATGCCTTGTTAATAGTATATCAGTAATGTATATATATTGCTTTATTAAGCCCCTGTTGTTATAAAATGATCCTTAAAGATCAGTTTGTTTATGCTTATTCTTTATTTCTGAAACCTTCCCACCCATTTATAGTTTACACTTCTGCAAAATGTTTCAATCTGCATAAGTTCAGACAAGCTTTGTTTCTGTTCTTTTTCTTGAAAGTGAAAGCTGAAAGCTTAATGCCTCTATTAACACTTGCATATGAGTCACTGCCCTTGCCAACACTCTAGATAAGAAGGGGAAAAAATGGTGTGGTTTTTTTTATATAAAAAAGCACTTTTCTATGAACTCCAGGAATTGGAGCATTATGCAGTCTGTAGGCTAGCCTTTTTTCATTGATGTATGTTATTTTCATTCAAATAAGATATAAAAAGAACTAATATTGCATGCTTTTGCATCACTTTAAAATGTAAACAAATAATAATTATTGCATTTCATGATTTCATTTCATTGCTGCATAGTATCCTTTATTACATTGCTTAGATGCTTTATATCAAGACTGACTCGAGACAACTTACAGAAAAGTAACACACAATTTCAAGCAGAGCAACAGGAACAGAACAATATCCCACACTACAAATACCTATCTCTCAGCAGAGGAGCCAGCTAATACCCAATAGAAAAATAGCTTATAAAACCCAACAGGTGCCATCAATACCTGGGAATAAAGAAAGTGTAACCTGGCACCAAGAAGATGTTAATGTAGGTGCCAGGAAGGCCTTGCTGGGGAAAGCATATAGACTATTTACTGTTCATTTGGGGACGCGGGTGGTGCTGTGGGTTATACGTAAATCCAGCACTGATGGCACCCGTTGTAGGGCTTTTCTTTTTTCCAGCCGGATGGGCGCCAATGCCATGATAAGAGAACAAGGGAGGCGTTCGTGGAATCGTGGTGAGTTCCTAACAAAATAGCATATAGCACCGGCTTGGGCATTGCTAGCTGGCTCCTTTGCTGAGAGAGAAAGAGGTGTTTGCGGACTGGGAGACTTCTTTAAAATATGCAGGCCTGTCTCTGTCGCTCTGCTTGAAATTGCGCGCGTTTCTTTTCTGCAGACGGGTCTTGGTAGAAAAGACGGGCGGGTAGAAAAGAGAGGGAAGCCAGGAGCGCTTCCTGGAGGTCTTGGGGCTGCTGTTGGTCGGCCTCGGCTGCGCGATGCAGCTCCGTCGGCGAGGCCGGCTGCTTTCCCTCTGCCGTCGAGGATCTCTTCCCGAGCGCCCGCCCTCCGCCTTGTTGTCATCACATGGTAGGGGGCGGGCCCAGGCAGGCGCTGCTGCGACGAGGAGGCAGCGGCGGCGGAAAGTTTGGCGAGGCGTCTGGAGTTGGCTGTGCAGCGGCGGAGCCTCGCCCGCGGGTCTAGCGGGGGGCAGGCGGCCATGAAAGGGAGCCTCCGGCCCAGCGCCCCAGAAACGGGACACGCTTCGCGCCGCCCGAGTGCGCCCAGCCGCCCCGTCGGAAAGCGCGGCGCGCCGACGCGCGCCAAGGGAGCTCTAGCCATGGGCGCCGCGCTGCCGACGCTGCTCCTGTGCTGCTGCCTGGTCGCCTTCTTCTCCACCTCCTCGGCGCTGGCCCAAGGGTGCCCGGCGCTGCCGTGCCGCTGCCGGGGGGAACTGCTGGACTGCAGCCGCCTGAAGCTGAGCCGATTGCCCGAACCTCTCCCGGACTGGGTCGTGCAGCTGTGAGTAGCGAGAGCGGGCGAGCGGGCTTCGCTCCTGCCAGGCTTGGTGGCGCCAGGGGGCGCTCCGGGCTCCCCGCGTCCCAGGAGCAAATGGCTTTGATTTATTCTTTCGTGTGCTCTTACCGTGTTCTCATTTGATTTCTGTACCGCTTGCTAAGTTTAAAATAGTCTAGAGTGTAGAATGGACGAACCTAGGAAGTTGCCTTCTGCAGAGTCCCATCGGTGTTGTATGCGCTGGCTGAAAGCGGCTCGCCAAGATTTTGGGCCTCTTGGAGAACCCAGGACTTAGACTTGAGTGGCGCTTTTAAACCTTATTAGGCCTGTATAGTTTTATCTAGAAGCATCTCCTCCTGTGAAAAGATGCCAATTCTACATTTCAATCCATAAATTCCTGTCTTCTCTGTGCCAATAAAGCTTGGTTGTTTGAACCCAGGACCTTGTGTGGTGGGCAAGGCAGATGTTGCACCACTGAGCTGCACATAGGGGCAGTGGCATGTTTTGAGCGGCCCTCCTTGTGTTACCCACACACTGTCTGTGCTTTGCTACTGGGGAGGTGGGAAAGATGAACCCACCCAAATGGCAGGGCGTCCAAGAGAAGTTCCTGGCTGCAAAGCGGGTGAGCTGTCAGGTGACAGGGATGACTTTAAAGCAGAGGTGGTAAACCAGTGCTTCGACCCTGACCCTAGACCATGCTGGCTGGAGCCAATGGGAGTTGGGAGTCCCACCAACATATGGAGAGCCACCTCTCCTTCTGAGAATTCCCACCCCCTCAACACAATCCCCTCGCTTTGTTTCTCTCTGGGCAACAGGGATGTGGAACTGGGACTGTTGCACTCAATCTCAACCTGTTGCATTGCCCAGAGGCCAGCTAGAAAGTGAGTAGGTGAGAGATAAGGCAGAGGCCCTACCCTCTCCCTCTCACGCAACAGGGAGGTATGGGTGGAATCTGCTGTGCCTTCCTAGAGGGAGTGCCTCCAAGCTGCTGCATGGGGAGCTCATAGGTGAGCAAAACAGACACCACTGCCTCTGCTTGACTGGCTCTCTCCCTCTGGGAAGCTGTAGATAGGGAGGCAGGGCGACTGATGAGAGGAATGGTCTCTCTTGGGCCAGCATGTGGAGTTGGGCCCTGGTGGGGGCAACTCCAACCCACTGTACTGTAAGAACTTTTTTGGATCAGAGCCAAGGCCTATGTATTCCAGCATCCTGTTCCCTGTGGTGGTCAGTCAGATCCCTCTGGGAGACCCTTAAGCATGGCAGGAAAGCAATAGCTCTCTTCTGTTGCTGTTGCCGCCTCTATTCCTGGAGGGTAGCGCATGGTTTCCGTAACTAGTCATTTGCTGGTTGCCTTCACAAAGTTGCCTAATGCTCCTTTGAAGGTTGTGGTCCTGAGGAGAGGGCTTGGATGGGTGATGGAGCAGCCAGGGTGGCATTGAGCAGGGCCCCCCCCCTCGCCTAGGTGCTCCCTCTGGAAGCAGGGCTGAGTTCTGTTCACACTACTGGGCAGAGGGAAAGGATGCGTGTGGGGTGGGGAAGAGAGAGGGGGAAAGTGGCTGCCCCTTGCATCTCCCACATGCTTTGGTTTCTGCCTCTCGTGAGGAGGAGGAGGTGAAGAGGAAAGGTTGCCTCAAAGAGGGTGGAAGCTCATCTCCTTGAAGGGGTCCAAACCTCCCATGTTGGCAGGTGCTGGGGCCTTGAGATGCTGGGGCCTTGCCTGAGGGTACCAACTCCAGATGTCAGTCTTGACTGGCGCAAGTAATCAACTTGAAACTTTTGAGTGGTGCAGTGGGGGGTGGGGTCTGAGGCAGAGGGATGTGTAAATGTGGTAAGTTGTGTTTCTGTAGGGCAAAGTGGATTTCTTCCGTCTAGAATGGACAGCATATAGGAGTGTAGTGGGCAGGGATGGCATCCCAGGCCTACTGTGGACACTGTATTTGTACCAGTGTCTGAAACTCCCATTGTTCTAGGCGCGTTTTGCGACAGGGAATTTCATCAGTGTGAGCAGTTTCTGAGCTCTGGGCGCAGTATTGCGCCGAAGATTTCAGATTAAAACTGCAGAGTGGAAGAAAAGGAAAAGGAAGATGTGAAAACGAACATAATATTTTAGCTCCACTTCATTCATTTTCAGCTTTGTATTCTTGTTATAAAAAAAATTACGTTGTTGCGCCCATAACCTAGGTTTGAGGTGCTATTTAGCTCCTAGCTTTCATGTCTCAGTTTCCAACACTGATCTGTACCTTTCCTTGGAAAAAATGATGCCACTTTGTCCCCCCCTTCCTGTTCCTCAATGCCATTATCCTATAAGAACTACCTGATGCATTAAAAAGTCAAAGAAACGGGTGGCACTTTCATGCATCCAATCATAGTTCCTTTTTACACAAGGAGGATGTTGATCCACAGTTGGTAACATTCTTAGTGGTTGACACCATTGCCCTGGGAGTCTCTGTTATTGGGAGAATGAAGCAGAAATAGGGCTTGGAAACAATACATGATTCCATAGAGAATTAAAAGCAATGTATCGAAATGCCATTGTGTTAATAGGCAAGGGGATGAATATGCTAATTAAATGTATATTAAATATGTTGCTTTAAAACAAGGGTTTCTGGTATCCTACATTCCAACTCCACTTGCTTTTTCTTCAAATGTTAGCTATATAAAAAACGTGGATTTTTGAGAACTGCGCTGGCTGATACTTGTTTAAGCAAACGTGGGACCCAGTATGGTCCCTGAGCAACATTCCTCCAAGCTGAGAGCAGTTTTAGAAAAGTTGTGGTCTCTTGTGCTTTTGTTCACGTGATGATTTATTGACACAGTAAAGTAGTTGGAATGTAAGAACCATGAACCTTGGTAAGCTGGATGTGGTAAAAAGTGAGATGGCAAGAATAAACATTGACATCCTAGGCATCAGTGAACTAAAATGGACAGGAATGGGCGAATTCAGTTCGGATGACTATCATATCTACTACTGTGGGCAGGAATCCCGTAAAAGAAATGGAGTGGCCCTCATAGTCAACAAAAGAGTGGCGAAAGCTGTACTGGGATGTAATTTCAAAAATGATAGAATGATCTCGATGCGAATCCAAGGCAGACCTTTTAACATCACAGTAATCCAAGTTTATGCACCAACTACCAGTGCTGAAGAAACTGAAATTGATCAATTCTATGAAGACTTAGAACACCTTATAGAAATGACACCAAAGAAGGATGTTCTTCTCATTATAGGAGATTGGAATGCTAAAGTAGGGAGTCAAGAGATAAAAGGAACAACTGGCAAGTTTGGCCTTGGAGTTCAAAATGAAGCAGGGCAAAGGCTAATAGAGTTCTGTCAAGAGAACAAGCTGGTCATCACAAACACTCTTTTCCAACAACACAAGAGACGACTCTACACATGGACATCACCAGATGGGCAACATCGAAATCAGATTGATTATATTCTCTGCAGCCAAAGATGGAGAAGCTCTATACAGTCAGCAAAAACAAGACCTGGAGCTGACTGTGGCTCAGATCATCAGCTTCTTATAGCAAAATTCCAGCTTAAACTGAAGAAAGTAGGAAAAACCACTGGGCCAGTAAGATACAATCTAAATCAAATTCCTTATGAATACACAGTTGAAGTGAAGAACAGGTTTAAGGATTTAGATTTGGTGGATAGAGTGCCTGAAGAACTGTGGATGGAGGCTCGTAACATTATACAGGAGACAGCAACGAAAACCATCCCAATGAAAAAGAAATGCAAGAAAGCACAGTGGCTGTCCAAGGAGGCCTTACAAATAGCGGGGGAGAGAAGGCAAGCAAAATGCGAGGGAGATCGTGAAAGATACAGGAAATTGAATGCAGATTTCCAAAGAATAGCAAGGAGAGACAAGAGGGCCTTTCTAAACGAGCAATGCAAAGAAATAGAGGAAAATAACAGAATGGGAAAAACCAGAGATTTGTTCAAGAAAATTGGAGATATGAAAGGAACATTTCGTACAAAGATTACCACAATTAAGGACAAAAGTGGAAAGGACCTAACAGAAGCAGAAGACATCAAGAAGAGGTGGCAAGAATACACAGAAGAATTATACCAGAAAGATATGGAGATCTCATACACCCCAGGTAATGTGGTTGCTGACCTTGAGCCAGACATCCTGGAGAGTGAAGTCAAATGGGCCTTAGAAAGCCTTGCTAACAACAAGGCCAGTGGAAGTGATGATATTCCAGCTGAACTATTTAAAATTTTAAAAGATGATGCTGTTAAGGTGCTACACTCAATATGCCAACAAGTTTGGAAAACTCAGCAGTGGCCAGAGGATTGGAGAAGATCAGTCTACATCCCAATCCCAAAGAAGGGCAGTGCCAAAGAATGCTCCAACTACCGCACAATTGCACTCATTTCACATGCTAGCAAGGTTATGCTTAAAATTCTACAAGGCAGGCTTAAGCAGTATGTGGACCGAGAACTCCCAGAAGTGCAAGCTGGATTTCGAAGGGGCAGAGGAACCAGAGACCAAATTGCAAACATGCGCTGGATTATGGAGAAAGCTAGAGAGTTCCAGAAAAACATCTACTTCTGCTTCATTGACTACACAAAAGCATTTGACTGTGTCGACCACAGCAAACTATGGCAAGTTCTTAAAGAAATGGGAGTGCCGGATCACCTCATTTGTCTCCTGAGAAATCTCTATGGGGGACAAGAAGCTACAGTTAGAACTGGATATGGAACAACTGATTGGTTCAAAATTGGGAAAGGAGTACGACAAGGCTGTATATTGTCTCCCTGCTTATTTAACTTATATGCAGAATTCATCATGCGAAAGGCTGGACTGGATGAATCCCAAACCGGAATTAAGATTGCCGGAAAAAATATCAACAACCTCAGATATGCTGATGATACTACCTTGATGGCAGAAAGTGAGGAGGAATTAAAGAACCTTTTAATGAGGGTGAAAGAGGAAAGCGCAAGATATGGTCTGAAGCTCAACATCAAAAAAACTAAGATCATGGCCACTGGTCCCATCACCTCCTGGCAAATAGAAGGGGAAGAAATGGAGGCAGTGAGAGATTTCACTTTCTTGGGTTCCATGATCACTGCAGATGGTGACAGCAGTCACGAAATTAGAAGACGCCTGCTTCTTGGGAGAAAAGCAATGACAAACCTAGACAGCATCTTAAAAAGCAAAGACATCACCTTGCCGACAAAGGTCCGTATAGTTAAAGCTATGGTTTTCCCAGTAGTAATGTACGGAAGTGAGAGCTGGACCATCAAGAAGGCTGATCGCCGAAGAATTGATGCTTTTGAATTATGGTGCTGGAGGAGACTCTTGAGAGTCCCATGGACTGCAAGAAGATCAAACCTATCCATTCTCAAAGAAATCAGCCCTGAGTGCTCACTAGAAGGACAGATCCTGAAGTTGAGGCTCCAGTACTTTGGCCACCTCATGAGAAGAGAAGACTCCCTAGAAAAGACCCTGATGTTGGGAAAGATGGAGGGCACAAGGAGAAGGGGACGACAGAGGATGAGGTGGTTGGACAGTGTTCTCGAAGCTACTAACATGAGTTTGGCCAAACTGCGAGAGGCAGTGAAGGATAGGCGTGCCTGGCGTGCTCTGGTCCATGGGGTCACGAAGAGTCGGACACGACTGAACGACTGAACAACAACAACAACAACTGATTCCACTGGCTGTTAAATTAACTCATCAACACAAGCATGGGAGATGGACATGATTGAGCTGGTATTTTAATATCTAGTACTGTATCCACACTGATTACTCCACAAAGACTTTGAAATTTTCTAAAGTCAGAAAGTAGGTGAAAAACTTTGGAATAGTGTGAATGAGGTTAACCTCTTGTCATTTCAATCACATCTCAATTGGTTTATTAATTTTCTGTTGCACTTCAGAAACAAGTGCTGATAAGAACTTTAAAGTAAACAGGAAGTCTTTGAATTAGTTCTGGCTAATTCTGTTCAATTGCCTCCTCTGGAGGTCTTCCTAGTGACTGTTGTATTCATAACACCTGGGTTTGACTCTGTGGAACATTTACAGCAGTGTTTCCCAACCTTGTGCCTCCAGATGTTTTCAGACTACAATTCCCATCATCCCTGACCACTGGTCTTGCTAGCTAGGGATGATGGGAGTTGTAGTCCAAAAACATCTGGAGGCACAAGGTTGGGAAACACTGATTTACAGAACAGTCCCTACTCAAAAGTAAGTTCCATTGAGTTCAATGGCATTTACTCCCAGGTAAGTTGTGCATATGATTGAAGTCACAAATACCGGTAGTCGAAGAATGTAAAGGCCAAGCTATTATTTGACAAGAAACGTTTGCCACAATTTTTATTTGTAGATTTGATTTTAAATAAACAAGCAACTAAATCCCGTAAACTTTTCAACTAAAGTTTATCGAATATGATAGTAGTTTTCCTGGACATTGGGTTAAAGGTGCAATAGTACGAATCTAACAAATGTGGAACCACGGGAAATCCTAGCAAGTAATTTATAGGAAAAAATGCTAATTAGGAATTAAAACTGATTTTTAAAGGGTTGTTTTCTAAGATGGATATTGGGTCAACAGAAATAATAGCAAGATATCTCTGTGACAGTTGATTTAGTGGCCATTAAAACAAACAGATCTTTTGTTGTTTCAGTTAGCACAGTGGAAGCTTTCTAATTGGATTTCCCCTGGAGACTTAAATTGTCCATATGTACATTCACATTCCTTTAAAAGAAGTGTGAAAAATGGGCTCCACTTGTATAAATAAGCACTTGGCCTTTTGTAAGGAACCCTGCTGTGATCACTCATTGGGCAGCTGTGTCACTTGTTCTTAAACTCAGGGGGTTACCATCTTTGTAGGTGTCACCAGACCATGTGGTCTGCTAGGTTTTGTGCAAATGTTTCTTTTGTTTGAGTTAAATGTCTTTAGAAGTTCCTGTTCATTACTTGCTTTTCCACCCCCCTTAAAAAGCGTGCAGGCAGACATGTGGCCTTCTTCTCTTGCCTCCTGTTGTTCTTATACAGCAGAACTGAGACTGCTAAAGAACTCTAGGTGGTTAAGAGGCAATAACGAAACAAAATAGTTTATTAGCATAGATCACTGTTGTCCCAGATAGTTTTGTCTGTGAATAATAATCAGGCTGCAAACAGTTTTGCTGAAATATTCGTTGATTATATAACCAAAACTACTTGCTTCAAAAATCTTAAATCTCTGGCACCTCACCAGTATATTTCCCAGGGAAGAGTTCTTACCAGTTTCAGAGGATCTTACTTTCCAGAAAGTCTGTAATTCTAAACACATCTACTGGGAGGTAAGTTCCAGTGGACACAATGGGGTTGCTTCTGAGTAAACTGTGCAGAGGAATGTGTTCTTAGCATTTCAGCCCAAGACTGCATTCCTGTTCACACTTGGGAGCAAACCGCACTGAGCTCAGTAGTGTTTACTCCCAAATGTGTAAGGAATGCAGTCTTGGGGTGTGGACTTCAAGAGAGCAATCCTATGCTTGCTCTCTCAGAATGCAGGCTTACTTTTGAGCAAACATGTTTAGGATTAGGCTGTATGTAAAAATGATCGAAATAGCATGCTAAGAGTGCAATCGCATACATGTCTACTCAGAAGTAAGCTTAGTGTAGTCTACTACAATTTACTTCAAGGGTGGGGGGATTGCAGGCTAACTCCAGTAAGATTTTTCATAGACTTAGTTACCCTAAGCCAGGCACCCCCAAACTCAGCCCTCCAGCTGTTTTGGGACTACAACTCCCATCATCCCTAGCTAACAGGACCAGTGGTCAGGGATGATGGGAATTGTAGTCCCAAAACAGCTGGAGGGCCAAGTTTGGCTATGCCTGCCTTAAACAGTGCAAATTTTTGAAATGAATGCGTTCAGAATTTTAGGTCCTTCTGTAGAGCAGAGGTGAGGATCCTCGAGTTGTTGCTTGAGTATAGCTCAATTGGTGAGAGCGTGGAGCTGATAATGCTGAGGTTGCAGGTTCGATCCCTGTATGGGACAGCTGCATATTCCTGCATTGCAGAGGGTTGGACTAGATGGTCCTCAGGGTTACTTTCAACACTACAGTTCTATGATTCTATGAGTAAACCTCTCATTGTCCTTGACCATTGGCTATGCTGGCTGGGAGTGATAGGATTCCAACAACATCTGGAGGGCTAGAAGTGCTTAATCCGTGCTGCAGAGAGATGCTGATTAATTCTCACTTGACCAGAGCTTTCTCCTATCACAGGTGCCCCTTTAGTTCTTCCCACTCAAGGCAACC
This sequence comes from Lacerta agilis, assembly GCF_009819535.1. Classification (NCBI taxonomy): domain Eukaryota; kingdom Metazoa; phylum Chordata; class Lepidosauria; order Squamata; family Lacertidae; genus Lacerta; species Lacerta agilis. The sequence goes on from NC_046321.1 coordinate 46,106,147, forward strand.
ACCCCATTTCTGAGGAGAGAGTGCTCTTGTGCACAAATGCTGCTTGCAGGCATCTGGTTGGCCACTGTGAGAACAGGATGCCGGACTAGATGGGCTATCCAGCAGGCTCTTTTTTCATTCTTAAACACTGGTAGCCATCTGAGTGAAACCCCTCCCCTTTTTTTACATTCAAATTTCTTGCTGGATGTGATTTTTGGGTGGTGGGTTGGAACAAATGATGCAACTGCAAATCCCAGGCCTGTTTTTTGATCTGGCTGATGGAGGACCAAAATTGTATTATCTGTCCGTGTTGTCTGAGTTGCGGTTACTCTTGTAATTGCAGTTGACATAGCAAAAGTCTCCGAGTGAGGGAAAGTAGCCAATTTTAACAGTTTTTTTTACTACAGGCTTTCACTAAAGAGGTATTCACAGACTTAAATAAAACCAAGACTGTTCAGAGCTAGTGAGTGTTTGTAAAAGTTTATCAACAAATTTTCTTTACAGTTTGCTTGCAGGGCAGGAGGCTAGTCGCTCAGAGAAACACTCTACAGTTTAAGAACTTCGCTTTTGTTAGGTTTAAGGTTTAGCAGCCAGGATGGGAGAGGAAGAGAGACTCTGAACAGTCGCCATACATCTTTGCTGTTTTTTCAGTTCTCTTTGGAATTCTAGATTATTTTACCAGGGTTTGTCTAGGAATGTTGAAGCTGTCACTGAGACAGGGGGAAATCTAAAGGATGGTTTCTGCTAATGTTTGTATTACATCTTGGTATTTACATTTTCTAAACCTTCCAGTTCTTACCAGAATTGCCAGAGGAAAAAAGTTTGGATAGTTTTCACAGCTGTTCTTCAGCATTTTCCAGACTAAAATCTGAACATAGCATGCTGATTTATGAGTCACTTTAGATCTGTGTCTTAAAACAGCTACAGCCTGTCTTTTTGTTTTTTAGCTTTCCTTCTTTTTGCTGAATTAGCAGCTATAAAGGCCCCAATGGGAATTGATTAAGAAGCTGCTGCTGGATTTGCATTTTAAAAATTTGAATTAAGTTTCAGGCATTTCCAAGAAAGACCATATTGATTGCAGCTAAATGGCACACATGGAGCTGATCCCTAACATACACATTTATAAAACGTCCAAAGAGCTGTTTCTTCACCACTTCACTTTGCTGAGATTTTTTGTGAATCTTATTGCTGATAACACCATCCATGGTGAGCAATTCCTTGGACAAACGCAGGCTTGGAAGACCTTATTTAGTACAGCTTAGCACTATTCCGCAAACCAAGGATTGTTAAAAGTTGAAACTTTGTGATTGTGGAACACTTCGGTGCCTTATGCATGTATTGATTGTCCTGCTTTTCTGACTTTCCCTCCTCCTATAAGTTATCTCTTAAAAGTGCCTTTGCTTTAACCAACTGAAGTTTATTGATATTTCTGAAAGCAGGTTAACTGTGGTTTGCCTTAACCACAGTTTTGGGAAATAAGCAGAGTTCAAACCTTGGTTCTTCTGGTCATGACTTGCTACACTAAACCATAGTTTGAAGACTAACCAGATCCCCACATACCAACAAACCATAGTTAGTTGAAACTGGAAGCAAATGCTCTCCTGCTTGCTGATGCAAGTAGAGAAGGGAGATGGAAAACATACAAACATCCTTCTGTTTATCTGATGTATCTCCCCCCAAAATGTCGATCCCTTCCTCAATCAGACTCAAGTGTCGACTCTGTGAACCGAAAAAAATGTTAACTGATGAGTTTAAATTCTGCATTTATACACTAAAGCAGCAAGTATTGCTATCTTTTAGCAGAGAGTTGTTAAAATGTCCTTTAAGTTTATGTTATATACACTTGGTTCTCATAGTTCGTCACAGAGAGTGCATTGGGGAATTCTGTTTTGAAAGCAAAACTGCACCAGAAGTTTCATGTGCAGAAGCTTCCCCCTCAAGAAGGTCTTCCTGAGCTTTCCATTTGCAGGAAAAAGCTTCCAAGCCAGCAGTCCACTATGTGTCTTCTAAGGTGAGAAGAGTGTGGACTTTTGAGTTTGTACCAACAGCATGGCATTTTAAAAGGTGCTCTGCTTTCCAAAGTGAAGCTTGCACTTGAAATGCCTGAAACCAGCCGCCTTATAAGTTTCAAAGTGCTACTAGTAAGCTTAAACCACTGTAGAGATTTTTCTTTCCATGTACTGTGGTTTAAGGGAAGGGCAAAGAGGGAGGAGGCAATTGGGAGTGGAAAATGTGTTTCCACCACTTTTGTGATTCCAGCTCCTGCTCCTAAATTATAAGGAGGAGGTCTGTTCACATTATTTTGCTACGGGTTTAAGGAATTGTATTTGCTGCTTCTGCCCTTTTAAAAAGACAAATGTGCACACTTAAAAACCTATTATATCAGGAAAGAAGCTGATTTCAGAAAGGATTATTTTAGCTCCCATCCTGTTTCTAGCAGTTATACAGGAATGCTCATCTCTTCAAAAGAGTCATCTTCTCCTTGGTGATTCTAGATAGTGTAAAATTTTTTGCTATAAATAGCAGAACTATTAAAGTGCTGTTAATTGTTTGATTTGGGCTGCTGAGCAATAAAGGCACATTATAATTATTTTTTTGGATGGGAGTCACAGTTTTCCGAATCAGGTTTAAGAAAACCTTAAGGGCTTTTGAGGGATTTTTGCATCTCCTCCCCCCCCCCCCGCCCCTTTAAAGCAGCACAGTGCATGGAAAATCTGTGGATATCGGCAGTGTCAGAAAACACAAATTTAGTCTGAAACATAATGCAAGTTGTTATGCTTATGGTTGCCTTGATGGACTCCAGATGGATGGTGAGCTTGAGCTGTGAGTGAAAGTGTCTGGCTCCAGTTTGGTGATCATGCACAGCAGTGGTTGTAATTGCAGGATTTTTATAGTTTAAAGGCTCTGCCAGATTCCCCCCCCCCCCAACCTTCCTCTCCCCAGTGCTATAACTACAGCAGAACAAATCCACTCATGTCTGATACTGTCTGGTAGGTCCCAAGGCAAACAAGCATGTTTTAAATAAATTTTCATAGGGTGTCCTCCCCCTCCCCCCTTCTTCCTGACTTTTTAGGTGAACTGAAGAAAGGCAGGTTGTTGGAAAGAGCACTTTTTGCAGTAGGATTTTGAAAGCTCTTTGTTGAAATAATTGCTGATTCTTGTCTAATGCAGGATGAACAGTAATGTATTAGACTTTTAACAGCCATGACTTCATAGCATTTTGGCTGTGGGTTTGCATAGTTCTTCTTATCCCTGTGAGCCAAGGCCAAATATTCCAGTTGAGGCGCAAGGCAGGAGAAAGGCCTCTCTCTTGTGTTAAAGTGAGCTTAATTCAGATCACCGTTTCAGTCCTGTTGAATTAGCTGGCCTGCACCTCTCCAGTTCCGTCAAGGGTGCCCTGGAAAGACTTATGCCTCCATCCATTATGGCTGATGCACATGAGGAAGCGGGCTTGCGTTGCTGCAGGAGAGACACATCTGTGGCAGATGGGGCTGTTTTCGTTCAGCTTTGCGTTCGAAATGTTGATGCCTTGAGGCTGGAGTGTTTATCCAGGCCTGTTTTCCACTACTCACATATGGCTTGCATTAACATTTTTATGTGTGAGAATTAATGGTGCAAAGACACGTGAACACAGGAGAGGAGAGGTTTCCGTACCACCCAGCCGTCAATATACCTAGACTTTGCAAATTTAGACTTACCAGGTGAAAGCCATAAATTGAGCAACAGCTTTATGTTGGATTTGCCAGATGTCGCTAGACTATAACAACAATCTTTGGCCCCCCTAGACTTCTATGGTGGTGGGGGGGGGAAGTTTGGCTCATATACTGAATAGGAGACGTAGAACTGTGATGGTGTTTTATTGGCAATTAATTGAACCAACTTAAGCGGATGCAAAAGTATCTTCCTGTGGGCCTTCAACACTCCCCAGCCAGCCAGCATTGCCAATGATTGTGGATGATGGGTCTTGTAGTCATGAAACGTTGGGCAAGTAACAAGTTCCTCACCCCTGGATCAGATGGTGGAGAATGAAAAGGCACTGGTAAGGGATGATGGGAGTTGCAGTCCAACAGCATATGGAGAGCCACAAGTTCCTCACACCTGCGTTAGAAGAACAATAACAATGTTATCTGTAGATGGAGGGGAGATGCACAACAAAATCAGTGTGCATTTTATGTGTTAGATTTCAATATATGACCCAGTTTCCTTCTGTGCAAGCTACTTGCTTGCTCTCTTTGAAATGTACCTGATATTGGTGAAAGCTGACACAATATCTTTTTCTTCTTCTTGTATCCTTGTAGAGATCTGAGCCACAATAAATTGTCTTCAATCAAGCCTAGTTCCTTGAGTCACCTTGGTAAACTACGAGAAATGTAAGTGGCTCCATGTTCTTCTGTTTGGCTATAATATGCATGTTGTAAAATATATTCCTTTAAATGATTTTCAGTGGTGGTATTCATAGCGATGCATGGGCACAAAATTATACAGTGTGAAATGAGGCTATAACTTATGGGGGGGGTGTTCAGAGGATATCTATGTAAGTCAGTATTGCTATAGGCCAGTGGTGGCGAACCTATGGCACGCGTGCCCAAGTGGGCACGCAGAGCCCTCTCTGTGGGCACGCGTGCCATCGCCCCATCAGGTTCGTTTTTTTGTGGTTTGCAAAGGTGACAGCCTCTCCCCCCCCAAATGCCGCAGCGGGCGGGAAACGTTCCCTATAGTGCGTGCCAGCCGCAGCGGCAGTGTGTGTGTGTTGGGTGTCCCCCCACACCGCTATGAGCTGGAAACGCTCCCCAGAGTTTCGCGCCCGCCAACCAGCTGGTTGGCTGCTGCTGCAATAGGACGCTCGTTTTGTGGCTGGTCCCCGCGCGGAGCAGCCTGCAAAGACACAGAATGAGCCCTCTTCTTTTCCCGCCCACCGAGGGCTGGCTTGCAGGGAGAGGAAGTGACGCTGCCCGCACAGTTGCTGGGAGACAAAGTTTTGTGTAGGGAAGAGGGAGAGAAAAGGGGCCAGTTGTTCCTTTCCCGAGAAGGTGGAACCTGAGATGAGAGTGTGTGGGGTGGCTGCGCCCCTCTCGCCCCCGGAGGAAAACGAAGCAGCCAACAGGGCGGGGAGAGTGGAAAAGGCGCCTTCAAAGTGCCCGGCGGTGCTTTCACTCGTTTCTCTGGGGATGTTTCTGCACAAAGTTGCGCAGGGTTGCGCTGCGCGAGGCTTGGAAGCGCACGCGCGCTTCAATTCCGCGCAGCTCACCTCCTCCTGAGCAAACCTTTCCTGGGGCAGCACTAAGCAGCCTATGCTTCAGGAAGGTGATAAGCCCTCCTGTCTTTCCACCCGGAAAGTACTCTAAAGCAACGACGACAAGCCAGGTGGTGGCTTGAGTCCCAGCAGTCACTTTCCTTTGGTTCCTGTTGCGAAACTCCCTGCAGGTGGTGAGCGGTGGCGCTTTCCCCCTCCAGGCTTGGTGGGGTTTGAACTCCCCTTTTTCTGCTGCTCAGCCAAGCGCCCAACCAGGTTGCTGTTGTGACTGTGTAAGCCTTCGTTTAACCCCTCCTTTCTTGGTAACACACAAGAAACAGCAGTGGTTCCACAAGACCATATTCCTCACTCCCCCGCAACCACCCAATAATGCAAATATAGGATTCTTCCTTTCAGCACTAGGGCAGAGAGCAAAGACCACTTTTTAAAACCTCTCCAAAGTTTCCGAAAGTTATTCAAGCCTTTGAATTGCCTCTTAAGTAACATGTATATAATTCTACATTTTCTGGAGGCAATTTGTGTTTTCTTGAATTTTAGTAAATCAGTAATTTAAGAAAGGCAACTATTTATTTTGAAAATATTATACATAAAGTGCAGATATAAGTTCAACAACTCCTCCCAAAAAAAGCTCAACAGCTCTCCCCCATTATCCCCCGGATTGGCACTTTGTGATAAATCATTGGGTTTTGGGTTGCAGTTTGGGCACTCGGTCTCTAAAAGGTTCGCCACCACTGCTATAGGCTATCCCCACTTCCCTTTTTGGGCGGCAGCGGGGGGGGGGCGCTACTTTAAGTTAGTGTGATGGGTTAAAACAGTCAAGCGAAAATCAGAAAATCTTGTTTCTGTGTCAGCTGACTTGTGTTTTTGTTTTGTTTTTAAATGTTGGCAGAAAACTAAACAGTAATGAATTTGAAGCCATACCAAATTTGGGACCTGTTTCAGCAAACATCACTCTCCTGACTCTGTAAGTCGATTTTAAAAAATATTTTTATTCATATTTGAAAACAGTGGCCATATTGACACATATTGTTTAACCATGATTTAACACTATGCCGACAGGATAGAATGAGCCCGAGTGAATGAAATCTTGAGTATGCACACTTCCCTCTCCTTTCTGGACAGCTAGGAGAAGCACTTCAGTACAGCTTAATTTCACTTTCTAGGATTCATAAAAAGTGAAACTAAATACTGCAGAAGTCCTTCTAATTGCGTGGGAGGAGAGACGAGGGTTGGGTGTGCTTGGGCTCATTCTGTCTTGTGCATGTAGAGCTAAACTATGGTTTAGCATTGTGTGCAAACCAGACCTACACTTTCGTACAGTCTGTGACTGGGAGTCAACATTCTGACTTTGTGTAAGGTAGCTTCCTATGCTGCTGCTTGCCTGAAGTTGGTTGCTGGCTTTCGTAGAGCGGCTTCTTCCAAAAATATGTCATAGATATTATGGGAAACATGCAGACTTCATTGCAACAGAACATATGGAGCTACATACATGAAGCACTTCTTTAAAAAGAAAAGAAAAAGCTGAACTCCTGCCAGTTGAATTGAGTGTTTGAATAGAGCACCCCTTTGTCAAGACTCTTACCTTTCTCTAATGATCCATATTTTTGTTTTTAAAATTCTAGGTCTGTATATTTAGCTAGAAATTAAGAAAAGCAGAATTGAACATCCAATTCTGAATATTGTTAACAATAAATTCCCTTTTCTCAAGAATTTGGCAACTTTCCAACTCATAACCTTTTGCTCCTGTGAAATGGAATGTTTGTAAGAACTTCTCAGTCTCAGTTTTCCAATCCTTAGTAAGTGAAAAATGTTGTTCTTTGTGTGATTTGGAAGTGCCATTTGATTGCTTCACGGTTGTCTCGTTTTTCTAGCAGTGAAAATCTGCACTTAAGTACAAGTTGCACGGTGTCTGTTGGTAGAGGACGCTAAAGGGTTAAAATAATATGGTAAATTTTGGGAAGCCGTTCAGTTAATGAAAGTGATCAGTATTCAATTGCTTACATCTGGTGACTTATTATCCTGCTGTTTTTACTCTGAGCCTAGGTCAGCTAAGTCAGCTGGTTGCAGCCGCTGTGTCTGCTCTGCTCCTATTTGAGAAAGAGCTGAATGACATTTGATATTGGTGTGGCTTTCATATAGATTAGGCTGGGTGGAGGAGAGAACTGAAAAGGAAAGGCAGATGGTTTATGGGGGGGAAAGAAGAAGAAGCAGAGAGCTGGTCCATAAAATTAACAGCAGCCTAATACTATAGAAGGGACGCCGGCTCCCTTGGCCAGTAAAGCGAGATGAGCGCCGCAACCCCAGAGTCGTCCGCGACTGGACCTAATGGTCAGGGGTCCCTTTACCTTCAATACTGTAGAATTCCATAGGTGAAATCTCAACTTGAGGCGTAAAAGTTCAGTTTCTAAGGTCTCCACCCCCATCGTTCAGCCCAAGCTGTTGTACAAGTTGATCAAGATGTTTAAGACCAATTCACTCGTTTATTTTTGACTATGTTAAGGTCCTCATGTAGTGTCTTTACCTTACCATTTTCATGCACGGAATCATTATATATATATATATATATATATATATATATATATATATATATATATAAAGCTCCCTTGTGAATGAATGACTTACAAATTGCCATACCATGAAATCTTATTGCGTGGGCTCTGAAGAACAAGGCTAGATCTTCCGTATTCCTGGAAGAACGTCTCTCAACCCCATTGTTCAGCTTGGACACTGAGGTCCAAGGGCTTTCTGGCAGTTCCCCTCATTGTGAGAAGTGAGGTTACAGGGAATCGGGCAGAGGGGCTTCTTGGTAGATGCACCTGCCCTGTGGAACGCCCTCCCATCAAATGTCAAGGAGATAAATAACTACAACTTTTAGAAGACACCTGAAGACAGCTCTGTATAGGGAAGTTTTTAATGTTTGATGTGTTGATTTGTTGGAAGTCATCCAGAGTGGCTGGGGCAGCACAAACAGATGGGTGGCAAACAAATTATTATTATTATTATTATTATTAATCATCTCTGCTAGTGGAAGCTGCTCCATTAGTGCAAATGGGACATTGCCCCACCAACCTCAATCTGACCTTAGCAAGGCCTCAAATATTTGCCTCCTTATTTATGACCAATCCAGTGAATAATAGCATTGCCTATTGGCTTCCTTCTCAGAGTTGGCCTTTGGAACAGAACACCACAAGGAGGAAGATGAGGGACAAAACTTGAATTGCTTGGCTTTGCCTTTCATTTGGTTCTGGCTCCATCCACTGTTGATTTCCCTGTTTTCCACCCTACCGTGTCTCATTCGGCACCCACGACTTTCTGTTGTGTCCTCTACTTTCTACATTCCAAGGAAGTGTAACTGCAGCTCAGGAAAACCTAAAAATATTCCTCTGCAGCTGTGAAAAGACTTCAAAAGTCAAGCCTCACAATCTTGAACTTGTGAGTTTATAACAAAATAGAAAATTCTTTCCAGTAGCACCTTAGAGACCAACTGAGTTTGTTCTTGGTATGAGCTTTCGTGTGCATGCACACCTCTTCAGATATGTGAGTTTATGTTAGTTTAGCCAGCCGGCCAAATATAAAGATCTTTTCTTTTATTTCATTTTGGTTGTGTGTATGGTGTGTCCCCCCCCCCTTTATAAATAAAAATAAAATACAAGCATACATTTCTTTTAAGGTGCTTCCTGAAAAGATGTGGAATTGTTATGTGGCACAGTTGGGCTGCTTGAGAAGAGGTGTCTTGTTACCATTGTCCTTTGAAACTCACACGGTGCCTCTGAATGGCCTCCGAAGGCTTCTGATTATGCTCAGCAGAACTCGGCTGAGGTTACAAGTGTATGTACCATGTACCTCCTGACCTCTGCGGAGAATGACTGGAATTAGAAATAGTAGCAATTTATTATGGCTGCTTTGACATGAAAGCCACCTTTAGGTCAGCACAGCATGGGCCCAACTTTGGGATGAGCACAAAATAAAATAAAGGCAAAGGACAGGGATCAGGTGGCAGTTAGTGTGTAATCAGGGATGTTCGCTCTACATTCTTCAAGCTAACTGTTCCCTGCCACACACACGCACACAAAACCTGCTGCAAAGCAGAATCGACCCACCAGGATGAAGCTGATTCTCCCAGAGCTCACAGCTTGGAATGCGCAAAAATGGCTGAGGCTGTGATCCTGTATCTGCTTACCTGGGAGTAAGAACTGTTGTAATCGACGGTGCTTACTATTGAGTAGTAGAAAAAGAAGAGTTTGGATTTGATATCCCGCTTTTCACTACCCGAAGCAGTCTCAAAGCGGCTAACATTCTCCTTTCCCTTCCTCCCCCACAACAAACACTCTGTAAGGTGAGTGGGGCTGAGAGACTTCAAAGAAGTGTGACTAGCCCAGGGTCACGCAGCAGCTGCATGTGGAGGAGCGGGGCGCGAACCCGGTTCACCAGATTACGAGTCTACCACTCTCAACCGCTACACCACACTGGCTGTAAACATGTATGGGATTGTACTGTGAAATTCCTGCCACCGCAGAACTTAAATTTTGCATACGTTGTGCCAAATTGGTATCTAGCAACCCGCCTCCCCCCCCACTTTCAAAGGCTGACTTCGGTTGAAGGAAGACCTACAGTGGCACCTCGGTTTAAGAATAGCGCTGTTTATAAACAACTCTGTTTACGAACTACGCAAAACCGGAAGTAGTGTCCCGGTTTGCCAACTTTACCTCGGTCTAAGAATGGAATCCGAACAGTGGAAGGGCACTGGCAGCGGGAGGCCTCATTAGGGAAAAGCACACCTTGGTTTAAGAACGGTTTTGGTTTAAGAACAGACTTACGGAACGTATTAAGTTCTTAAACCGAGGTACCACTGTATAGAGAGCTTTTATGAAAAGTTTTTTCTCCTCTCTCTCTCTCTCTCTCTCTCTCTCTCTCTGTCTCTCTCTCTCTGTGTGTGTGACTGCTAGCCTTTTTTCTGCACAGGGGCCAGTTCCGTTTCTAAGTGAGTCCTGGTGACTTGTATGTGTGCTTGCATGTGCACAAATGACATAGGCAGTGTGCAGATATTATCTGTATGTCATCTGAAGGCATCTAGTGATACTTCTGCTGCCCATTCAGATTCTTAAACGTTCCAGTGTCCTCCTTTGAATAAATGAAAAGTAACCCTTATACCTGTATAAGTTTGAGGCTTTAAGTTTTTGCCTTGTGTGCCTAGGAATTTCTGCAGTGAATTGTACTCAGCATGTATTGTCTGCTGTTCTGAGCGAATGTTTTATACACCAGAGATATATATATATTTAAAAACCCAAGACAATATTAGGGTATGTTAACAGAACCATTATCATCGAGATTACAGTTTTTTCTGTTCTGCATTGGTCAGTCTGTGGTCTGTTTGGCTACTACATAAACAGGAGTGTGTCCAGAGGACTAGGGTAGCATGGGAGTATGTAAACTAAATGCTATGAAGAATTGTTGAAAAAGCTGGGTATATTTAGTCTGGAGAAGGGAAGATTAAGAGAGATATGACAGCGGTGTTTGAATAGTAGAAGATGGAACAGACGTTCTTTCTTGCTCCAGAGAACAAAACTGGAACCAACAAGTGGCAATTGCAGGAGAATGGATTTTGGCTAAATATTAGGTGAGGCTTCCTCTGACTCCCTCAAGAGGTTCTGGGATCTCTTTTACTATGGATATTTAAGAAGAGGATGGGTGGCCATCTGACAGAGATGCTACAGAAACATCTTGCATTGCAGATTGAGGAAGGGGGCTTGACAAAATGATCTCCTTCAACTCGCATCATTCTGCAAAAATAGATGCTGGTGATTTTTCAAATAAAAATTAAAGTGGCAAATTGCTTTTCTGCTTATCAAATGGCAAACCCGTAACCCACTTAGTCGAGGGGAGACCACACCGCATTCTTCTGTGAGTTGTCTTCTGGATTGCCTAACCACCAATTCACAAGGGACTTTTGCTAGGCAAAAATATCCCCAGCATGCACTTCCCAGAGCTGGCCATTTGTGTAGATCAGGAGTCGGCAAGCTAACCGGACGATGAGCCGGTCCACGCTCCGTCCTTCAGAGGATGGGCCAGAGTGTGTGCACACGCACACACTTCCGGGTTGGAGGAGCGCCTGTGCATGTGTGCACACGCTATTTCCAGCGCTTCTCCGACCCGGATGTGTGGCGGAAATAGCGTTTGCGCATGCACACGGGTGCTTCTCTGGCCCGCACACGCTATTTCCGGCACACACACTCAGGTCGGGGGAGTGCCCCTGCGCATGCCCACAGGCGCCTTCAACACGGAAGTCGGTTGCCGTGCCTGTAAGAGCGCGGGGGGGGGGGGTGTTGGGCCGTCATGGGCCGGATAGACAAGCCCTGTGGGCTGCTACCGGCCCATGGACCTTAGGTTGCCGACCCCTGGTGTAGATAATCAGTGCGGTTATTTGGCAGTGTGGGTATCCTCCTTTAGGGGGAATGCTGAAAAGTGAGCATTACTTTCAAAGCAGAGTACCCACATCTTCTATTTGACTGGTACTTGTGGATATGTCCTCTCTTAGACCTCCTGGGGGAATCTTAAAGGAAATACTAATGTGTTGCCTTGCTTTACTTAAAATTGAGCCATAAAAGATTTTGGTTCAGCACAGTCCCATTAATTTTTATGCACTCCTAGTGACACACGAGCATTTAAATACTTATTTTTATCATCCTTATTAAAAATTGTTTTGGAAGAAATTAGCACCGAATGAATGCAGCTCCCCCCCCTCCAGTATTGGGGATTCTGGATTTAAACTGCTATAAATGTTTGTGCTGACTATCAATAGCCATATTCTGTATCCCTAAACACAGATATTTAAAATATTTGCTTATTTGCATTCCTTAAATATTTGAAGGACCACATACAGTGAACACAGGGTTCTCTTAAAGCATGTGTTATTAGCATACAGTATTGCAGTCTTTGAGAATTGAGTGATGAGCGTTTGAGATGAATGACCTGGATTTCACAGGTGTCTGATCACCTGTCTCCCCCCCCAAACCCCCCACAATAAAAGAGAATTGGCTCTTCTATCCAGAACTTGCTATTATAGTCAACATTCTTGAGATTTATGTACTTATTTTAAATGTACCGGTATATATTGTACCTTGGAAGTTGAACGGAATCCGTTCGACTTCCAAAACGTTCGAAAACCAGTGGCAGTGTTGCCATGAGCAGAATATTAGCCCCATAGCAAGTATGCTCAGGAGCAGAACCTGCTGCAGTAGGAGTCTCAGTTTGCCGAGCATTGGCCAAAAGGCAGTATTTTCTCATTTTAAGCAGTGCAGATTATCAGTCTGTACTAGTGTTCTGGCCAGACTGCAGCACTGCTCCTAATCTCAGCCTAGCACGTGCCCATTAGCACCTTTCCACAAATTCTGACTGAACCAGATAAATGCTGCTCCGATCAATGCCTGTGTGTGACCTTTCTTGTGTGTGCTGCCCTGTCAATTGGCATGGAAGCAAATTGACCGCTCTGCTCAAAACTGCATGGCTTGTATCAACCCAGTCTGACTACTAGTGGCCTTTTGAATTGGGAGGAAGGTAAATACAGGCTGGGAATTGAACTGAGTGAGCTTTTATAACTGCTCCTTGAAATGGGTGTAGTGTTGGGCTGCCTGCCATCGTTGTGTCAGATTTTCCCGTTCCCAGAGCACGTTTGGCTTATTTTGGAAAGCAGACGGACTTCTTTTTTGTCTCCATATCTGGCAGCCTCTCTTTCTTCCTTTCTCTGCTACTAATCCCTCGATGAGTTGGAGCAGGATAGGAGTGCAGCTGGCACCTTTGCAGCTTGACTCTGGGGAAAGACTGCTATTACCGGCGTGGCATATGTTCTAATAAGAAAAAATCCAGATTCTGAAGCAGGATACCCCAAACAATGCGCTGAGAAGTGCTGGAGTCTCTGGCCTGCATCAGTTAGGGAAATGAAGCTAATTTGCACATGCATCTGTTGCATAATTCTGTATCTGCCGCTCTCAGGTCTATGTTGGGCAGCAAAACCCCATCCTGCCCTCACCACCTGCATTCCATTCTATGTTGCTGTAAACAAACATATCCACAAATTTCTAGCATGCAGAATTCTGTGTCCGGTACTTAATTCTGCACTGTGTAGTGTGACCACAGATTCTGCGCATTACACTCTTTTCTCTGCACAGAAGCAGGCTCTCACTCTCTCCATTCTGTACTTTTGTGCTTGAATGGAAGCCTCTGAATTGGGGGAAAAGGCACTTTTTGTGAATGTGGACAAGCTTGCTCTGTAGGCTTCCCTTGGTCCTGTAGTTGAGAAGTGGATGTGAGATGAAGCAGCAATGATGTTCACCTGGTTTCTGTTACACTTTGGCAATCTGAGGGCCACTTCCTTTGTTTCATCAAAAGTGAAGGTGCATGTCCATGACAATCTCCTTTGTAAGTGTGGTTTCAGTCCTAAATTATGCTCTGGTGTGTGTTTTTTTTAAGGTTTCAGGAAAGGTTTCCCTGTCTGGACACAATAAATTTCTGAGAGTGGTGGAAGGAAAGGGGTTCTATTGCCATTACCCGACCTGCTTTCAAAGCCATCCACCATTAGAGATGCATGGAGGGTTTATAACACAGACAGCCTTTATGAGAATGGGATGCAATATGCCCTGGTGTCATGATAAGAACTCTGGTAATGCCCAACCCATTAATCAACTCCTCAGAATTATGACTGAAGAAATTATGATTACAAATGGTGCGAGTTTTGGAAAAGAAACACTTTTTTGGTAGAGGTGTTATAAGATCAAGTGAGGTGGGGAGAAAGTGGATCGGGAGATGTTCCCTGCCTTCTCTTATAATACTAGAGTGGCGTGGAAGAAGAGTTTGGATTTGATATCCCGCTTTATCACTACCCAAAGGAGTCTCAAAGCAGCTAACAGTCTCCTTTCCCCTCCTTCCCCACAACACTCTGTAAGGTGAGTGGGGCTGAGACACTTCAAAGAAGTGTGACTAGCCCAAGGTCACCCAGCAGCTGCATGTGGAGGAGCTGAGACACAAACCCAGTTCACCAGATTACGAGTCTACCACTCTTAACCACTACATCACACTGGAGGCAGGACAAGTGTGGAGCAGGGCATTTTCAGTCTTTTTCAGTGGTGTTTCAAATATGCAGGATTTCACTGATGCGCACAGTGCCTTGGAACGTAACCCCTGCGTCTATATATCTATATGAAAATTTGCACTTTTTCAGTAGTGCTGAATCTCATACAGTCCTACAGAGAAAGTGATGGCGTGTGCTTTGCCAAGAGCCCGTTGCGGCACTGGCAAGATCAGCCTCTTGCCTTCTCCGTGCAGTTTGGCTGCTACTTCTCAAACTTTAGTTGGAGGGCACCAGCGAAATAAGTTTCACCCTTCAGCTTTGACATAGCCAACCAATATATGAAGAATGATGGAAAGGCTTGCAATACATCCAGTAGGCTGTCGCTTTTCAGAGAGCATTTGACTTCTTGATTGTATTGGCTTTCATTCAGATCTGTGCCATATTTCACTACGTAAGAGGGATCGGTTGCCTTCTGTCTTGCAACAGTATGTGTGATTGACATTGTTGAGTAAATGGCAAAATGAACGCTCTCTTCTTCCATGCGCATACCAGTTATATTAATGGCGAGGCCAGCTTTTCCCTGCTTCTGATATGGAACCTGCTGTGCATTCTGATGTTCACACCCAGAGGTGTTTTCAGAGTGTGCTTTCCAATTCACTGCAAGAAGATGTCAACTCTCTGTGAGTTGCCCCACGAGGCATGGGACTTTCTCTTCCGCTAAAGTAATTTCATAGAAGTTGCTGCTGCTGGAGGAGCCCCATGTGTGGCCCTGTCCCTCCAAGGAGGATTTTGCAAAAGGCTGTTTGATAGAAATGTTGGAGGCAGAAGCAAATCCCCACACACACTTATTTCCTGGTAATATGCTTCTCAGTGGCTTAGGCTACTTTAAATTATATCTCTCTATTGTTGACTGCACATGAATCATAAGGATGAAAGTTTATTATCTTTTGACAATATTCTCTAAGGGTGTGCACCAGCAACAAGATTTGACTTGTATCTATATCAGCAGCTTTGGGAAGCAGCCCAATCTGTTTTGGGGCTGCTCTGTGTCTTTCCATTTTGACTCATGCAGAACAGAATTAGATATGTTGAAAACAAAGTCATTTAACACCCCCCTTTACATATTTTTTTAAAACTATGACAGGGCATCTAAAAGTGGTTACAACTTTTTGGAAAACTTCATAGGAGTGGATAAAATTTGCAAGCACAGCCTCCCCTCCAGAGTGGATGGAGTTTGCTAGATTGTAGGCAGATACATCTAGGGGCTTTCATGCAGCACAGCTTTAAAAGTAGTGTGTGTGGCTTTTTAAAATTCTCTGCCAGATTTGGGTGTAACTTGCAGCCAGGGTCACCAATTCTGAGGTGACAAAGGTTGCTGAATTTCAGAATGAAATGGGCTCTTTTTGCTTTTAGGCTGCAGATGACTGGAATAACTATATATAGAATAAAAAGGCTACTGTAATCTGGTGCAAGATGAAAAAACCTCATCTTCCACTTTATGACTCAGTGAAATAGAGCAATTTAGGTATTATTATTATTATTATTATTATTATTATTATTATTATTAGTGTATCTTAACACTATGACCCAGAGATTATTTGTGGTTAAATATTGACACAAATGGATTTCATACAAGCTACCAGCATTCGTCTGAAGTCATTACTGTGCTATCATCCTCTTCACATGGTAGATTACCTTGAAGTGTGGGGTACTTGTTTATTTCATTTATTTTGGAAAAATATATCTACCGTGCCCTTCAGTATGGCTCTTATTGGAGTAGCTAACAAATAATGTAAAACAGATAAAAAAACAGATTTTAGAGTTGAGCTGTGCAGAAATATGCCTAGGTCGAACTTGGTTCAATGCAACTTACTCCCTAGGAACTTTTGCAGAGAGTTTGCAGCTCAGGCCTGCTAAACTTGGAGGTTAGTGCTACTGAAATCAGTAGGGCAAGTGAGATTCCCAACAGAGTGTTGCAGGTGGCATTCCCTGTCCTCCTCCTTGGTCTTCCCTACTAGGCAGCAGAGCTCATTGATGACACCTGAGACAAGGGAGTCAGGCTAAGTAGCGGGCACTCAATCAGCTGGAGATGGAGACAAGACTTGTTCTGCAGGTAGCAGGCAACAGTTCCCACTGAGGTCCTCTGAGGCAAGGGAGTGGGGCTGAGCAGCTAGAACCCGCTCTGCCTGTGAGGCTGATAATGACCCACACATGCGGTATGTGTTTGCTATTGGTATAGAAGATCTTCATCCAAATTAGTGCGCACAGTATTTTTTCCTGCCAGAGGAGTAGCCTGCCTATCTGAACACATGGCGTTTCTTCAGAACAATTAACCAGCAGTAAATTAACAACTCAAGATACATAATATATTCTCACAATCAAAGCTGCTGTGTTTTCATGACTCTAGGACTTTTTTTCCATTAAAGGGATTTACACCCTGGAGTAGGGTGTAAAACACAGATGCTCATAAGAACAGAATTCTGTACCTGACAGATGTTCAGTGGCACTGTCTTTTTTGCTGTGGAAAATAAAAGCCAGTTGCACTTTTGGTAAAAGCATTTCCCCCAAATTCTCTTTTTGCTGTTAACTATGGAAAGTTTTTTCTCTTCCTGGAGTACTGTATATCTCAAGAAGAGATCCTTCTGCAAGGGTAGGGAAGGAACAAGGCTTTGAAAGTGAGTCCACTATCAAATCTGATTTGTGATGTCTGGTTGACTTAGTTCATAGTACAAGGAAAGCAATGTGTTTTAAGGCACTTCAAGCATGTCATGTGACAACCTTATAAATGCTTGAGTTGTATGTTACAGGCAGCACAGGGGTGGACACTTGTTTTGGGAATTCCACAGGTTCTAATAAGGCTCCAGGGCCTTACATTTAACATTTGTATTGACCTTCTGATTGCTGTAGATAAGCTGGAGTCAACGAGTGGTTCAATAGGCAGCATAGTACAATCTGTTGTGCAAGTTAATCACAAATTTAAAGGTCAATTCACTCATTTATTTTTGACTCTGTTAAGGTCCTCATGTAGTGTCTTTACAATTCCATTTTCATGCATGGAACCATTTTTGAATTTTAAAAAGCTCCCTTGGGAATGAATGACTTACAAATTGCCATATCATGAAATCTTACCATATCTTCTGTTCAGCCCAGATGCTGAGGTTCAGCTCCAAGGGCCTTCTGGAGTGGTTCCCTCTTTGCAAGAAATATGGTTACAGAGAACCAGGCAGAGTGGCCTTCTCGGTAGCTGTGCCTGCCATGTGGAACACCCTCCCGTCATATGTAAAACAGATAGACAACTATATGACTTTTAGAAGACATTGAAATTTTTAATGTTCGATGTTGTTCTGCATTTGACGTTTTAATTGGTTGGAAGCCACCCAAACTGGCTGGGGCAACCCAGTCAGATGGGCGGCATATAAATATTATTATCATCATCAGTGGGATTGCTTTAGATGGAATTCCTTCTTAGGTGCTAGTATAAATTAGACCTGTGTGCCACAGGCTGTTTAGGTCATCTAATGCACTTGCCTCTGCATCCTGACTTCTTGCTAGAGCTGGGAATGTGATGTGAATATATGTGTTGTATGAGAGGACCCATTAAACCTGAGGTTGCTGCCCTACACTTCCTAGGCAGTAAGCCCCGTTGAACATTGCGGGACTTGCTCCTGAATAAACATGCACAAGGTTACGCTGTGAAAATGACATAGCAGTGGCTCAGCATTTCAGCCCACTTGGCTTTTGTGTCCAGTCTACTTATTATACAAGCCTGAGGGAGGAGTGTGAGGTAATAGGATATTGTTTGTCGGAGTCTTACAGTGTGTACCAGACACCTAATGGTGGGCAAACAAAGCCTATGAACAAAGGGAGTTTTGCAATAAGAACGGTGATGAGTGAAACAAAACACCTGTGAGGCCATCTGTTGTGTGGTTTTAAGTACGTATTTCGTAAAACACTTCATGCATACCTGGCTGTCTTCTTGCTCCTGGGTACTTTTGTGAGGGCAGATACAGCGTCTGTGAGGTTTGCTGTTTGCTAACCGTCATAAATGGGATGAAATGTATGCCTTGGTAATGAATGTCTGAGAAAGGCATGTAATACGGTTGGTAGTTATCTTGTGGTGGTAGAGTTAAGATAAGCAGACCATAAAATGGCTATAATTTGATGGTTGCCGAAACTCTCTGCGTGGTAGTGATAACTGCGTAGAGTTAGTCCATTGTATCCTCACACCTTGAGGGCTGGGATATTTCCATGTCTTCTGCATTTCCACGTGCCTCATCCAAAATGAGAATGTCACCTCTGAACATTTAGAAGTGATCAGATTGTTGCACGGTTAGAGTCACCACGTGTTAAGTTTTCAAGGGGACTTTGTGCTGTAAAGAGCTGTGTGATTCCATCCTAACTTTGCTCTTGATACAAGATTTGCATGATTGGAGGCAGCTCCTTTGGGACACCACCACCACCACCACCCTCATTATCACCCTCAGTTATTATTTATACCCCACCCATCCAGCTGGGTTTCCCCAGCCACTCTGGGTGGCTTCCAACAAAATATTAAAAACACAATAAAATATCAGACATTAAAAACTTCCCTAAACAGGGTTGTCTTCAGATGACTTATAAAAGTCAGATAGTTGTTTATTTCCTTGACAGATGGGAGGGCGTTCCACAGGATGGGCACCACTACCAAAAAGGCCCTCTGCCTGGTTCCCTGTAACTTCACTTTCTGCAGTAAGTGAACCTCCAGAAGGCCCTCAGAGCTGGACCTCAGTGTCCGGGCTGAACGATGGGAACATGGTGTCTACCAGCTGTTGTGGACTACAACTGGGGCTGATGGAAGCTGTCCAAAACAGCTGGAGGACACCAGGTAGGGAAATAAGATGTTAGACTATTCTTGCCTGACAAGTTTTTTCCTAGAAAAAACTGGAAGAACCCCTTGCATTGGAAATAAGAAAGTGCCCAAGAGTTTGGCTGTTGAGTTGACTGGCCCAGTTTTAAGGATTGGCATTCTTTGACTTTCTATTTCAGTTGGAACCTGAAGAGTTCAGCAACCATTTCCTCATCCTCATAACTTTGTTTTCCTATTATCCCCAGTGGGATATTGGAGATTGTCATAACCAACAGCAGCACATGAGAGTGTGGGTGGAGGAGCTGTGGTGCCACCGCTGTGAAACCAGAGCTTTCCCAACCTCACCCCATCTCCCCTACTGCTGGAAGTGTGTAACTGCTACTCCGATTCCCTTTGTGCACTGCAGATAGTCACAACTTTAAATCAGCGACGCTTGACCTGCAGTTTTGTTATGATGGCCAAGGAAATCAGCTCTTGAAGAGCATTGGTGTGAATGCATACTACTTTATATTTAAATAACCTTCACATCTGAGGCTGAAAAGAATGCCCCCCCCCATAATTAATATTTGTCTTTCCCTTATAACACAAAGTTTGACACAGTCACTTCAACCATCTAGGCTGTTTAAATTATTTCTCAAATGATTTATTTAATCGTGTGAGCTTATCTGATGTGGTACCTTGGTTACTTCTGGTGTTTGCTTATAAATTGTTTTGGGAGGGGACCAGATGACAAGTTGTGTTGTGTGGATATTGATCATTGGTTATGAGCACTGGGCAAATCTCAGTGATTTCCAGGTTGCTCCTGGCTGCTATCCCTGTCCCATTTTAAAAAACACCCTAAACTCTGATTTATTTAGGCATTTGATGGGTTGGAGATGAATATATGAACCACCCCCAGTGAAATGGTGTTGGCACAAAAGTTCTGTGTTGCTTGATCTGTTGATGGTTGCTGCTCACGTGTTAGTCGTTTTGATGGCATGGATTTTGTGTGATGAATGTGCACGCATGAGCTTATCCCTTGTTCCATGTGGTTATATATAAACTTGGTTTCTCATCCCTTTGGGGTTGTGTTTTTTTTTTTTTTTGAGCCATAAGATATAACCTGCACTCCTTGTCAACAGGTGTGTTTTGAGAAGGTATAAAGTTGCATGTTCGCTGTGACACATATGGAAGTCACATTTCTTGCAGCTGTACAAGTGATCAACACGCACATGTGAACATGACCAGTGCTTTGGTCTTCTGGCCTAACTGGGGTGGGGGAAATAGGTGGGATTTCAGATCACAAGTCTAAAAGTATAAGCTTTTATATCTGAAACTAGCAAAACTGTTTTTATCAGATGTTTACCGGTAAATTGTCATGTACCAGCAACTTGTTGTGATGAGCATAAGGGTACGTGAGCCTTGAAAAAGAAACTGTGAACTTGAGACGAAGGTGGAGGCATGACCTATTGAATTACAGGCAAGCATTCATTCTTGGAATCCACTTGGAATCAGGCCCAGGAATGAAAATTGTGGTAAAATGTTACTGGGGGGGACGGGGAGCGAACAAAGGGCTGCAAGTAGAGGGAGGAAGAAGCAGGTTCTGCAAGCTCTTAAATGTGGTTCACGGTAAAGCTGAAGAATATGCCTGCCTGTTAAATGTTTGGTCTGTGGCAGAGCAAGTTGGAAGGGAAAATGGTAACAAAAAGCAAAGGCTGATCTGGGAGTACCAGTGTGTATGACGCATGCCAAATAGATGAGGTCACGGAAGTGTAAGGGATTGTGAAGGAAGTGAAGATTGAAGATTTATCAGTAAGAAATGACAACTATAGGCTGCCTCCTGCTTTCAGGGGAAGTATGGCCATGAGGACCAGCAACAACTCTTGGCTTCCTGTCCTGCTTGTTGGCAACCACGGGAAAAAGGATACTGGGCCAGAAAGGCCTCTGATCTGATCCACCAGGATCCCTCTTATTCTCATTTGAGCATCTCTCATTTGCGCTGAAGTTAGTGGAGGCAAAAAATATAGCTGGGTTCCACTTTGTAGTTTCTACAGTTCCCTGGACTTAGGCAGATGAAACATAGAAGCCCTGGAAGAGAGTCCCGAGAGATGGCTCGGTTGGTTAGAGTGGTGCTGATAACACCAAGCTTGCAGATTCGATCCCCGTATGGGACAGCTGAATATTCCTGCATTGCAGGGGGTTGGACTAGATGACCCTTGGGGTACCTTCCAACTCTACAATTCATTCTATGATTCTCTTACGATTTGGACGAGAAAGGAGACAGCAACAGTCTCTCCTGACATTTTCCTCTTGCTTCTGCTGCTGCTTCCCTTCTCCAGGCATAAAGAGATCCAGTCATGCTTAGAATCTTCCTTGTCAAAGGGCCGTTTGGCATTTCAGAGAAGTGGAGGTGAACAATATGAAATTAGTTGTTTGTACAATAGTGAGAGTCCTTTGCCAAGATAAACAATCCAATAGAAGATATTCAGTGTCCTAAACTAAATTGATTATTGGACCTTGGAATTTCTATTTCTTTAATCACTGTACAGTCGTACATTGGTTTTCGAACAGCTTAGTTCTCGAATGTTTTGGCTTCCGAACGCTGCAAGCCCGGAAGTGACTGTTCCGGTTTTTGGCAGCTGAACATCTGACGGGGCTTCCAATTGGCTGCAGGAACTTCCTGCAGCCAATCAGAAGCTGCAATTTGGTTTCTGGCTGTTTGGGAAGTAAAACCGACTTCCTGAATGGATTCTATTCGACTTCCAAAGTACAACTGTACTTTTAAGTTGTTGTTTTTTTTATAAAAAAACAACACCAAACAAACACAAAACATATATACACTGTTTAAATGTTGAAATCTCTAGGCTTTAGAACAAAAATAATATACATTAAACAAAAAGTAGAACAAAAATATACATTTGAAACAAAAAAGATACATTAAAATTATCAGTAAAACTCAGAAGTTAAAAACAAGTTGGCCTAAACAAAAATCCAAGTATAAATAAAATCAGTAGTTAAAAATATACAATACTGCCTCTCTAAATAAGATGCATAGGTAGATCCACAAATGGTCTGACATCAAATCTGAATGCCTGCCAAGCAAAACGTAATGCAATAAAGAAGGGAGTTGATCAAGAAGTGTGAGTAACCTGTTAGGACCAACTACAAAAACTGCAGATTTTACTAGTACAGCTTGAAATGAGTGAGCACTCTGTTCTTTCCCCACTCTGTTAAAGTTTAGTTTCATTTTTAGATAGAGATTATTTGCAAATTTAATGAAGAGAAATAATAAGATTTTTTAAAAATACAGGAGAAGAAATAATATCTGAATACTGCTATCGATAAATGATCAGCTCACATTAAGGATACAGTAACCACCAGCACATTCATAATAGTTGTGTGGTTTTAGTTTTGCTTTTAAGTACTGTATATTCTCTGTTTTTTTAAAAAACAAAATTAAAAAATTCCTTCCAGTAGCACCTTAGAGACCAACTAAGTTTGTTCTTGGTATGAGCTTTCGTGTGCATGCACACTTCTTCAGATACCAATATTCCGTTTTTTGCCACCCATCTTTCATGAAGCTTTTTTCTGTCCTTTCTGCTGCATGAAACAATACAGAGGGCCACATATGACCTTGGAATGCAGATTGCCCAATTTAAAAGATGTTTATAATTTGTTTTATTTATAGTATGTTACACAAATCATTACTTTCCTCTCTACAAGCTCAAGGTAATGATAGACATCCTGTAAATGGTCACAGCTGTTGATAAACTTTCTGAGCTTTGATGTGATTTATAGCCATGATTGGCACATTCTTGTGTTTCAGATATAGTGCTAATTTTGAAACAAAAAGTATACAATTAAATCAGAGTATCTGGGGATTTGTGTCCGTCATTCAGGTTTCTCCTCCTTTGCACTCACCAATTGACTTTAGTTGATGCCCTCGGTTCCCCAGCAAGATGAGCACTTGGTATAGATCAGCCTTTCTCAGCCTTCGGTCCTCAGTGTTGTTGGACTACAGATCACACCATCCCTGACCACTGGTCCTGCTAGCTAGGGGTGATGGGAGTTGTATTCCAACAGCATTGGAGGACCCAAGGCAGAGAAAGACTGGCGTAGATATTGGGAAGCCCAAGAGCTGTATCTGTGCTTGTTCCATTCACAATCTCCAACCCCCATTTGCAGCTCAACCAAACCATCCTGTCCCTTCACAACATGCCCACTAACTGGCATCATCGGTGTGAGACGGGCGGCAGCAGAGCACAGTGGTTGCTGGGAAGCTGCCCTGTCCTGATAGTCTTGTCCTGACTGTTCCTCTGTGGTTCAGCTGGATCGGCCAGCTACCTCAAGCTTCTTCCTCATGCTCTGATTTTGCTGTGATGGCTCAACCGCTCTGACAGCCCAGTTTGTTGCCCCCCCCTGTAGTTTGTAGCGCCACCTGTCGACACTTATGCAAACTGCAGCATGACAGCGCTCTTACATACTTGTTATATGTAAAGAAATATTTGAGGTCTGAGGAAACTTAAAAGTTGGTGTTCCTGCTAATAAGAGACATTCAGATCTAATTGATCCCCCCAAAACTGTCATCAAATTATAGGTTACCTCTGTGTCCGCAGATGTGTTCTGTAATTCACTGGAGGTTTTGTTTACAGGTAAGTAACTGTGTTGGTCTGCCATAGTCAAAAAAAAAAAAAAAAAAAAATCCTTTCAGTAGCACCTTAGAGACCAACTAAGTTCCTGGTATTAGCTTCTGAAGATGTGTGCATGCACATGAAAGCTCATACCAAGAACAAACTTAGTTGGTCTCTAAGGTGCTACTGGAAGGATTTTTTTTTTTATTTTTTATCTTCTTTTGGAGGTTTTGTTGTAATCCTTTGCAAAACAAAATAAAGAAATCATGACGACCCGTATGGATCTGTGCATTGGATCAGTGTTTTTGTGGTTCTGGCAAGCTTTGGAATTGTGATTTACTTACATTTTTTTACATATGGGACGTGGGTGGCGCTGTGGGTTAAACCACAGAGCCTAGGGCTTGCTGATCAGAAGGTCGGCGGTTCGAATCCCCACAACAGGGTGAGCTCCCATTGCTCAGTCCCTGCTCCTGCCCACCTAGCAGTTTGAAAGCACATCAAAGTGCAAGTAGATAAATAGGTACCGCTCCAGCGGGAAGGTAAATTGCGTTTCAATGCACTGCTCTGGTTTGCCAGAAGCGGCTTAGTCATGCTGGCCACATGACCCGGAAGCTGTACACCGGCTCCCTCGGCCAATAAAGCACGATGAGCGCCGCAACCCCAGAGTCGTCTGCGACTGTACCTAATGGTCAGGGGTCCCTTTACCTTTACCTACATTTTTTAATGGTGCAGTCTACCAGTATAAGTTTTAATTTTATGGCTCTTTTGGTAGGGTAGGATATAGAATTATGTGAATTTACTAAAATCCAGTTTCATTTTGCTGGATTTGACTTTTATGGAAAAAGGGGGGGCAGAGAGCTTGCCTGTTGTGGGGAGGGAGAACAGAAGGGAGCAAAGGAGTTTTTGCTTGTGACATGCTCTCAAAACTCCGTGCGCGCCAGTGGGCTTAGAAAGATTGAGGACCTTTGACTGAAGGTGTGGTGCTCTTTAAGACAGTGTAACACTCAGTGCAGAGATGAGAGAGTTTTATCTTCAAGTGCATCTTTCAGATAACCAGCACCAAAAATGCAGTGTGGTTTAATTACTTACTCTGCCTTTGAACTATATTGAGATGTAATTAAGCTACTAATGTCTTGCCCGCTGTTACGAATGTTCTCTTCCCGTATTCCCACAATAAAGCTCCAGCAAGCCTTATCTGTAAAGGAGGCTGCCTTGGAGTAATTTGCCAGTTAGTTAAAATCTAATCTGAAAGTGAGATTATTCTGATCCATTAGGAACAGCTGAAATTCATGATTACGGGGGCTATTATCCAGCCAGTTGTAAGAAATTTCCCTTTTATGAAGCAATGCTGACACAAAGACTGCAGTGTGTACGCTTTCCCTAACTGAATATTTTCACACTGCAATTTAGGAGACGTGCAGTTCAGGAAATTGCTGGCTTAGGCTGAAGCACAGTTTTACTGCAAGGAAAATTTTATTTGTCACTCAAGTAATTGGCAATTTTTAGTACCTTATTAGTAATTACCTTATGAACACTAACGTCTAAACTAAAGCCTCTTAAACTTGTTATCTAACTTTGTCTTGCTCTCTCATAAATCTGCCGCATGGCTCATCTGTTGAGTTTAAAAAAAAAGAAAAAGATTTAAATAAGACCTTGCAGCTAAGAGTTAAATTTAAAGAGCCTAGACTCGACAGGCCAAGGGCTGAAACTTGATGCTGAGTGAGAACAATGTCTGAGGTGTAACAAAATATCACTTCTTTTTAACACATCTGGTGTGAGGGCTAGTTAATCCACAACTTCTGGCTTCTTCTTTTTTTGCCAATTTCTTGGTTTTAATGAGTGGTGATTAATCTCAGCCTCTAACTTCCCCTAAATGCTTATATGGGTACCTCAGTTGCCAGACATCCTGTTTTAAATAGAAACAACTTATTTTGAAGGAACCGTCCCGTTGATGTGCTCAGAGTACCCTCAAATGGTATAATTTTAGCAGAATCGAGGTGGGCAAGCCAACTTCTCCCTCTGCTTAGATTTAGAACATGATAACCCACATTACGTTTCTGCCCTTTCATATTTTATAATCTGCCTCATAAATTAGCCTGACGGACCTGGCATCAGCACTTGGCAACTCCCAGCAGCTTCCAATAACCCAGTGCCCAGCAATTGGGTTGCCAGCAACAATGCCTGCTTTGGGTTTCTTGCTACAGGCAGCTAGGGCTCTGAACCACCATTTTTAATTTACCACAGGGCTCCTGCATTGCTCCAGAGTACTGAAGGCAATTTAAAAAAGGCAGCTCATGGCATCTTGCCTCAGAAGCCAACAATCTATCTATGAAGGATAGGAGCGAGGAACCTCTGCAGCCTTCCAGATGTTTGTTGGACTCCATCTTGCATCCTGTCTGGGCATTGGTGATGCTAACCGAGGCTGATGGGAGTTGGGAGTCCCAACAATACCCAAAGGGCCACAAACTCCTCGTCCCTGATGTAGGAGAAGGGCCAGCAGAAAGCTCTTTGCCTAGTACTCCCTCAAACCTGGAGGTGGCTCTGCTGGCAGACATCTCAACAAGGATTGCCAATTATTTATTGATCTCAAGCATTTTTACCCTCATTCTTTAGCTGAAAAGGCTCCCAGAGTAGCTTCCAAGATCAATAGTAAGATCATCCCTGCTGCTTTCAGGCTTGACATCCAAAGGAAGGGTCGGTAGCAAACTCAGGTACCAGGTTTTGAAGACGCAGTTCTTATGACCAGTTGGAATGGAAGTAGGATGGAACTGGCTGTTGTTGAGGGTAGGCCAGAGGCAATGGGATAGCTGTGTTTCCATTTCCCCTAATCTGTTCTGTAGCCTGATGGAATAGCTGCTGCTATGTGACCTTCACCAATTTGGGCAAGAATTTTCAGAGGGTCATTGTTGGATCCTGAATGCAGAAAAACATCCTGAAATTATGTGGAAGGATGAAGTGATGCAGTCTTTATGAAAACTTTAAAGTACCTTCTGTTCTCCTAAGCATGACACACGGTATCACTTTTGCTGGTGGCACCCTATCCTACACACAAACATGAGATCAAATTTGTTATAATTTTTTCAGAGTGGGCAACTGGTGGGCCCTTTTCTTGGGTTGATAGCTGAGGAGGAGAGAGCTTTGCTTGTTTTATTTTTAATTGTGCTCTTGACAGAATAAGAACAACATGTTTGACACTGTGGCTGACCTAGTGCCTGATACCTCCCAGGTCAGCTCTACAATTACTGTCCTGAACTGAACTATCCCAAAGGAAGCAAATAAATAAATAAATAAATAAGCAAATAAATAAATAAATAGATGATTGATAGATAGATAGATAGATAGTCATTAGGAAACTGTGAATAATTTGTTTCCTCAAAAGAACTAAATTTTAATTTAAGATATGATGCCAATGAACGCTGTAGCAGAACAGCAAAGTTCCAATTATCACATACCCTGTTATTTATTAGATGTGTCCATGGAAGGCCTTATTCTTTTTTGTGTTCAGGTTTTGGTTGTTTTTCTTCTTTGGCTCCCAAGTTCACAGTGTTCCCCTTCTTTGCCTGCTGAATTCTGCTTCTTAACTTGTTCTCCTGTCTCACATTATAATCATCTCTTCCTTTTTTTGTTCTTTTGCTGGTGGTATTAATTATAAATTTCTTAATTCCAAAGATGTTCATCCTCCTCTCCTTGATTTCCTCCCCATGTTTTGTTCTTTGCACATTGCTCAATCTCATCCGTCTGACTAGCTGCTCTGTTGTATCATGTCTTTGTCATTTTCCTCTGGGTTTTCCATGTGTTCAGAGCTTTCTGCATCTTAATAGTTGCCTTCCCTCAAGTTCTCTTTTGGTGTGCTGTGCCTCTTTTGCTCATGGTTCCTTGTATGTGGTGTTTTTTGTTTGCAGGGGGGGTGGAGGTTGGAGATGTTGAGACTTCCCCTCCATTCATCCCCCCTGCATCCCCCTGCCCCAGTGCACACCAGAGACTCCACCAACCCTCCATAATCTTTATGTTGTTTTGCTTTTATGTGTGGCTCTGACATTGCAGTTTTCTCCAAGTCTGGTCAGATATAAGCTCCGTGGAGTTCAGCAGGACTTACGGCCAGCAGCATGCATATAGGATTGCTACCCTCATTCTGGCAAAACTTTTTATTTTTAAGTTCTTAAGTTCTTGGGAAGTGCAATTATTTCATTACTTGTCTGGAAACTGCCTCAAATTTGACATGTAAATTTTAATTTAGGACAAGTAACAAGATTACAGACATCTTGCCTGAAGACCTGAAACCATTCCAGTCTCTAGAAACTTTGGACTTGAGCAACAACAATATTTCTGTGCTTAAGGTGGATTCGTTTCCTTCTCTGATGCTCAAGTACATGTAAGTTTAACTTTATTTAAGTCAAGGCTTTCATTACATCTTGAGTTCTAAAATCATATATTAATTTACTGTCTGATAAGCATAGTTAAAGTAGTAGACTAAAGTAAAAACAACCCTTTCAGTATGTGTGATTTAAAAAAAAAAAAAATAGTTGTCCTATAAAGACATTCATTGGGTTGAATCTAATGGTCCCTTCTACAAGTGGAAGGGCAGAGTATCTTTCAGTCATTGAAATATTATTTGAGAATTTAAATTATATTTGCCATTGGATCAATGCTGGCTATTTCCTGTCTGCTAGGAGCCACAGAGTTTGGCTGAAGGCAAAACGTATGTTTCCATTCAAAGTTCCACTTAACCACCGATTGGAGGTTGACAGAGGTGGGGGATATTTTAAAGCGATTATTAAGTTCTTAAGTTAGGATTAGCAGTTACCACGTAGTCAGTAATGAGGTCTTGGTATGAAATCTGCTACAATTTCCATAGTTGCTGTCATTGTTTCCACAGCCACATTAATAATAATCGAATAATCTCCATGGAACCAGGCACTTTTGACAACCTGTCTAGCACACTTCAAGTATTAAAGCTGAACAGGAACCGAATTTCAGCCATCCCACAGAAGATGTTTAAACTCCCTCATCTCCAGCATCTGTAAGTACAGCCTAACTGTTTTAAATTAGTCCTGCAGACTTCTGGCAACGGTTGAGCATCAACCTCAGTAGTAACCACATAAAGGCAGGAAAGCTTTAGATAGAACAGAGGCATAGTTCTCATGATGCATTCATGTTTTAAACCGAGGATGGGGAACTGGTTGTGCTCCAGATGTTGCTAGACACCAGCTCCCATCAGCTGCAGTCAGTGTGGCCAGTTGTCAGGGATGATGAGACCTGTAGTCCAACGACATAATGGAGATCACAGTTTCCACCACCCCTGTCCTAAGGTTTCATGTTGATATCATCTGCTTGCTTTGCCCTGAGTAATGCCCCTAAGAATGCTAACATACTCTTGCAGCTCACAGTGTTACCCTGGTACATCAGGAAAATCTGGCTTTTATTTGTTACTGTTCCATCTCACTACTAGCAACGTACGTAATCAACAATTTGTGGGGCCACACTTTGACGTTCTGATTGTACCAAGAGAGGAGCTGCCCAGAATATATATATGCTTGGAAGTCTGAACTTATTTTAGTTAACTTGGAACTCTTTTCTTTTTTCCCTCAGAGAAATGAACCGTAACAAAATTAAAAAAATAGATGGGCTTACATTTCAAGGACTTCCTTCTTTGAAATCTTTAAGAATACAAAGAAATGGGCTAGCTAGACTCATGGATGGAGCTTTCTGGGGATTAAGTAGCATGGAAATCCTGTAAGTATACGCTTCCATAGTCTTCAAAAAATAACCATTTCTGAATCCCTTAGTTCATTGCTTATTTTGAGTAACTGTGATGCTAACAATATATAAATGTACAACCCACCAACCTGTAAAACCTTTCTGGCTTCTGTTTTCAGTAGGAAGAGCCTTAATTTCTTCTTATTATGTACTGGTTTTTAAGTTTTCATATGAAACTTGAAGTCTTTTTTTTCTTTTTTTGTTTCTATGCTTGTGTGTGTGTGTGTGTGTGTGTGTGTGTGTGTGTGTGTGTGTGTACAGGCAGCTGGATCATAACAACCTAACAGAAATTACCAAAGGCTGGCTTTATGGCTTGCTGATGTTGCAGCAGCTCCATCTTAGCCAAAATGCTATCAGCAGAATCAGCCCTGATGCCTGGGAGTTTTGCCAAAAACTCAGTGAGCTGTGAGTAGTAGTTTTGTGTTTAAACTCTTCCATTTTTAAGAGCATGGTACAAGCCAAAGCATGAGCAGCTTACCAGTGAGCTGTGAATTTTTTGTAACAAGATTTCTAAAGGTGGCAACAGCTGTTTGTGTGTTAGTTAATGCAATGATATTTTGTTGTGTGAAGCTGAAGCCAACTGCATTTTCCTCCCCTCTTCGTAAAAGTTACATTTGGTCTTTTGTTACTGTAATTTTTTTAAATAAGGAAACCCATTCTGCTATATTCTGTGAAATGGAAAACAATGTGCAAGCTTATATTAAAAATAACCAGGCTGAAATTAATCAGGGGATGAATTGTGAATTGGGTTTGGGTTCCTTATTAATACTGATTAGAGCAAACGTTTCTTCCCCTCTCAAATTTGCAGGGACTTAACTTATAATCATTTAACCCGGCTAGAGGATTCAAGCTTTGTTGGTTTAAGCCTACTTGTGAGGCTGAATGTTGGGAACAACAAAGTGAGCTACATTGCTGATTGTGCCTTCCGAGGACTATCGAGTTTGCAGACTTTGTAAGTTTCATAGTAGGGTCTCTCTCTCTCTCTCTCTCTCTCTCTCTCTCTCTCTCTCTCTCTCTCTCAGAAAGCTCTACAATAACAAGACCATCTTAGTGTAGAAGATGAATGTGAAGGAATTCTAAACGATGAATACATCTTAATATAAGGAAGGTTTAGTCTCTGCTGCCATTGATATGCATTGACAGCAACTGTTGAAGCTACTTTACCTGTTTTGATTTTATTTTGGATATATATACACCTCACATTTTAGAATAATTCCTCACAACAGGCCTGGAAAAAAAAAATACGATCAGTTGAACAAAAAGCAAAATCATGAAATAATAGGGCTGCTTTACTTTGCTGATTTTATGACATGCAGCTGCTCCTTTTGAAAACGACTTTTAAGAGGGTGCTTCTAAGCACTGTGTGTGGAAAGAGTCACCAATTTCCTGGGTAAAACATTTAGAGTTGGGTAAAACATTTAGAGCAGGGGTAAACGTGCCGCTGGGTTCCCAATGTGCTCCCTTCTAGGAATCAATTGCTTTTGTGATTTAAACGTACTCGTACACTTTGAAGATCCTGGATCTGACTCGCCTGTTTCTTTCAACAGGGATCTGAAAAACAATGAAATCTCCTGGACAATTGAAGATATGAATGGCGCTTTTTCTGGACTTGACAAACTTAAGTGGCTGTAAGTACGGGTACAACTTACTGCTTTATCTTCAAATGCAGATTCTGTATCCCCCACTCTACCCCAGCTGCTAATATCCTTCCAGATCTCTTTCCTCTTTTGCACGTTAGAGAGAGGCAATAGAGGCAAAAGTAAAGAATAAAGAAGGATCAGGCAGGAAGGGTGGGAAAGAAAAGATTGCTAGTATTGGTGGTTGTGGGAAGCTGGAAGTCATCTGTCAGGTGGATTTAGCCACTAGGGTGCTTGACTGTAGGTTAACATTTACAGTCGTACCTTGGATCCCGAACTCCTTGCAAGTTGAATGTTTTGGCTCCTGAACTCCGCAAACCTGGAAGTGAGTATTCTGGTTTGCAAATGTTCTTTGGAACCCGAACACCCGACACTACTTCCATGGCCTCCGATTGGCTGCAGGAGCTTACTGCAGCCAATCAGAAACCACGCCTTGGTTTCCGAAGGTTTTGGAAGTTGAACAGACTTCCGGAATGGATTCCATTCAACTTCCGGGGTACCACTGTACTTCCCTGACACAGCCCTCTCTGCTGAGGTCTGAGCTGCAACAGTGCAAAGCTACCAGAAGCTTGATTCTCGTATTAATCTGCTTTATGTAGCTTATAGTTGGAGGGAGAAGGGTAATCTGGAAAGACGAAATTAGCTAAAATGGAGGCAGGCAGAGTGGGAATTAACACATCCTATGAAACCTTGGAGCAAAAGTCCAGAAACAGCAGGATGTTTTCTTGATTTGCTCTTTGGAGTCACCTTAATTTAACCTGGACTTCCTTGATGTGCTTCTCTTCAGTACATCTCTCCTTTCGTTAAACACACACAAAAAAAAGTTTCCAAATACTCTTCGGTTGAAAAGACTTTGGATTATCTTAACTGCATGCATGGTGTCGTGAAATCAGTCCTTATACCTTTCACATAAGACCAAGATTCTTCAGAGTAGAAATTAGAGGCTGTCATGTTAATGGAAAGCTACATAAGGCAGACAATTGCAGATGTTTGGCAGGGCAATCCAACATTCAGAGGCAATGGCTGTGTTAGAATGCAAAGATTTTCTTCACAATGCACAGATGTAGAAATAAATTGGCTGACAGCCCTGGCAAAAAAAAAAAAATGCTTCACCAAATTATATACATTAAAAGACTTTGAACATGCCTTCATCTCTCCAGTAACTGAAGCAGAATACGTGTATATATTTAGGAGAGGAAGGTGTTGAGAGGTAGGTAGACACAGTGCAGTAAAACATGCCCAAAAAGCAGTTATCAAGAGTCTCTCCTAACGGTTCCAAAAACCATGCATCTATATTTCATTTTCATCTGTTACATGTTAAGTGTTTTATATTTCCAGGCTACTCCAAGGAAACCGGATTAGGTCAATTACTAAGAAAGCGTTTTCTGGTCTGGATGCACTTGAACACCTGTAAGTAGTTGAAAATCATATTGAACCAGACAATTTTAAAAATGTGCAATGATGCCAACTCGATGATAACCTTCAAAGGGGACATATAGCTCAGTGGTAGAGCTCCTGCTTTGCACGCCCAAGTTCCCAGTTCCATTCTCCAATAAGGGTTGAGAAGAAAGCCCTGTCTGAAACCCTGGGGAGCTGCTGCCTATCATTGTAGACTGAGCTAGAGATGGTTTGAGTATGTGACGACTTTCTGTGTTGCAGCATTGGATCTATAGATGGCATTCCCTTGCAAAATTGCATTGTATCTAGGAAATATGGTCAAATCATACAACTGGGGTAGCTCAGCTGGTACAGCATGAGACCCAGTGGGTTTCAGCCCTGCATTGGGTGGAAGATTCCTGTACTGCAGGGCTTGAATGAGATGGCTCCCGTGGTCCCTTCGAACTCTACAATTCTACGATTCGTTATCGTTTAAATGAGCCTCTATGTAGTGGTACTTATAGGGTACAAGCTGCTTCTTTTTCACATTTTATTTTATTTTACCCCAGCAGAATGTGAGAATTTGCTTTGACTTTGTTTGCCTTGTGATCCTACATTTTGCCTTTTCCTTTTGTTTCCATCCCCAGAGATCTAAGTAACAATGCCATCATGTCAGTTCAAGGAAACACGTTTTCACAGATGAAGAAACTCAAAGAATTGTAAGTGTCTCTACTTTGCCCCAATGAGACGTGCGTTACGTTTGAATATATCAGATAATCATAGGAATCGACATTGGTAGTAATGACAATGCATTTATTTTGAAAAGTCGTACCTTTAGCAGCTTTCTCACGGCGTTGTCGAACAACGTAGGGCACAGTTAAGAAAAATGGTGCTGTGGATCTGAAAAAGGAAATACAGTCGTACCTTGGTTCTGGAATGCTTTGCGACTCAAAAGTTTTGGCTCGTGAACGCCGTGAACCTGGAAGTGAGTGTTCCTGTTTGCGAACGTTATTTTGGAACCCAAACATCTGGTGCGGCTTCCGATTGGCTGCAGGAGGCTCCTGCAGCCAATTGGAAGCCGTGCCTTGGTTTCTGAACGTTTTGGAAGTGAAGCGGACTTCCAGAACAGGTTCCGTTCAGCTTCCGAGGTACCACTGTACGTATTTTGAGGGATACAGCTAAGGCAAGGATAATTCTAGAAGTTCATGCTCAAGAAGTAATGACACTCTGTTTTGGTCCTATAAGACAGAATTTTTTTTCCCACCTACCTAAAGCAAGGGCTACTCTGAACTATACCCAGGGCTGGATTTAGGTTTGATGAGGCCCCAAGCTACTGAAGGTAATTGGGCCCTTTATATGTCCAGCTGTCCTTTGTCAACAACAAATTGTCACTGTTTTTTTATGTCGAATATATGCTATATGGTAATTTATGGACCTAATAGGTATCTAAAGCCATTTGCATATGCAGAATGTAGGCACCCTATATATAGAAATGAGCAAATCAGTAATATTTTAGGGAACAGGCTAGCAGGTGGGGCCCATTACTTATATCATAGGAGCCTACACAACAAAATAAAACACTTGCTGTATGTAGGTTTTATTTTATTTGTTTTTATCTTATATTTTGGAAATGTACATCCAGTTTTTTTTTTAGGTTTTTGGGGGGGGGGCAAGAGAGGGGGCCCTAAGCTATAGCTTGTTTAGCTTATACGTAAATCCGGCACTGACTATAGTAGACACTTGCGTGTTCAGCTGCACGTACAGGACGCAAAACCAAACCCTTAATCACGCTTCTTTAAGTCATTTCCTACTCCACCACCCTGGTTCTGATACCAGGGAGCCAGCACAGGATTTAGCTCAGTGAGGTAAGGTAGGGGAAGGTTTTGTTTCTGTCCCCCTCATTCTCCAAGTATAGGGGAAGGGCCATAAAATTTCTGCCTTGCATGCAGAAGATCCGAGGTTCAATCCCTGGCATCTGTCTGAAACCCTGGGGAGCTACTGCCATTCAGTGCATTCAGTAATAAACTAGATGGACCAATGGTCTGATTCTGTACGTTCATATATAAAGTTAAAAAGATGTAGCACATCTGGGTAGGTTAGGAGTGAGGCAGGAGGCTTCTACACACTGCCACACTCAGTTCTCATGTATGTGTTAGACCTGAATGAGCAAGAAGCCTGTAATATGTTCCCTCCAACACATGTACGTCTGATAGCCCATGATTCTCACCTTTCCATGAACCTTCCCTGAGATGTTGAGACCGGCCAGGCTGCAAACGAAATCAATCAATCAGTGCAACGCCGTTGATTTTTGTGATCAGTTTTGGTGCTTAACTTATCTTCGGGTTTGATTTAAAACTGCTTTCCTGCTCTGGAAGTTGTGAAGTTCTGCTTCCTATGAATGGAATCTTCTCCGGTTTCGTTTTTATAGGTACCTAAACACGTCTAGCCTTTTGTGCGACTGCCAGCTGAAATGGCTACCCGAGTGGCTGATGGACAACAATTTCCAGGCTTTCGTCAATGCCACTTGTGCCCACCCTCAGATACTAAAAGGGAGGAATGTGCTTGCTGTCAGCCTAGAAGATTTTGTGTGTGGTAAGGTTGTTGTTGTTTTTTTGTAATCCTTTTTCATTGCTGTCTAGATTGTTGTTTCAGGACAGATTTAAACAGCTTTGGCTTTATTACCTGAACTGTGAGGGTTATGAGGGTTAATAGTTTTGTTTGTTTGTTTGTTTAAAATCTTCCCCCCTTCTCCACTGTCCATGAGCTCTGCACTGCATATATTTCAAGTTTGTGGTTTTATTTCAGATGGGGAACGACAGTTTAGGATTAAGTTTTGTGTACTGCATAGTTGCATATTGTGTACAAAGGAAGGCTCAGTGGTTTGTGGTGGCAAATGCATACGCTGCTAGGCTTAAAATGTGAATGCCACTTAGGTGAGCATTGTTCTAAATATTTTGGCACGCTGTGAAATGTTTAGACAGATGCACGCTTAGTGTTTTCTTAAATGCAAAAACACAGGAATACGTATAATATAAATAGCACCTTCATTGTGCAGAGGTTAAGACGTTCTTCAGGAGCTTTGTTAACATACAAAATCCACATAGTCATCTGTAAGCACAATGTTTCATTTTTCTGGCCTTTGTGCGCTCCTACATCTGAGAACATTTGAGAGCTCTAGCAAAGCTCTAGCATTCCTGGCTCCCATCTCCTAAAGAGAAGAGTCAGAGGTGAGACAAAAGCATCCATTCTATTTTGACCAGCATGTTAGCAGCTGCCCAGGAAGCTCTATTGAGCTCATGGTCTTTAGGGAATTGTTTTCTCACAGACGCACTTTTCGGTGTTTGCAACTCGGCACAATTATTCCACCCACCACCCCTCAAAATTAGGGAATTCCAATATCTTTTCCAGCTCTAATTCCACAGTCAATTTTGTTTGGGCATAGTTTCATTTCTAAAAGAGTAGAAAGAGATTGGACCACAAAACGAACATTGTGTAGGGCTGGGTGGTATCTGGTTTTCAGCATTGTTGGTATACCACCAGCTAAACTTCACGATATACTGATAGTGCACAATGTCCGAAATAAGGATGGAGTTTGTGGAGACATTGGCTGTCTTCATGGTTTTTCTCAAGTTGTGTTTTTGGCATAGCACACAGATCATGATTCCCGATATATCGCCAGGTCAGAAATTATGAAACCAGTATCATAATATGGACTTCAAACTGATTTTGGACGATATATCGCCCAGCCCTAATGATGTGGGCACTTTCCTCATTAGACCCTATTTGAGGGCAACTGCACCACCTCACTCACAGTGAGAAGCTCTTTGCATCTCTCTGTTCACAATGGAAGGGAGGGAGGTTGTCCAACCCTGACAGCCAATGAAATGTGAGCATGTTTTAAGGAAGCAGGGAGCCTGTGGTAACAGGAACTGACCAGAAAGAGCAAACAATCTGTCATGCATTGTGAATTTTTGAGGGGTTAACTCTGGTTTATCTTTCTTGCAGTGAAAAACACACCAGTGCTAAATAGCAGGGAGGTTCAGGTCTAGGATTTCTGTTATTTTTGTGCTGTTCATCAATGTGCTGCTCATTGAACCACCGTCAAAAGTGTTCTTTCATAGCCACAGTTAATGGCCATAGTTGGTGGCCCTAAGCAAACTTGGGCTGAAGTTTTGTACACAGTTAACACTGGCATTAAAAGAATATGATTTATGAATGCATAACGGGCAGCAGAAATGCAGCTTTTGTAAAAATAAAAATAAAAAATAAAAACAACCACCATGGCTTGCTCTGAAGAGCTGTAAAATATAACTAATGAAACTGTGGGTCCAAAAGCATAATTGACCCCATTATTAGAAATGGGAAATTAAACCACAAAAAATAACTTCTACAAGAAAGAGACATGCTTTCAGCTCAGCCAATGTTACAGGCATTCAACTGGAAAGCACTGAAATGCAGTACATTGCAAATATATATGCTATAGCATCTTTGCAATACGGCTTCTTAATAACTTTTAAAATAAATCCCTCATGTCTAATTGAGAGAGTTACTATTTGAATTAAACTTTCTTTGCAGCAAGAACTGGACAAAAATTTGGTTTCTTTAATGGACTAAACAAATTAATTGAATTGAATAAACACTTTTTGATCTCCATATCCTAGTTATCACGTTAATGTTTCAGTGGGAAATGCTGCTTAAAGATATATTTTCAGTCAAGAAGAATTGTGCTCCTTAATTCTCAGATCTTGCAGCTGAATGACAGTAATTTAAATATTCATCCTTGCATTCATTAATATGGTTGCTCAGCAGGAGAAAAATACCACATGCCTTTCTAAATTTAATGAAAACAACTCTGTGTGTATGTGGTTTTAGAAGCCAAGGAAACAGAAACAGGGCATTTTAATAAAATGAAAGTGTGTGCTTACTGGTTCCTTTGTCCTTATAATTTGAAATTGATGTAATTTGTACTTCTCCCAGCTATCAAAAGATGATAAATTTCAGACCTAAAGGCATTTTTTTCAAAAAAGAAGAAGGTGAAAATGAGATTTTAAATATAACATAATCTTGCAGATCCATGGCTTTACCTGTATATCATTGTTGTGTATGATCATCATATGATTATGCAATAGAAGTTGTCAGCTGGTATCCCCTGGGCCAAAGCTGCACAACCCAAAGGTGAAAAGGCAATATGGAAGTTGCTGCGATTATAAGCAATGAAATTTTATACCAGGCCAGGAACCTGACTTTTAACATGCCACCTCTTGCTCCCTTGACAGAGTGGCAAAGCCAGTAGCTGACAAGCGATGGAAACTGGCAGCACAATCTTAGGCATGTCTACTTAGAAACAAGCTCTATTGAGTTCAATAGGACTCAGCTGCCAGATAAATGCATATAGGATTGCAGTTGGAATGTACTTCTGCTTTTTGAGTGAAATGCTAAACATTAGTTGATTGGTCAAAACATTATAGTGTTCGGAGTACAACAATTTCCCGATGGGATTTAGTAGAGCCCTGTTTATCTTCTCTTAGCCCCACCTACCCTCAACCACATGCAAAAGCAGCATGACCAAACATCAGAGGGAATGGGAGGCCTGGGCTTGCTTGCCTCAGCCAATCCAGCAATGTGCTCTTTCTGTAGACAAGAAACAGAGGATCCATTTGTGTATGTGTGCTGCTTCCTTATTTGGGAAAGGATGGTGCCTTTGACGGGCACAGTTTCTGAGATAAGTACAAACAAAGTTACTGTGTAGACCTGAGATGGAGAACTAGTGTTCCACCAGATGCTGTTGACCGGCATTTGTCCTCAGGCAGCTTCCTGGGTCATGTGGCCAGCATGACTAAACCGCTTCTGGCGCAACGGAACACCGTGACGGAAGCCAGAGCGCACGGAAGCACCGTTCATCTTCCCACTGCAGTGGTACCTATTTATCTACTTGCACTGCTAGGTTGGCAGAAGCTGGGACAGAGCAATGGGAGCTCACCCCATCACGGGGATTTGACTGCCAACCTTCCGATTGGCAAGCCCAAGAGGCTCAGTGGTTTAGCGTTACCAGTGTCCCCAGCTATTCGTAAACGAACCTCCCTCAAGAGTACAATTTAGAACAGGGATGGGGGACCCTGTGGCCCTGCAGATGTTGTTGGATTGCGACTCCCACCAGGCCCCAGCCACTGTAGCAAATGGTCAGGGATGATGGGAGTCGGAGTCAAAGGCTCACCATCCATGATTTAGACTGCTGATTGGGAATCTGCATCATATCTCTTTTAAGTACTTGATTCTTCCAGACCTATAATTAAAGGTCTGGTCTGGTCTCTCACTTTCGTCTCCGACAAGAAATCATGTGAGCTTATTGCAATTCTCCCCCTCCCTCCCTTTTGCTCTTATATTCACAGATGATTTTCCGAAGCCACAGATAACCGTACAGCCTGAAACTCAGTCAGCAATCAAAGGTTCCAATTTAAGTTTTATATGTTCAGCCGCCAGCAGCAGCGATTCCCCAATGACTTTTGCTTGGAAGAAGGACAATGAATTGCTGCATGATGCTGAAATGGAGAATTACGCACATCTCAGGGCACAGGGCGGCGAAGTGATGGAATATACCACCATTCTTAGGCTGCGCAATGTGGAATTCAGCAACGAGGGGAAATATCAGTGTGTTATTTCAAATCACTTTGGCTCATCCTACTCTGTCAAAGCTAAACTCACAGTGAACAGTAAGCATCTTGAGATTACCTATAAATTAAACAAAAAACATATGATATGTAATCCAAAAGGCATCACCCGAAATATTTGGATACTGGAAGTTGAGATGCTGTTGGCTGCCTTGTCTGGACACATGGGGAACAAATGTGAAAGCACATTATATTTTAATGCACCAAAACCATATATATCTGGGATTCAGTAGGTTATATCCAACACACTTATCCCAGAATTAACCTTGGAGTGTGTGAAATGTAAATGAATACGGTCTGTCTAAAATAAGATCAATTCATATATATGTTTTCCAGAGTTGTGTACGTCACAACCTGTTAAACCTCATTTGATTCTTTAGAAATTATGTATATAAAGCAGACTGCATTTGGTTCATCAAAGATTCAAAGAATTGCCATTCAGGATACACCCAGTTAAAGACAACATTCAGTCAAATATTCAAGTAAAATTAAATACAGTGTCATGGGGGAGAAATTCACACTCTCAGAATTAATGCGTAAACCAGGAGGCAGCAATCATTCAAAATATGCACATCTACAAATTTTGTGATGCCTTTCTCAAATCGCAGTATGAATGCAAAATGTGCATATCGGCAGAAATTGCATACAGATTTTCATGCAGACAAGGCACACCGAGAGAAACGGATATTGACAGGTTCATCTATCCCTAAATAAACTAGAGAATCGGCAGCAGAATTGATAGCATAGCAAGCAGCCACTTCGTAATGTTATGCTGCTAGTGCTTGGGATGCAGAAATGATTGCCCTGTATGTACTTTCCTGAAACCAGTCCTTATTTCAAAAGCAGCTTGCAGATGTTTCATTCTGAGTTGGGCATTAAAAAATCTAGACCCAGTTGAGAAGGGGAAACAAGTGTCCATGAATCAATGGTGACACCGATTCCACTTCCATTGTATGGGCATACTGAAAACTGTGGTCTGCACGCTATGTAATAAGAAAACTCACTTGTATCTTTTTGCATCTTTTGTGTTTTTTGTAGTGCTTCCTTCATTTACCAAGATGCCCATGGACCTTACCATCCGTGCAGGGGCGATGGCACGACTGGAATGCGCTGCAGTCGGCCACCCGGTGCCCCAGATCGCTTGGCAGAAAGATGGCGGCACTGACTTTCCCGCAGCACGTAAGAGACGCATGCACGTGATGCCCGAAGACGATGTCTTCTTTATAGTGGATGTCAAAATCGAAGATACTGGTGTCTATAGCTGCACAGCTCAGAACACTGCTGGTAGCATCTCTGCTAATGCAACATTAACAGTGTTAGGTAAGATAAAACGTGACTGCCAGCTGAACACTGCTTTGTCTTTGCTTGCTGATAACATGATTAAAGCTTTAGAGATATTTTTGGGCTTGGACTCAAATCCCCACCCAGTCTAATATCCCAAGTGGTGCAAGATTGTCACAAGAGCGCCTGGGCTAAAATTGTCCATCAAAAACTTCACTCTCGTGGTTTATCACCACAACAGCTACTCACTTTGGGTTTTAGTAAAGCAAACAGTCTAATTTGTCAGCGCCTAAATAATACTGAGCGGCAGAACAACTTGGCCACATTAAGGAAATTTTGCCCATGGTATGACTATTTTCCATCTTCCCATTTCGACTCTCTGGCACCCTATCTGCATAACCTAGCAATTCTAAAATATAGGCGCACTTTTACTCTCGCAAGATTGAATGTATTGTCCTCGGCTGTACTTGAGGGACGATTCCAACAGATTCCACACGAAAAACGCTTATGTCCCTGTGGAGATGGCAGTACCAAATCAGTGGTGCATGCCTTTCTGGCTTGCACTCTTTATAAAGACTTGAGGAATGAGATTTATCACCCCTCTTTTATTGTCCATTCCGGGTCGCCCAGCCACTGCCACAGTGTCCTTTCTCTTGGCAGATCAAGATGATCAGGTGACAGCAAAGGTTGCAAGGTTTTTAGCTGGGGCTATCAGAATAAGATCCACTATTTGACTATTGATTCAAAACCCTAAAATGTATTTTATATAATTGACTTTTTATTTCTATTATTTGTATATCATACTGTTTTTTTATTGCTATGGCTGACGCAAATAAAGATTCATTCATTCATTTTTGGACTTGGTAACATTCATATATTTGCTTCTTCCCCTCCCCCCAACTTTCCTTCAGAAACACCCTCATTTTTGAGGCCTTTGTTGGACCGGACGGTGACGAAAGGTGAAACGGCCGTCTTGCAGTGCATTGCCGGTGGTAGCCCCCCGCCTCGGCTTAACTGGACCAAAGACGACAGCACTCTGATGGTGACCGAGAGGCATTTCTTTGCTGCAGGAAACCAGTTGCTCATCATTGTGGACACAGACTTTGAAGACGCTGGGAAGTACACATGCGAAATGTCAAATACTCTTGGGACAGAGAGAGGCAACATCCGCCTCAGCGTCATTCCCACACCAACCTGTGACTCTCCTCCGAACGCTGCCCCATCTTTGGACGATGATGGATGGGCCACTGTGGGCGTTGTGATCATAGCTGTGGTGTGCTGTGTGGTGGGCACTTCCCTCGTGTGGGTGGTCATCATATACCACACAAGAAGGAGAAATGAAGATTGCAGCATCACAAACACAGGTGTGTAAACTGAAACTTGGCACCGGAAGAGCAGACTGAAATATGTTTGTGGTTAACCTACAGAGGTTTTTCTTCCAGGCTTATTTGTGTCTCTTGACTCCGATTCAGAAGAGCGAATAGCTTTTCAAATACGCCCCTCTGTTGCTCATTAGCCTTAAAATGCCGCAAAGAATCTCGATTCTGATAGCTCCGTGTGTTTGCTTAAATCGCAGATGAGACAAATCTGCCTGCTGATATTCCAAGCTATCTGTCATCCCAGGGAACTCTAGCTGAAAGGCAAGATGGATATGGGTCATTGGAGAATGGAAGTCAACATCATTTTGCATCTTCATCCTCATCCATGGGAGGATATTTCTTACAACAAAGAGACAGCGGCGGTAAGCATTCAAAATGTTGAAGTGTGCCATCCGAAAGCTAGCGATCCAGTCACTATTGTCCTTAATTCATGGAGGGCAGCTTCTTCGACAGATAGACTCTGTTGATGAGAAAATTGTCAACTAATGGCTATGGTCCCTTAACGAGTATTGGAATATCAAAACACTTGCCTTCTTTTAGCATTCAGTAGTAGATCATTGGTGTATACAGATGCAAATTCATACGTTTTTGTCCTGCTGAGGAGTGCTTCCAGGAAATGGCTTGGAGATTTTCCTTGTGCATTTTATTTCATTTTTATTTTCTACCTGGAGCCAAGCTTTTCAACCACTGGCCAAGGACATCAGTAGTGATCCGAATGCTACCAAGCATCTTCAGCTGAGACCTTTCTGTCTGGACAGGATAAGTTCTGTTTTCCCCCATTCCCCAGCATCAAGCAGAGGGGCTTTTTTCCAAGTTACTACTTTCCCAAGTCTTCCATATCCAGAAGGCAAAGTCTGTATCCACTGGTTCTTTCTGTGAGATGCAACAGAAGGACATGGTGTGGCAGCCATATTTTGTGCCCTACTTAATGCTCTAGATCAGTGATGGGGAGACTGTGGCCCCCCAGGGGCCTCTGAAAGCAACCCTGTTTAGGGAAGTTTTTAATGTTTGATGTTGTATCGTGTTTTTAATATTCTGTTGGGAGCTGCCCAGAGTGGCCAGGGAAACCCAGCCAGATGGGCAGGGTATAAACAATACAGTTGTACCTCGTTTTGCGGCCGGGATCTGTTCCGGAGCCCCGGCCGCTAGTCGAAAAGGACGCAGGGCAAAGCGCCCCATCAGCGCAGACGCACGGTGCAGTTTGCGCATGCACGAGCGGCAAAACCGGAAGTAACCCGTTCCGGTACGTCTGGGTTTGCCGCGGACATTAACCAGAATGGACGCTAGACAAGGCAGACTTTCGCGGAGGTATTACTGCAAA
Source organism: Lacerta agilis (assembly GCF_009819535.1). Lineage (NCBI taxonomy): Eukaryota > Metazoa > Chordata > Lepidosauria > Squamata > Lacertidae > Lacerta > Lacerta agilis. The sequence continues at coordinate 46,149,320 of NC_046321.1, forward strand.
TTGTTGTTGTTGTTGTTGTTGTTGTTGTTGTTGTTGTTGTTGTTGTCTTGCAACTCCCATTAGCCTCAACTAATGATCAGAGATAATGGGACAACAGCTTGTGGGCCACAGATTCCCCACCCTTGGTCTAGCTCTCGCAGTTGAGGAAATATTGTGCCGAGACTTAAGTGCACCTAACTTGACAAGGAACTTTATGACGTTGACCCTGGCAATGACTGTGATCTAGAGGGCTGCACAGTCAGTTCTTTGTAAGGAATGTTGTTAGGAGATCCTCCACCACCCTTCCCAAGCAGCAGCTTTTCCACACCTTTGACAAGCTACTTCTAGAATTTAGGGGCATTTTTACAGAAAGCTGAGATGTCCCACAGCGTGGTCAGTGCTACACCATCTCAATAGACTCTGTGGAACTGGATGTTAAGGGTGCGCAACTCTTAACGCTGGAAACCACTAACTCTGAAAAATCTCATTAATTTCTCAAATTAGTGTAATATCTGGGACCTTTATTAAATACACTTAATAAAGAAATAAACGAGTACCTCAACATAATATTGCTTTTAAATCAATAAAAGAATTATTCACTGCACAGCTTTTTTATAATATGTATTCATATATGAATGTTAAAGTGAAAACAAAGGGATCCTGACCTATATACCATTTCTGTTTTGAAGGAATTTGTCATACAGATAACTGCAGCGAAAATGACTTGGAAGCTGTAACAGATCCGTTCTTATGTCATTATCTGGGAACTTCAGGAAGTATATATTTGAAAAGCAATATATGCGGCCCAGATATGTTTGACGTATACCACACAGGTAATCTTCATTACATACGTATATATGAAATAGTTGGTTGCATTTCATTGTCTCTTTTTGAAGGCTCTCTTTTGCTTAGCGAAGCTAACCCAACCTTGTTTTTTTTTGCTTGTGCTGTTTCTTTAAGGCTGCAATCCGGAGCAAAGGACAGTGTGTGCGGACCTGTATGACTCAAGCTGCTTAAAGAAAAAGGAATGCTACCCCTATCCCCACCCGCCTGAAGATCCTTTTGACCAGTATATCAGCATTTCTGGAATACCCCCTCCAAGTAGTAAATTGCTCCCCTCAGCTTACACTCAGCGTGAAGACAGTGGAACAAGAAGCTTGCATCTGAATTTGGATGCATGTGAATTTAGCAGAAATCAAGAGCTGCCTCCCCTTGCTACAAGCGGCGCTTTCATGGGTACGTTTTCAATGGTTAAAATAGCTTTGAAAAAGCAAATAAATGTGAACCATTGTCATGCAGTCTCCATTTCAATGTTGGGTTGGGAAATGCAACATTCAGCACCCATTTGCACACAGAATTCCCCAACCAGCTGGCGATAGTGTTGAATGAAAATCTGCAGCCACATGTATACAGCCTCTGGCTAAACTCAGGGAGTTGACTATTTTAAAAAAATGCATCTTGTTACTGACTTCAACATTTAACTGTGTCAAAAGGCAGCGGGTAGAAAGGTGGATCTGATTTAAGAACATTTCATTGGTCTGTGGGGTGGCCTTTTGTCCCTTCTTAATGGAGAGCAGTTGACAAACGTATTTTCTCTCTGTGTATCTTTCAGGAACATTTGGAAAACCTATATGGAGACATCAGCTCGATTCCTTCTCAAGTTGTAGGCAGCCTTCAATTTGGCAGCCAAAAGCTGCTCAAAATCATCCTCACGAATCATTGAATTTTGACTCAGAGTCTGAGGATGATAACAGAAAGGACCGGACGTTTCATGAAGGGGACAGTGGCAATTGTATATACGGACAGGCTGCTGAAAGTTTTAGGACTCCTGCTTTTCGGTTCTCTGAGTTGGATACATAGCTTCCCCCCTCTACCCTGCAAGTTGATTTATGAACCAAAGGAATATACTACCTCAAAGTGGACATTATTTAAAAAAGGAGGGAAAAGAAGACACTCCATACTTGTTTTTTTATTAGAGCTATGATTCAAAGAAAGAAAGAAAGAAGTACATTTTTTTATACAGATGCAGTTTTATTGCCAAAAACATTATACATTTTTATGCAGATTATACATTCCTTATAGAATATATTTCTAATAATTTTATAGCTTTGTTTTAAACTGAATGGTACCTTTTTGTAAATTAAGGGTGTGAATAATAACTATGCATTTGTTACTAAGATTTCATTTTGTTGAAATGGGTGCTAAAGTGTTCTAAAGGAATACCAACATATGTACAAGTTTTGTTTCCATGGGGTGTGTGTGTGTGTGTGTGTGTGTGCGCGCATTTAATGGTCATTCCAAAGTTATAAGCTGGTAAAATGGTCATATTTCCATATCACTTTTTAATACATTGGGCTGCCTTGTGCACTTGAAGCACTGTAATAAAAAGAAAAAATACAGCCGGCTTTTTATGTTCAGAGAAATGAAAAAGTCGTTTCCCTCCTCCAACCATCTTTTCACCAATTTGTCTGCAGTACAGTGCATAAGCACCCATAGCAGAATATTTGGCATCTGAACAAAGGCACTTGTAAGTCTCCTTTTCCAGATAGTGTTCATTATTTTACTTGAGCTGCTACTTTTGATTTAGGCAGCTTCGCCAATGTGCATCACAGTTCTGCAGAGCAAAATGAGCAACAGCATTTTCAAACCCACCATATATTGGCCTAATTCCAAGTTGTATGTAGAGCTTTGCACATGCAAAGGAGCAGCCCATCAACATGTGATGCATTCCTTAAGGCAAACATGTTTGATTTGTATGAATCTTTGATTGTGTGCCATTTGAGCCACTGGAAAACATTCCAAACGAATATGAGTTAATCATTTATGCTTGTTATTTTACCATTTCAGTTTCCCAAACAAAATCATCTCTAAAAATGTAGCAATACCCAATTTTTTTTTTGCCAAAGATCAAAAAAATAATTTAAAACCCTGTTTACCAAGTCATTCAACAGTCTGTTAAGCCTGAATACCCCAATAAAGTATTTTCATAACACTTTCAGAAGGTTACCTGCCTAGGAACGGAACAAAGCTTACAGCTGATGAAGTCTTGTAATTGTAAAGAAGTAACCGGGAACATTACTTCTTATGTATCCTCACTTGAAAACAACAAAAGGCACCCTGCTCAGTTTGAGCCCAAACACTCTGATGGGCAAAGTACTTGTGGTGGGGCTACACTGCACATATCCAAACACTTTGGCCGTCAGTCACTGTCAGTTCAGACTCCAGAGCTGTATAGTGGTACCTCTGGTTACGGATTTAATTTATTTCGGGGTGCCATGTGCACCCTGAAAAATCCGTAACTAGAGGTGCCATTTCTGCATGCACGCGCAGCGCGATAGAGTGCTTCTGCACATGCGTGAGCAGCGAAACCTGGAAGTATACCCATAACCCGAACCTGTATGTGGGACGTTAGACTGTTTTGCCCTGGTGTATTTCCCTTAACAATTGCTTACGTTGAATCACATTTGCCATTTCAATGCTTGTCCACCCAGTTTGGGAAGACCCAGAACAGTTTTGATGTCCGCAGTGCATTCCAGGTTACAAGTTAAAATCACAGGTCTCGATACCTGTGGGGAAACTACCTTTCCACAAACCAAAAGGGCAAAAGCACAGGGTTTTGAAGGTGATGATGATCAGCTGGTCCCTTTTGTAGGGAGCTGCATCTTTACTTGCCCCACATTGAGATGGGCATGCTTGGCCTAAGCAACCTCATGGACCAAACGAGGCCTTCATCTGGCCTGCAGGCCAGAGATTCCTCGGTGCTACTCTAGAGACTAAGCTACTTCCTACAACCACTGACTAGCATTGTTGCCTTCCTCTGAACCTTTTCTGATTTGTCTATATCCTTCTTAAAATGCTATGACCAGAACCTTACGCGGTATTCCAGATGAGGTCTGGCTAGAACTATTACTTCTTGAGTCTTGGAAAGAATGGTTCTGTTAATGCAACCTAAGATTGTGTTTGCAGCCGCATTAACACTGCTGGTATGATCATCCTGTGACTGACTGCAAACTCAAGGTTCGTTGCTTATATAGCACTGCTAAGCAAGATATCCCACATCCTTTACCTGTGGATTTGACCACCCACACCCCTCCACGCACTCAGTATATTGGTGAAAATGATTGTGTATAGTGCGGTAAAGGTAAAGGACCCCTGGCAGTTAAGTCCAGACTCTGGGGTTTGTGGCGCTCATCTCGCATTACTGGCCAAGGGAGCAGACGTTTGTCCGCAGACAGTTTTTCCAGGTCATGTGGCTAGCATGACTAATTCGCTTCTGGCGAAACCAGAGCAGCGCACAGAAACGCTGTTTACCTTCCTGCCGGAGCGGTACCTATTTATCTACTTGCACTTTGAAGTGCTTTCGAACTGCCAGGTGGGCAGGAGCAGGTGACCGAGCAATGGGAGCGTACCCCGTCGGGGGATTCAAACCTCCAACCTCCGATCAGCAAGCCCTAGGCTCGGTGGTTTATACCACAGCGCCACCCACGTCCCTGTGTATAATGCATTAAGGGAGACTCATATTTTTCAGGGTGTGTGAGATGATTTTCATCACCTCCAAATATGCACACAGTAGAGGGCTTACTTGAAAATGTTCTCTACTCTCCCTGCATGTGCAAAGTTCATATATTACAGAGAAGCCATTTTCAGCCCTATATTAAGTGGAGGTTATCCATGTATTACTCTAAAGCGGGGGTGCTAACCTGTGGCCTCCAGATACTGCTGAACTACATTTCCGACCATTGACCATGGTAGCTGCAGTTGATAGGAATTGGAGGCCAACTTATGGAGGAAGCACATAATTCCCTATTCTCTTAAAGATACATATTTAAGTATTCATCAGTTAAATGGTACAATTCATCTAGACCAGGTTTAAAGTGGGGGAACCCCGCACCAACGCCAGTTTAAAGCAAAAAATGGTGGGAGGGCAAGAAATGTAGGTCAAGGTATAAAAGCCTAATTTACCCTCCCCATCTGTTTCATTACTCGAGGGCTCCTGAAAAGTTGCGAATCCTCATCTCAACAAATGTGCTTAGACCCATGTGGCTCCCTGTAGGCTAATATTATGAGTCTCTTTTTTTAAAAAAAATCGCTTCACTTTGAAGGTGCAAATTATATAGTTGTCAGACTTTTTAAGGCTTAATTAAAGCAGCTGTTGGAACAGAACTCTGTAGGCTGCATCTTTCAGAGAGTAAGTCTGGAGCAAAGGTCCTTTCCCCTCCCCATTGCCCATCCCAGTGAAGTCAAGCTCTGTCTTTTTCCTCCCCATCCAGGAACCTGGCATCCAGATTGCAGTGTAATTTCCCTCTTTAATTTCAGCCCTAGCATTGGAGACAGGAAGCTAATCCATCTTAAGACACCGGTGGTCTAACTGTACAGAATGGATTTTTCATGCTTTGTTTATCAAATTGCCAGGTTTTCTGACTGTTCTTGTTAATTTGTCTTCATTGTTGCCAGATGTGGTTATGTGGTGGCAGACACGGATATCAGCATTTGGGGATAATTAACGGTGTTTTGAGAGAAATTAATTTTTCCAGGGTTAGACGCACAGCTCCGAGACAGTAATGTAAGAAACCCTAAATTAGATTTGCTTGCTAGTGGTGCGATCCTACACTCACTTTCCTGAGACTAAGCCCATTATTCATTGGATGCTCATACTCAACAATTTCCAATACATCTATCTAGAATTACACTAATGACATATCAGAGTTTAATTTTACAGACAGACAAAAGAGCTAAAAGATCTGCACAGTGAGATGTGCATGGATAGGCAGACTTTTGGGTTCTTTCCCTCTTCTTCCTAGAAGAGAGCTTTCAACAAGTTGGCTTTCCAATCCTGGGAAATTCCAGAAAGGGTAGAAAGAATTGACACCAAGCCAAAATAGAGGAAGGTAAAATTCTGCTTTTCGTATTATGGCTTTACATCTTGTCAGAAGGCCCAGTCTAGCCAAAGTTAGGCACTTCTGATTTCCATTGATTTTAAGGAGAGCAAATATGCATATACTGTACTTAAAATCTCCTATTAACATCAATGGGCCTTAATGATGCTTAAGTGTATCATGCTGTTAAGCATATTGCAACACTTTTCATCTAATAGAGGAGCTCCAGTTTCAATTGTCAACTCCCAATTGCTGGACACTGAGGACCTCTTAAGATGTCTTACAGATTGAATTCCTGAGTAAAAAAACAAACAAAAACATGTGCTGCTTGTGTTGGCTGTGAAGGCTGCCTCTGGACAAATACACTGTCTGTGCACATTTTGAAAGGCAGAACTATGATTTCTTCACAAGGCAGCCTTCATTCTGATATGTGCCTGTATGTAGGAACCAGTTCCAGAGTACATGTTGTCACACATTAATTTTTGGAGGTAGAAACATTACAAAAATATATTTTTAGTTTGCTTCCATGCACAATTTCTGGCATCTGAGTTTTATTAGTTAGAAAGAAGCTAAATGGTTGACCCTGACACTCTGCGCTCATGGAACACAGAGCTATGCTGTGCTATTTTTCCTTCTGACGCAGATATCAAATAAAGTTTGTGGCTTGATATTCATACAGGTGTAGTGCAGGCGATAGGACATGAGTTTGAAATGACAGGATGTTTCGTCAGAAGCTCTTTTCTTACAGTTTGAATCCATTGCTTCAGGCTCTACCCTCTGGAGCAGAGCAGAAAACAAGATTGCTCCATCATCTGCGTGACAGTCCTTCGGATACTTGAAGATGGCTTGAATATCAGACCTCTCAGTCTTCTCCCGGCTAAACATTCCTCAACCATTCCTCATAAGGCTTGGCCTCCAGACCTTTTATTGTCCTCTTTTCCCTCCTCTGCACACTTTCCAGCTTGTCAATATCCTTCTTACCCCGTGGCACCCAGAAAAGCACACAGTACTCAGGTGGGGTCTAACTTGGGCAGCAAAGAGTGGAACTATTACTTCCCTTGATCTGGATATTATACTTCAGTGGATGCAGCCTAGAATTTCATTAGCTTTACTGGACAGTGCTTAGAAAGAAAATCCTAAATTCAATATATTTTCCCCAACAGATGTTTTATACAACTAGTGTGTGACATTTCTAAAGCCACAATCCTTTACTTCTGATTCTGGAGTAAGTCTCAATGAATTTGTTGGGTAGACAAGCATAGGACTACAGCTTAGAAAAAGATGGGCTTTGCTTTTAGACCTCTTCAGCCACATTTTCCTGATACGCACTTGTAAGCATGCTGCTTTCTCTAGTTCTGTGTGTTCCTCAATGCGATGTGGCAGGAATATCTTCTGAAACAGTAGGGTCCAATACAGGGATGAGTTCCTATCCCTTCCCCCGTGTTTGTTTGTTTTTTAAATGCATGTTGCCATAAATCACTTACAAAACTGACAGTGTTTGGGCTGCATGACAAACGTTCCATAATAATGCAGCCCGATAAAAATGTGGAATTTCTGAGGTTACTACTTGTAATGCTTTCAGTGCTGTTGTAAATTCCCAGCTGTGTCAGCGTAGGTGGAAAGCAAGTCATAAATAAAAAGCATGTAGAGAGATCTCTTGCTGTGAGCCAAATTCCATGACTTCATTCAACTACTTAAAAAAAATCTGATAAAGTCATTAACATTATCTTAATTACATTTTTTTTTTTGGTTTGTAGAAATGGTCTACAATGTATATTGGGCATCAGATGGGTATCCATACTGCACTGCTTAGAACATACATGCATGGGAAAGAGACTGGGGAAGACTGGTGTCCCAGCAAGAAATCTTAATGATAACAAATAAAAAGAGCTTGATGTATTTTGATAGGAGGGACAGGGAGGTGGTGAGAATCCAACAGATAAGGAAGGCGGAAAACTCTGCAATTGTCTGGCTTTAACGTGCTAAGAGACATTGATAATTCTAGGATAACAATAGCTTGGTTTAACCTGCCAAGCATTTTATGGGAATTATATACTGCAGGACGAAGGAAATGGGTAAAGGTTTGAATTTGTTTATGTAGTATGGAACAGTGCCGGATTTACGTATAAGCTAAATAAGCTATAGCTTAGGGCAGGCTTCCTCAACCTCAGTCCTCCAAATGTTTTGGCCTACAACTCCCATGATCCCTAGCTAACAGGACCAGTGGTCAGGGATGATGGGAATTGTAGTCACAAAACATCTGGAGGGCCGAGGTTGAGTGGCTTAGGGCCCCACTCTCTTGTGGGCCTCAAAAAAAAAATTTACAGGAAAAATAACAGGATGTACATTTCCAAAATATAAGATAAAAAACAAATAAAACCTACATATAGCAACAGTGTTTTGTGCTGTGTAGGCTCCTATGATGTAATGCCAATGTGTTTGCATTATTAAGTTTGTTATGAATTAAAAATCATTTTAAGTTAGAGCTTAATGATTATTTCACTATTAATATACTTCTTCATTGTATTTCAGTTCAATAATTACTTTGATAAAATACATATTTTGTTATGTGCAAATGGCTTTAGATACCTATTAGGTCCATAAATAGATACCTATTAGGTCCAGATACGTGCTCTGGTCCATGGGGTCACGAAGAGTCGGACACGACTGAACGACTGAACAACAACAACAACAGGTCCAAATTACCATATAGCATATATTCAACACAAAAAGTGACAATTTGTTGTTGACAAAGGACAGTTGGACATATAAAGCGCCCCATTACCTTCAGTAGCTTCGGGCCTCATCAAACCTACATCCGGTCCTGGTATGGAATAACTAAAACAAGACTGTGTTTTGGCAGTGCCCATGCTGTCATATCAGAGGGTTTTCAAGCTTTAATCTTGATTATGCATTTTGTGGTTTTAGATTTAGATTTTATTCTGTGAACCACCCTTAGACCTGTGGTAAATAATAATAATAATAATAATAATAATAATAATAATAATAATAATACGATGTGGGCACCAGTCACAACATGGTTGCCATTTGAATGGGGGGTGGGCTGGTTTAAATAGTGGAGAAATTGTGAAGCTTATATTAAACTGGTCATGAATCCAAAATGGTGTCAGAGTGGCTTGAAATTTGATAGGAAGAACCGGATGCACAAACACAGGAAAGGTGACTGCTGGCTTGACGGCATTACATGTGAATGTATTTGTTCGCTTTTACGTATAAAGGCATTTCTAAACCAGCAGCTCATTATAATAAAATATTGTAGAAGTGTTTCCCCAAATTAAAGCAAAATCTACAGTCACATTTCATTTTGCAAATGGACAGGATCAAGTGACCCAACAAGGAATTCAATTAAGTGCGTTCTCTAAACACCTTGACAGAACAACAAAAAATGTTTTCAGCAAAACAATGGAAACAGATCAGGATTTGCAAGTGCTGTTTCAATTTCAACAGGAAGTGTATCCCAAAGGGTTAGTGCTACTGTTCTGAAAGCTTTAGTTCCAGCAAGCTGCTAATAGTGGCATAGTGGGGGGGGGGAGGTGGTTGCCCCAGGCACAAATTATTAGGGGGTGCAAAAATTCAACACTCGGTGCTGCCTCAATACAGTTGCGCGCATCCGTCATTGGGCTCCATTGAAAATGGCTTCTCCTTGCAAATCAGGAAGTGACCTCTTCAGACAACAGAATGACTCTTCTTATCTCTCTGGCTGCAATATCTGCTAGGCAGTTGAATGTGCATGCATACTCCATCCATTTTTCTCTCTCCCATCCACCCCTCTGCATGCCCCGGACACGGGCAACCTACGCTACACCACTGACTGCTAAACAAACACCTGTGGGGACAGTCAGGAGAGCTTCTCTGCATGATGACAATGACCTGGCTGGAGTATAAGGAGGCAAGGTGTTCTTTCTAGTAACCTGATCCTAGGTCATTCAGGGCTTTGTACACTAACACTAATATGTTGAACTTAGCTCAGTAATGTCATGTTGCTGATCAGACATTTAAAGCAGTAACAGACCACTTTAAACAGTAATGGGTTCCCTAAAGGATCCCAGGAACTGTTGTTAGTTAAAGGTGGAGAGATTTGTCAGCTACAATTCCAAGAGTTCTCTGGGAAAGGAGGATTGACTTGTTAAACCCTGTCAAAACTGTAGCTCCATGAGGGGAATGGGTGTTACATAACAACTCTCAGCATTCTCGGTTCTCAAGATGTTTTGGGGAAAGCCAAGTGCTATGATGCAGCTTCAAATGTACAGTGTGGATGGGACCTAACTTCCAACAGTGAATTTACCCCCATTATTGGCATTCCACAAGATGCATGCATTAGATGTTTTTCCCTACATGAGAAATGCACACCTCTCTGAACTTTACCTGGAAACATAAAAATAGAACGAACCAGCAAACTTATGAATGTCCTCCATTGAGTCATACAATTGCAAATAACAACAACAACAACCTTAATATTTTCTGTTTGCTTTTTAAACAACTAAAGTCCCTCACCTTTCATTCCTAAAATGCTCATACAATAATGTGCATTTTAAAGAATATTTGGGGAGGTGCATTGGCTGAATGCAAATTACCAGCTTACCATCTGAAAAAATGAGGAGAGGCTTGCCAGTTTTAAAAATGTGTGCTAAGCTCAGCACTTTCGATGACTGTGGGTGGTCTTGTGGTTTTCCATAGTTGTAGTATGCCACAAGTTGCTGTTACTGTTCCTCGGGTTGCCCACATGTTGTGCTACTGCAGAGCTGGGATGTTCAGTTGTTCATTCTGCTTACCCTTTCATGCATTTCTATGGTGTTTTTACTGTTTCTTCATTTACAGAAGCAGGTGGCTCGTTCTGTTCCTACATCTTAACATGTTAACACATATGGGTAATGTTGTTGTTTGCATTAGTTTCCAAATGCGTAGGTGTGATGGAAAGTCCAGGAAAAGCAGTGCAGGTGGAATTCCACCAGAGTGGAATATGCTGAGCTAGAGCTTCACTGTGATTGGTGGCAGGTACAGTTAGCCAGAAGGAGGGTGGAACAGGACTTTGTTTGTGGTGTTGGGCTGGGAAAACAGTATAACCTCTGAGCTGTGGAAAATCCACCCTGAGGGGATATTTTCAGTCAGAGAAGGCAGTCTCTGAGCTGGGGGCTAGATTGAAAGACAGTGGTTATTGTCTTTCAATGGGTATACAGACATGAGAAAGCTGAATTATGGGAGAAGAGAAGTGGAGTTCTGAGGGAACACTCTACTTAAATCCCAATTCTGTAGGAAGAGGATAGATTTCCTAGTGAGAGAAGAAGAACCCCAAACCAGTTAGAAAGGGAGTGTGCACTGATCTCCCTGGTCCAATATACTGAGCTGCCACAGTACTATTTTTCTAGAACTCACTTTGAATGCCACTCTTGTTCTCCTTATAATGGCAATGGCGCCCACCTGAGAAGTGTTGGAACTGAGTTCTGGTGAGTTCCAGCTAAAAGAAATAAACCTTGCTGAGTCAAATAGAGGAGCCTCAGGTGTGATATTTCTAAAGGTGGGGAACCAGAAGGACAATAGGCAGATTAATACCAGCCTGACAGAAAGTACCAGCCTGTTTCAGAACCCACAAGTTAGTGAAACCTAAGTTGGAACATCTCTGTGATAAGTTTAAGTAACCAAAGTTAATCTAATGTGTACACTTACCATCTTATTGAAAAGTCTGTGACATCTGCTGAGTTTGGTGTATACACTTTGCTGATTCTTCGAAGGTCTCTAACTCCCAAAATATTTCCATTTACCATTCTTATTGTGAAATAAATCCTTTTTTCTGTTTAACTTCCCTAAGACTCCAAGTGCCAGATTTTTCTTATTATTATTTTAAGCCAGAAGGAGAGGGGGCACACTACAGTAGGCAATGGTTTTGAGACATTTCCCTGCGAATTTTAGCTGCTCACTCCACCCCAAATCACCAGCATACAGGCAACTCCTGCATTGACCATGCGGAAAAGTAGGCTTCTGGATTCAAAGGTAGGACACAAATTTAACAAGTAAATTGCACATAGATTCCATATGTAAAGTGAGGAAAGATCTGGTGCTATTCATAACTGTGAAGTGCAGCTTGCCTCTGTCCTGGGGAAAGCCAAATCTCTTTTCCCCAGTATTGTTCATTCACCTCACTCTGATTTTTCAACAACAACAACAAAAATCATATGCATTTTCATGGATATTTCTCCCAATTTGTTTATTTTGGTAAACAATTTTGCTCAGTATAAGGGCTCATTCACACTTCCACTTGCAACATACCTAAAAAGTATGGGTACAAATGGTTTTCTAGGCACAGGTTCAAGTGGTTTTGATTTTGCCCCACCACTCTACTTCAGAAAACCTGTTCTTTTAGTTTTAATCAGAACAAACAGCAATCCACAGAAAATCCCATTGTCGTTTGTTCCAATTCAGTACTAAACTGTGGGTTTTCCTGGGGGAAGTGGAAGGGCAAACAAAGTGTGGAAGATCCTTTAGTTATTGCACTGATTCGTCTTGAAATGTATGTCCTGATTTCCTTCTCAAACAGAAATTTAACATAAAAACACATAGTTTAGTATTTGTTTTACTGCTTTATGTCAAAGCAGATTCTGGTAAGCGGCTGCATTATTTGGATAGCAAATGCCAGTCAATTTAGCCAGCAATGCCATCATCAAACATTAAACAAAAAATTACTTCAAAAAAAGAACAGCAGTTGAATCAAATTATGGCTTGATTTAAATGGTGTTGTGCTTGATTTAAAGGGTGTTCTTGTAAACAACACAAAGGACAAGAAAAGCAACATTTGTTGGCTGCAGGAAATAATTCTGCCTCTTTTATAGATAGCCTTGTTAATTTGAGAACAGAAGCAAACATATTGTTCTTGCCTTTTTCTTTTTCTTTTTAAAAAGGTGCACAGATAATTTTTATTGGGAGCAACTTGGTTTTTGTGGATAACCAGCAATTTATTACCAAGTTCAGGCCTTATTACTTTTTCCAGCTTGTGGAAACCTATTTCCTTCATGCATAACACTTTTTAATTTATCACCTCCTGAGAACACTTAAGCAACTGTGATTCAATTAAAGCCATGTTCAGTGGATGTGACTGTGTTTCACCCTTGGCTGATAAAGGAAAAAGATGCTATATTTTAGAATTATTGATTGACTTCTCTGTATTTATGACTCCAGTCAAAATCTTTAATGATTGCTTTAAACTGTTGTGTATGTGGTGTGCTGATCTCATAGAAGAAGCTCCAGGTGCAATCCATATTTGACTCAGAGATTAGCAATGCACCTTCCTTTTTAAAAAATGTGCTAAATAAGTTAGAACTATGCTAAATGTGTCAAAGGAATGTTCATGAAATGACAGTTCTTATAGCTTACGGATGATAGCCAATGATAGCCATACTCAGGGTAGACCCATTGGATTAAAATGATTTGTTACATAGTCCCACTTATTTCAAATGGGTCTATTTTCAGTACAACATTGAATATCACCCTAAATGAATATTTGCAATATGAACTTCAGGAATACAATACATATACAATACATATTCAATGCTAATAATAAGTTGTTGTTGTTATTTGTACCCCGTGCATCTGACTGTGTTGCCCCAGCCACTCTGGACAGCTTCCAACATATATAAAATAATAAAGCATTAAATGGTAAATTAAATTATTAAATTAACTTATTAAATTATAAATTATACAACATACACAACACATTATACAACACACACACACACAATAGAATTTCTGGCAAATATTTGGCATCCAAATCTATAAAGCAAACCTTGAAGAAACACCACCAACTTCAAATCTAATCATTATGAAAATAATTGTTTTGTGGGCATCGAAGTGGGTGGTGAAAATGCAACTAAAATACCAGATTTGGTGGTGGTTGAAAAGAAAGTTATTATTATTATGACTGGCTGGAAACTGCCCATTTCACCACATGCATACACACTTTCCCAAAGTACTCTGGCAACATCATATCCTAACATGCTTCTCAGGTCCTTCTGGTGGGGAAAATGTCAGCTGCCAGCTGGTCACTGTGCTAAGAAAAGCCCTCTTTGTCACAACTGCTGCTGTGAAACTAGCTGCAATGAAAATGGTGAAGAAAGGGGAGCCACTTCACTCCTCTTTTCTCTCCCACCTCTCCTTTAGAACTGAAATTCTTGGCTGAGAATGTTCAGCTCAGCGCTAGGGAAAAGGTTTGCCTCGTCCAGAATTCTGCTTCCCACAGTTGCAAGCCAGATGCTTCTGGGAAACTTGTAAGCAGGACATGAAGGAAACAATCTCTGTTTTTTGTTCTCTGAAGCTAGCTCTCCATCATATACTGCCTTCATTTTTTTATTGTTAATGTACTGCTTTTTCTCCCCACTGACATGGTTTGTTTGTGATTTAAACTGATGATGACGATGATGAAGAAGAAAGCCATGCCTCTGGACCAGAGATTCCTACAGGTGTTCCATGTTCTCACTGGTGGTCCATGTTCTCTGTTCAGGTGGAAGGCTGAGGAGCAGTTGAGATTATCCATATTTGGTTCTGCACTTAGTTTCATTTTTCACTCAATGGTGATTGAGGCCATTTTAGCCAGGGCTGGATTATCAAAGAGGGTGGCAGGACTTTGGGTTAGGACCTAGATATCAGCAACCAGGAACAAATGATACATTGCTTCAAGCAATTCTGACACACAGCAGTCACAAAGCTGTTAGTTAATTATGCATCCCAAAGAAATGAGGACAGTATTTGTGGCTAAAGATATCCAAAGGCACACATCATTGGGTGACATCCAATCATGTTAATCACAAATGCAATGAATTGCTGCTCCCATAACCCTCTGGGGCAGATTGGGACACTAGGCATGCAGGGGGGAGAGGAAAAGGAAGGAAGGAAGGAAGGAAGGAAGGAAGGAAGGAAGGAAGGGGAAGGAAGGTCCTATTGCGTGAGCAGACTCCCAGTTGCGTGCCATTGAATATCACCCAGGCTGAGTAGCAACCAGGAAAAACGGATACATTGGTTCAAGCAATTCTGGCACCGTCACAAAGCTGTTAGAAACAATATCTTAATTTGAATTGAAGTGCAGCCCTTAGATGATTTCAAATGCCAAAACTTATTTCAAGCAATATTACATAGTGCCTCAGCAGAATATCCCACTGTACCCATCCCAGCCCACATGTGATTTTTCTCATGCCGTCATGGCAGCAAAGCAGGGCATGATGGGAACCAAGGGGAAGTCATCCACATGTGTCGCTAACAGAGCTTTTTGTACAACTTCATATCACTTATGAAGAGACTTGAATACTGAAATATAAATCCCTCCCTTTTGGCTTATGTGGCAGCTCCCCCCCCCCTTGGTTATAAAAATACTTCATGCTGACACAACCATATTCCATAAGGTAGTATTTTATTTAAAATTTTTAAATCCTTTGTCGTTAGAGGTAGTTCATTTTTCAGAACACACCATCCTGTTATATTTTGTATTTCTCTATGTTTTCTGGCAGTGTCTTCCATTTTTAATTTTGTACATAATTAACAAAGTGTGTGTGGAGCAAGGTGTGTGTGTGAGAGAGTCTAGCACAATACTAAAATCTGCTATTATCTTTCACATTTTTCCCAGTGTTTTCAATTGACCAAATGCACATAATTGGCCTTGATATCAAATACTGTCATAGCTATAGCAAACTACCATTGAACTGCAACTCCTTTATGTTCTTCCTTCTCTCCTTTTCCCTTTCCCATTATCTGAGTGCGTAGTTGGATGTGATAAATTGGGCAGGGTAGAGGAAAAGCTACTTACAATAAACTTGTGACAAATTAAGCATGGGCCCTAAGCATACCACAGGGCATCCAGATTATACATCCTGAGGTAGCAATTGTCTCTTTGCGTCCATAAATCTCCTGATTTTTAACCATGCTATGTGCCTGCTGATTGAGAGAAGGTAGATTTCAAATAATTTCCCTTCTCCTTGGTATACTATAAGTTTGTAATGGGCAGCAGCTTATAGGCAGAGAGCTAAGTTAATGCAATAATTTTGTGGCATACCCTTAGTCAGTGCTTTGTTTTCTAAAAAAATGTTTAGGGGTACTCTCATTTTGACTGAAGAAAACCACCATTTTATAGTTCAAATTGGGGAAAATAAATACAGCAAATTGACAAAAGTACAAAGAACATGCATTACCTCATATTACACAGCTGACACATTAAACACTTGCTTCCGTCTGAGACTCAGGAAACACTGTGACAGGAAATAAGGCTGCCATCGGGGGTAACAATGGAACTGACAATTCACCATGCTAGAGAAGAAACTAAAAATTTATATATTTTTTAGTTTCTTCTCCCATTAGAATCACAAAATGTTTAGAGGTATGCGTACCCCTGCGTACCCCCAGAAAAAAAGCACTGCCCTTAGTTATTTATATATGCAGTTGTAGCCATAAAATAAAATAAAATAGTAGTATAGGAACATGACAATTAAGACAATTCCATCAGATTCATGCATTTGTTTCTAGTGATGGCTGCGTGCTTTGATTTCCTACTTTAATGCAACATTTTTGGACTAAAGAGAAAGTTGCTTGGTGGCAGTGCTCGAATTACAGGTGGGAGCAGAGGGGGCTGCCCTCCCTCTTGTTGCTGAGTTTTTAGAAACGTAATAGGGCTAAATTAAGGGAAGCCGGGAGTAGGGCTTGTGGATTCCACTACTATCTCTTCCCTCTCCAATCCATAATTATACACTGGCTAGAGGTACGAAAGTGGCAAGTGGATTTTTTCATTCTGAAACGAATCAGTGGAAAACCCCGGGGTTACATAATTATACACACGAAGCCTGCGCAAACCCATAATCGCAGATGGTGCGTCCTGCTAGGCTTGGATTTCCAGGGGTGATGTCACTCTGAGGGCAACTCTTGTTTTTCATACTTAGCATTTCTACGCGCACTGTAGGAAAACGGCAGTCCAGCATATCGAGGAGCAGTTAGTGCACTGAACGGGCGTCCTCCTAGATGTGTGGCCGAGAGCGCTAACTAAAGTGAGAAGCCTGAATGCTTGGAGAAAAATAGACCAGGATGGCCAGAGGAAAGTAGCAGGCAGGGGCTGCAGGGCAATCTGAGAAGCATGTGGCCTGTGCTTTGGGGCCACAGAGAAGAGAAGCACAGAGAGGCATGGGAAGGAAGAAGGAATGTGGTGGGGAGCCATGCAAAGGACTGGTCTTGGTGTCTTCCTTAAGGGTCCAGTAGGTTGACCTATGTGCGTATGGACATTGAGAGTTTAGCCATTAGGCACATTGTCCCTGGTTTCAGTCTGAACTGCATCTTCCAAGGCATGTGCAGTTGTTTCCATAAGGCTGAAGCTGTGGCTCAGCCTCTCTCTCTCTCTCTCTCTCTCTCTCTCTCTCTCTCTCTCTCTCTCTCTCCAGTTTTTCCTGTGAAATCCCTCTTTACTGCAAAAAACCTGAATTAAAGAGTGGGGTTTCACAGGGAAAGATCTGGGGTTTGGACATAGAGCTTTAAAGCACAGACCTGTGCCTGGAAAGTGTGGGACAATATGTAAGTGTGGATGAGCCCTTAGTCGAAACACCCTCTGCTTCCATTGCTGAATGGAAGGCCCCAGAGGACATCTGCTGACAGTGACCAGAAGAGGAGGTGGGAGGAAGTCAGTGGAGAGGGGGCTACGAGTAGGGTGAAGGCAGTGACTGCAAAAGGTCTTGAATTGGCCCTGAGTCTCTTATTTTTGCATGCTATCTTCATTTAGAACTTAATGGAACTTAGTTCTCACTTTTTCATGAACGTTGAAGGGGCTGGAACAATAGAAATATGTTTTAATATTGTTCCCCTGGTCCAAATTGTGATACATAATCTGAATGTTTTCAAGTCAACCAGCACTTAAGTATAGTAGTCCACGAGAGATCCCCTGCCACACTGATTTGTAGATAAAAGGGACTCTGCTTTGGAAATTACATTTCCTCCATGAGTTACGGTATATTTTCAAAATGTCTTTCGCGGAGCAACATGTTGGAGCCATATGTGATTACAAAGCTCCGGTTGGCCAGCTAGCTTTATATTACATCCATTTCCCCATTTGTAATTCTCATTTGCAGCTCGATGATACAAGAGATTCATCAGGTCTGCTCACTTGCATATCACTTTGTGCTGACCTTTCTGTGGGAAACTATGTTTGCGGCTGCCGCCGCAGCAACACACAATGTGTGTATGAGACCTTGGACCAATCTAATAAAAAAAATTAAAAATAAATGAAAAGAACCTGAGGCGCAACAGAAGAAAGATAAAGAGGAGGAGGAGGAGGAGGAGGAGGAGGAGGAGGAGGAGGAGGAGGAGGAGAAGAAGAAGAAGAAGAAGAAGAAGAAGAAGAAGAAGAAGAAGAAGAAGAAGAAGAGAGTTTAACAATGGATCCCATCACTCCTATGTTTTTGTATGCAAAGTCACAGCAATATTTTGGGTGGTGTTTCTCAGACCTGGACATGCGCACACACATGTCTGTAAGGGGCTACGTTCATATTCTCACTGTTTAGTGGGGAAAGATTGATCAGCAGAGAAGACACCCTTATATTTTGAGATTGGTGTCCTGTCCTTATGACATGGTAAGGAGATGGATCTAAATCTCTGCAGCCACCATTCTTAATTGTCATCCTGTGTTTCAAATTTAGCTAGAGGAAAGACAGCTGAATGTCCTTGCATTCTGGGAGGGGAAAGAAAAATAATGGGCAGAAATCCTGGATTATGGGTTTTACTTTTTTTTTCCAAATTATGTTGTCATCTCCAAATCCTCTCTTCCCTCAGCATTGACTCTGTTATCTCTCCAGTCAGCCTCCCATCTATTTAGCCCTGGCATCTAGACAGGCACTGCTGATATTTTGTTATTAGGGCAATACCATCGGTACGAACCGATGGCCCAGGTGGGGCTTTTTCAAAGTGCCATTAAGTGCTCCAAAACTGTAACGAAAAATCAGAGGGGATGGAGGCCATCGATTGTTCTTGGGTATAAATAAAGATAAATGTCATTAAAGGCAGTTGGAAAAGCCAAATTTACTCACTGACTAAATCTTCTGGAGGCAAAAGCTGATAGTGAGGGGAACAGTTCAGGAAACACACACACACACACACACACACACACACACCATGTCAGATTAGGCCAGCTACTGCTGGAGATGGCATCAAACACCAGTTCTGTTTAGATAAAGGGTTTACCTTGGATCTAATCCTTCTCCAGTCCAAGTTGCCACTGCAGCAAATATTTCATCTTTCCACCTCACCTACTTTCTAAGACTGCAAAAATGAAAGCTTTTCTTTCTCTCTCTGCCCCCCCCCCCTGCCGCCTCATTAAAAGCAAATGGACTTCTAAAAAAGTATTTTAGGGGAAAGATGTGGTGCTAAATGTGTGTGGGTTTTTGCATTTAAAGTTCAGGGTGTGTGTTTATTTTAAATGTAAGATGCACCTGCTGAGGGAAAACGGATAAACAGGAGGGATGGGGCGTGGGGTTACTCCTTCCTTCCCTGGTGTGATCTTGGAGAACATCCCTCTTCAGTTTGCTTTGGGAGCAGGGGGAAATCATACTTTGGTGCCACAGTGCTGACATTTCTAAGGTTCTTTATAGTGGGGAGGAGGTGCAAGAATTAGTCCAATCACCGGTCAGCTCAATAAGGAGGAAGCAAGTATATGAGAGTGAGATTTTCAGTCTTTCTCTGAGGTGCACTTGCTGCCCACCAGTTGCCTCCTGAAAGTTGCTTCCTTCATCATGTATAGAACGCACGATAAATTGTGTTGGAAGTGTAGACAAGAGGAAGGTGACTTTTATCACATGTGGTGGACTTGCAATAAGGTCAAGGCGTTTTGGGAGTCAATTTATAATGAACTAAAGAAGATGTTTAAATATACTTTCCCAAAAAAGCCTGAGGCCTTTTTGCTGGGTTTGATGGGAGAAGAAATAGCTAAGAAGGACAAAAGATTGTTCATGTACGCGACAACTGCAGCAAGAATATTGCTCACCCAAAAGTGGAAATTACAGGAATTACCAACGATTGATGAGTGGCAGACGAAGATGGTGGAATATGCTGAACTTGCAAAACTGACCGGCAGAGTCAGAAACCAGGACGACTCAAGGTTTCAAAGAGATTGGAGTAAATTTGTGGAGTATTTAAGATTGAACCGAGGAAGTTTAAAAACACTAGTAGGACTGGAATAAACCTTTGACATAGTTCAATAGATGAAAGTTAAAAACTGCGCGATGAGAATGGACTAGAAAACCTGCTGACGAGAGGGAGGGGAGTCATAGCTTGGCAGAGCATTGATTTGTGTAATTTGTGTGTAGATGTTTAATTGGCTGTAATTTGATATATCTGAAAAAATAAAAAATTATTATATAAAAAAGAAAGTTGCTTCCTTCATCATCCCACAGATTGGGTGTGGAGCACCTCTGGCATTCAGATGCCACTGAACTACAACTCCCACCAGACTTGCATGGGACTGATGGAAGTTGTGGTTTAGCAACATCTGGATTATTCCTCTATCTTCAACAAAGCACGCCTATTTTCTAATGCTGTGTCTTTATCACCTGAAGAAGCATATGAATATGCTTTCCCAGTGGGCTGGAAAGGTCATTTTGCATTGTATTTAAACCTATATTTCCTTGACCTATGGTGGAGGTTCTTCTTCTTCTTCTTCTTCTTCTTCTTCTTCTTCTTCTTCTTCTTTCCCACCTTTCCCACCTTTCCCCCAGTCTGGATGCAAGGCAGTATGCACATATAAAATAGAACAAGCTAAAAACATTGGAAAGACATCATTAAAATGTAATTAAATACAAATAGAATTAAAATAGTATTAGAATTAGACTCCGTTGTTTTGTGGAATCACCTTAAGACTAATGCAGAAGGTGATTCACAAATTAATTAATTAATTGCAAACACACAATAGTATATGTGCACACACACACACACACACACTTTGTATGAAGCCTTAGAATAGACCTTTGGCAGCTATAGCTAATAAAAAGCAGTTTAGGCCCGCTATGTTATCCAAGGCAGCCACAGAAAGATTCAGCCGAGTCAGCAAGAGAACCGTTTGCAAACATAACCCGAGAGCAAAGTGCTGCCAGCAACGTCGATTACAGAGTGTGGTTTATGAGCTCATCCGCTGCCAGGCTTGCTTTGTGTGTGGCCGTGGGTGTGTTAATTAGCTTCAAGTCAAAGGAAACCTGGTGCCAATATGATATCCTCCACTCACTTCAAGAAAGAGCAGCTCTGATTCTGAAGACCCCTGCACAGCCCATCCTCTCTCACTCTTCTTCCTGGCCTGGAAATTAGAAAGGGTACTATCAGCGACCCCCAAGGTTGTAATATGTGGTGTGTGTGTGTGTGTGTGTGTGTGTGTGTGTGGGTGTGTGTGTGTGTGTAATGCCACACATTGCATCAGCCTGTGACTAATAGCCTACTCAGTGGTACCTCAGCTGTAGAATTCATGCGGTAAGGGTTGCTTTAAAAAAAGAAAAAGAAAAAAGACTGCCCTCAGATGCATGTGTGTGGCTTCTCCTGCTTGGAGGTACTGTATTTTAAATATATGTCCTTCAAGAGGGAGACCTGTTGGTTTCAGTGGAACATTTTCAAAAGCAGGGTGACCCCCTGTTCCAAAGGCACGTCAACCTGCAATAATTTTTCTGCTTCCACTTCACTTCTCTAGTACAAAACTAAAACAAGGAGGAAGGAAGCAGCCTATGGGAGAAAAGAGTTGTTCAAGGTGCAAATAAAAGTCTCTTTGAGAACGGGCATTTCCAAGAGGCGGAAGATGGTGCTCTTTGAATGTAAATGGATGAAAGAGGGCAAACTACTTTATCAGCTTTGGGCAGGGGTTGGTCCCCGTGCTTCAAATATAGCCCTTCATATATATTGGATTGGGACACCCATCAGCCCCACCCATCCTAGCCAACCGTCAGAAACGATGGGAGTCCACAACATCTGGAGGGTACCACATTTGGCTATCCCTGATCTACACCAAACAGTTCAGACTGAGTTGCCCACCATTCTAGTCATCTGCAGGACCTCCAAATTTGGGGCTGCGAGTTAAATTTCCCAGAATGCCCTCTCAGCAACACTAAGCCAGGAGCCTTGTGGATAATCTGAGCAGCCCACAGCAGATCACAGGGATGCTTCTACTCAGTCACTGGGTCCACCGCCTATTTTGCTAGGGCCTGCTCCAACTTTGAGGGCAAGCTTAACCCAGGTGAAGAAGCAACAAGCCAAATCAGAAGCTGCCTAGAGGTATTTTCCTGAAAGGTGACAGTGATGAAAACAGAGTTAGATACACTTGCCTGTAACCTCCTAATAGAAAAGGAGGTACAGTAGCTGTTCTATTCTGAGTCAGATCATTGGTCTATTCAGTTCAGTACTGTTGATACTGATTGGCAGTTTCAGCACTTCTCCAGGGCTTCAGACAAAGGACATTCTCAACCCTGCCTGGAGAGCCCAGCGATTGAACCTGGGACCTTCTGTGTGCACATGAGATCCAGGAAGTTTCCTGAGTGTATGGTGGGCCACACAGCTGTGTAATCCTGTTTCAGATTTTGGATGCTTCTGGTTATTCCCTGCTTCTGTCCTCTTTATTGGTGTCCTGAGCTTCACTTCAAGCTTCTGCAGAAGTTCCTTGATGATCCTACAGATATCAATCCTGAGGTGTAGACTACAACCATGTAATATGTGGGAGTTGTCCCATTGCATCGGAATAACACAAGCTTTGGAGACTGAGTCATCATTACAGTTAAGGGGCAGGAAATCCATGCTGTTGTTGTTTATATGAACTGGTTATTTATATAGCTGTATTTTACAGCTCTATAAATGAATATGTGGTTCCTCCCCCTCAATGACTCTGTGTGGTGGATCCAAATATTTAAAGTATTAAAAAAGTGCACCGAGCTGCCTTCTCATTCTTCTGTTCCTGTCTTGAATCTTGGAAATATTACTATTCAGCAATGTTCTCAATTGCTTTCAGGTCACGCAACACATACAAGCAGAGCCATTCCTTTGACCAAAGAGGAATCTGTGGCCTAACCTCTAGCTGAACTGAGCATGAACCTTCTAGAATTCTAAAATAAGTATGGGAAGTTCTTTCTTTGAAAAAGAAAAGAAAGGGAGAGAAAATAAATTGAATATTCTGGTTCGGCATGCAACAGAAAGTCAAACATTGCTGAAAAATATCCCTCCTAAAGGCTATTCCTGGAGTATATACTGGAGAAGCCAAACCCCAGAACGTCCTGGAAATCTTTCAAGAAATCCTGCTTGAGTTATTTCTAGTCTCAAGTTCCAGACCAAAGTGGTTTGGATTTGAGCTCCAAAGTTTGAAATCTTATCTGCTCCATTTCTTTCTTTTGAGAACCCTGGACCGAGTAAGTTGAGTCTCAAAGTACAGTGGCATTTCCTGTAGGAAATCAATGGAATTGGTTCTCACTTCAACCAGTTGCATGGAAAGTCCCATCAGAATGAGGGTCAGTTCGGGACTCTTGGAGCACAACTAACCCTTTGTTGTTGCATGGTCAAATTGGGAATGTATATTTCAAAAGTATAGATGAATGAAAAAAGACTGAACATTAAAGACAAGAGCAGATGGTTGGGCTGAGGGGCATTTTAGTGTTTTGGACATACTATATTTGACCTTAACATGATTTTAGTACCACAAATGACAGTCAGTTGCAGAGTTGAAAATTCATGAGAATTTGGCTTGAGGTTCTCAAATCAAAACTAAGATATGGAATGATTGTAGGACACCCCTATTTTCATTTGGAGAAATGCTGGAGGGTATGTTCTCAGGAGAACACAAAGTTTGCAGAAGTACACACACACACACACACACACAGAGAGAGAGAGAGAGAGAGAGAGAGAGAGAGATTGGGAAAAGAAAAAAAATGGAAAACTAGGGTGAACAAAATGGAGTATCATGCAGATGGGCATGACTAGCTGACTGGAACCCTGGAAAGAAGAAGTTAAGGGATGAGAATATACTGCAACATTTTGTTACAAGTCCTTCTGGTTAATTGCAAATTTCAACAGGTTCCAATTAATTCTAAAGAATCCTGGCTCTGTCGGCTTTGATGGCTTTCCAGGATTTGTTCGTTCTATACGTTTTATTTGCTAGGAGCACTGAATTAATTAAAGTAACTCATAAAACACTCTGAAAAATCTATGTATGGAACGTATTGTATGAGTGCCAAATGTTCATGTTATTCATATCAGCAATGATTTCTGAATAACCTTTAGGGCCAGTAAATGTTATACTGTCAGTTACCAATGAGAGGTGGACTCTATGCTTCAGTTGTTTAAAGTTGCCTTCTCATACTCACTCAGCTGGCTGGGAGTAAAGCTCACTGAATCCAATGGGATTTACAGTTGTACCTTGGAAGCTGAATGCCTTTGCTCTCGAACAATCGAAACCCGGAAGTGAGTGTTCCGGTTTTCAAACGATTTTTCAGAAGCCCAACATCTGGCGCAGCTTCCGAGGCTTCTGATTGGCTGCAGGACACTCCTGCAGCCAATTGGAAGCCACACTTTGGTTTTTGAATGGTTCCGGGAGTTGAACGGACTCCCGGAAAGCATTCTGTTTGAAAACCAAGGTTCCACTGGACTTCAGAGTTGAGATTATAGAATTCCACTGTTACTCTGTATGGGGCTACAAAGTCTTGTTGCCACAGACTACCCTTTAGGAGGGACAATTGGATATGTCAATTTCCGTTTCTCATTTTCCCCATCTTCATTTCTCTACATCTCCATATCTGTTTCCATTCTTGTTTTTTTAAAAAAAATATCATGGAAATTCACCAGCATTTTAATGCAAAATTCTGTATGCAATATATACATTTTTGCAAATCAATTCTCTCTCATATAATGCATTTTGTATGTTATTTTCACTAATATGTGAATTTATATGTACATGTCTCCATAGTGTGTGCATTTTTTGTACACATTACTAGGCTGCAAATTTCAAAGCTCCGTTTTCACTGTTTTCAGTTTTGGAAAGTGGGAATTAAGAAGGCTTGCCTTTAAATGTGAACTGAATCCAATTTTATCCCATTTCCACTCTCTGGAAGTTGTTTTTCAACATTATGACACACGACCAACAGATGGATGCAGTTTCCACATGACCAATGGATGGGGAGGCGCCCACAGAACAGTTCAGAGAGGGAACAAATCTGATTGTGTGACACAGCAATGTGTTCTCCCTTCTTTCCTATCAATAGTAATTAAATGACACCACTTGCAGGCCCAAGCATTATCTGATTCCCCCACTTCCTCTCCCTTCTTTTACAACGGCTCCAGAGCTCAGGTGGGCCAGTGCTATTTTCAAAAAATCAGATAGAAAAGGATTGATTTCCTCCCCCCTTTTTCAAGCTATTTCAAGCCAAAATAAAAAATAAAAAATCTAGGATCCATGTGTTGTGAAGTAATATATCTGTGTAATGTAATCTCCGAGCGAGAACTTACTGACAGTTTGTTCAAGGGCAGTCAAATTGCCTCAAGAGGTTGAAGTCTCTGACAGGATTTTTAATCACATCCCCCCCCCCCCGAAAAAAGCTGGGTAAATTTACATGGGTTTTCATTGTGCCACATGAAGGGGCAAGATGGGTGGCAGCTGCTTTGAGAAAGGTGGCAGAGAATCATCTTGGTTATCTGAGTTACAGGCAACTAGCACACAGCTGCAGTTGAATGAAATTGCCAAGAAGCAGCAGCAGGGTAGTTGAACAAGAACCAGCCTCTTAATATTAATATTAGCTAGCTATGTGCAATAAACATGATCGCAAAAGTAGGGGTACAATCCACAGGACAGTTCTCCTTGAAATTCATGAGACCTATGCAAAAGCATGGAGTGGTATTCCACTAAGTTTTACAAAGAGTAGACCCACTGAAAATTAATGAACGTAACTAAGGGTGTGTTCACATTACTGCATGCTGTGGCTGCAGTGTGCCGCCACCACAGTTTTTTTTTTAAAGCTGGGTTCAAACAATGTTAGTTGCAATCTGTTTGTACCCCCTAGCTTTTAGAGAAATATGCCTGTATGAGGTGCTTCCCCCCCTCAAAGCAGCTTCCATTCCATTCCAATATGGAAGCCATTTTGGTGTGAACTGTTTGGGAAGATTTTGCGCATGTACAGATGTCGGTGCATGCACTGGTGAAATCTGCACTGAACTGGAGCTTGATGTGGGGAAAGAAATCCCTGCCCCCGATCTGGTGTGAACTGCGGCAGAAGAAAGCGGCTTAGAAACACAGTGGGAGGAAATGACCTCACAGAGTTCCAATCTGCTAGTGTGAAGATACCATAAATTAGGACCGTTAATTTTAGCAGCACTACTCTGAGTAAAACTTAGTTGAATATCAGCCATGGAAAGGATGAAAATGCATCAAGTATTTCAACTGAAGCTCTGTGATTACTGGGCTATGGCAATGGCTTCAGCAAAACATTCCTTTTCTCTGAGGAATACAACTTCACAGATGTATTCTTGACATCAATCTCCCATTCAAATTGGACTTGTCCCAAAACACTAAGCCGGGGATCCCATTTTCTAAAGCTCTAAACGGAACAAAGAGAAAGCAATTAAACACGACAGCAACCAACACTGAAAACATTTTATAGCGCAATATTTAAAGTCAGAAAAACAGAAAAGCCTTTTCCACCCACCCTTGTTGCACTTCAGATATTCCTTCTGCGTGAAACACGGAGCAGAATATCCATCACTGTGTGGAACATAATCTCGTTCCTCGGCTCTGTTTACGGCACTATAACTTATCTTTGCCCAGAATTGTCACGCCATAACAACTTACTTTTCCCTTGGTGTCACTCTAACGAATAGAATGGAGGCCAAGAAAGGGGGGAGGGGGGAATGATTAACGGTATCTATACAGGCGACACCAGAATAACAGATTACCAACCTGATGTGACAAGTGCAAGGTGTTAATTTCAAAGAACGCTGCACCCATGAAAGGGAACAGCACTCCTGAGCCCATGTATCCAGTTGAGTGATGTGAGCACCACACATATTGTTGAGAGTAAAGAAACAATAACAATGTCATCGTGTGCCCCTCGTGAGAATTAAATGACATTTATACGAGGTACGGACAGGGGTTGTTTATTTTTAGTTTATTTTTAATCTGGAAGAGAAAAGAGTGGCTGGGTTATGTCAGTATTTAGGACCCATTACATTACAGTAATTCTCTCAACAGTATTTTGTTTAATGTAATGGGTAGATAGTCTACGCCCTGCTTTCATTCACTTCCACTGAGGGTTTTCATTTGTTACACATTAAGCAGCTACCCAGGTATGCAGGTGTAAAGGCCTGCGTGCTTGGTAGAAATGGTAATAGAGCTAGAGAAAGGGTCCAATGTTTCTACTGAGCTGCAGATACTGATACAAATCGATTGTCATAACTAAGGGGGGGAAGCAGAACCATTCCTTTCACTTCTATTGTTAAAAATTAAATACTCCCCCACCAAGTCTCTTGTAAATATATTGCATTATAAAAATGAGAACTCTCTCTCTCTCTCTCTCTCTCTCTCTCTCTCTCTCTCTCTCACACACACACACCTCTAAACATTGCCAGATTTATGTATAAGCTAAACAAGCTATAGCTTAGGGCCCCATTCTCTTGGGCCCCCCAAAAAAATTAAAGGGGAAAAAACCTGGATGTACATTTCCAAAATATAATATATAAAATAAAGCCTACATACAGCAAGAGTGTTTTGTGTTGTGTATGGACCTATTAGGTCCATAAATTACCATATAGAATATATTCAACACAAAAAACAGGGACAATTTGTTGTTGACAAAGGACAGCTGGACATATAAAGGGCCCCATTACCTTTAGTAGCTAAGGGACTCATCAAACCTAAATCTGGCAATGCCTCTGAAGGATGCTAGCTCTTCTCCCAAAACAATTACATGAAAAGTGGCTCCTCAAGGGAACTTTGTCTATCCTGCTGAATTCCACCGAAAATAGAGCCCAGGCTACTTCCTTCCTCACCAGAAAATTGCAGCATCTATAGCAGAGGTGCATAACTAGTGGGTTTGGATTTGTCCATTCACTAGGGGGACCACTGCTGGATGAGCATAATCCCTGGCCGTTGACCTTGCTAGCTTGGGCTGAAAGGGGTTGGAATCTAACAACAGATGAATGGCCACAGGTTCTCATCCCTGCACAAAGGGCATCTTCTGAGGCTCTTCTGCCATTTGAAGTGAGCTTTGTATCAACCAGAGACCACCTTTTTAGTTGCAGCACCTAAATGTTGAAATATCCTCAAAAGGAGGACAACATGGCATCTACATCATCATCTTTTCAGGAGCAGGAGACCTTAGACATTTGCAATTATTTTAACACAGCCATTAAAAAATTGTTGTGATTATTTTATACTCCTTTTTTAATGATTGTAAACTAACTATAGAACTTCTGTGGCTGAGGGCACAGCTAAATGATTTATTAAATACAAACTGCACACTGCTGGGGGTTTTTTGGTTTGGTTTTTTTTTTTTTTTTGGAAGTGACCTCAAGATTGATTGATGCCCTACCCTTAACGACCAATAGAAAGATCATGCAGAGAAGTGACGAGTGGTTCTAGCAATATGAAAAACAGAACAGAGTGTGCAAGCAAAGAAAGAAAATAGAAAGAAGTGTGTGTGTGGGGGGGGGGGGGATCCAATACCAACCTAAAAGGGAAGAAGCAGCCTTTTGAAAACAGGGCTGTAGCATTTGCAAGACTGCCAAAGAAATGGATTTCCAGTCCTCTGAGGAAGTCTGACCCTTTAGCCTCACACATTTTCTTCTTGGATTGGGAGGAAAAGTCAGCGTTTGGAAATTTTACATTGGAAAAAAGGCTACTGAAATGTTTTATTACTCTAGTGTGAAAAGGGTAGGATGACAAGGTTTTTTTGGGGGGGGGGGTTGGATGCATGGGAGGGTCTCTGAATGTGCAAATTTCTTAAAATTTGTAGCAGTGGCCATTTTTCTCAGAGCCAGGTCTTTGTGAATAGCGCCTACAATCCTAATCCTATTTATTCTGAAGTCACTCACAAACCCGATGTTTGCTTGGATGCATGTGGACTAAAAGCAGGGTGGGGGCATACATGCAAGCCCCAACTCCACCCCACATTGTTCCACACACCAGCTTCTCTCCAGACATTTCCAGATTGAGATGGAAGCTCTGAAAGTGGGATCCTGTGAGACACCGAACAACTTCTATGGTGCTGAACAATGGCCTTGGAGGCAGGAGAAGAATCACTTAAGTAAAAGTTACAGGTAGGTAGCTGTGTTGGTCTGCCATAGTAAAAAATAATAAAAAAAAATATCCTTCCAGTAGCACCTTAGAGACCAACTAAGTTTGTTCTTGGTATGAGCTTTCGTGTGCATGCACACTTCTTCAGATACACAGAAAGATGCACACAAAAGCTCATACCAAGAACAAACTTAGTTGGTCTCTGAAGTAAAAGGTAAAGATAAAAGGTAAAGGACCCCTGGACGGTTAAGTCCAGTTAAAGGTTGGGGTTGCGGCGCTCATCTCACTTTCAGGCTGAGGGAGCTGGTGTTTGTACACAGACAGCTTTCTAGGTCATGTGGCCAGCATGAGTAAACTGCTTCTGGCACAACAGAACACCGTGACAGAAACCAGAGTGCACGGAAATGCCGTTTACCTTCCCACCACAGCGGTACCTATTTATCTACTTGCACTGGTGTGCTTTCAAACTGCTAGGTTGGCAGGAGCTGGGACAGAGCAACGAGAGCTCACCACATCACAGAGGTTCGAACCACTGACCTTCTGATCGGCAAGTCCAAGAGGCTCAGTGATTTAGACCACAGCACCACCCGCATCCCTCAATCACTGAAGTACAGTGCCTGCAACCCCATCTCCCTGAGTCACTCCAGTAGGATATTGTGGCCAACAGTACTGAAAACTATTGAGAGGTCAAGGAGAATGGGCTGGATCACACTTCCCCCATCATTCCCCGTGGGAGAGGGAGAGTTATTGTCCAGCAACAGGGTCACAAATTATGCCATCCCGGTTTTAAGATCTCCCCCCACTCCCCTCCCTGTCTCTCCTGTGAGCTATTCCAGCAACTAGAAGAAAATTAAAATTAAAGGGACTCCAAATAAGTTCCAAATGAATATATGGCATTTGTTTCCTAATGAATGGAATATTGAAAGTCTTACATTCATTTCTTTACTAGCAATAAATGAAATGAATGGTTCCCAATTGTTTCATTGTCCCACTCATTACCAAACAAATGCACACCCCTATTGCATATTCCCTCTTTGTACAAATGGCAGACTGCATCAGCAACCTTTCTAAATCAGCTGCAGCATTCAGCCCACCCTGCTTTATAATTTTATATATCCTGAAAGGAAGCAACTGCCTGAAAGCACTTTTTGGGGTTCTTGAGGGGTAATGTTGCTCATAGTTAAATGGGAATTAGCAAACTTCTTTTAATTAGGTTTGAAGAAGATTGAGAAAACACAACACAACACAACACAACACAACACAACACACACACACACACACACACACTTTCCCCCCACGGGGCAGCTTTGAGCCTCTTTCTCCCTTCCCTTGCTTTGCCTCACTCATCACTGGCTCAGACCACTGTGACTTGGTCGGTGGTAAAGACTTGGGCTAGAGCGGTGCGCACACGTATGCCCTGGGCGCCAACAACCTGTGCTACACCACTGGTTTGTATGTGCAAGTTTTTTGCATTAGTGCATATCTGAGGAACAGAAGAGGAACAGAACATTATTTCAAGAGTCTGCTGGAAACAGTTATGAGTACAGCCAGAAGAGTAATGAAAGAATTGAAGAAATAGTAGACATGGAAAGAGGAGCACCTGAAAGTAACAATTGAACCACCCACCCCCCAAATTGTCTGTGACCTTGAGTGGAGTAGTTTGGAGTCTAGTTTCCAGGGCCAACCTGTCCATGCGGCAGAACTGCAAGAGGACTTGCTCCTGAAGAAACCCCACCTCTACCTCTGTTGCTGCTGCTGCAGGTCCCAGGTATTATTAGGTATTATTATTATTTTTTATGCTTTTCAGGTTTATACATTTCACTAATTTTACAATCATTTTAACATTTCAAAGCTTGACTTCCTTGCCCCTCCTTAAAATTTTTTTTTTAATATCTTCAGCATATCCAAATTAACTTAATTTGCTCATTTATTCACCTTCTTTAAATATATACTTATAAAACTGCAGGTTATTACAATAATCCTGCCAATGTTCTTATCTGCTTACAATTTATCTGTAAATGTTCAATAAACCATTTCCATTCTTTTATAAAAAGTTTGTTATCTTGATTTCTTATTCTTCTGGTAAGTTTCGCCATTTCTGCATATTGTATCCATTCTTCCTTTGCTGGGACTTCTGCTTCTTTCCATTTTGGGGAGAGTAGCATTCTTGCCTCTGTAATAGCGTAGATAAATTCCTATATAGTTTAGGTAGTTCTGTCCCTATAATTCCCAAAAGAAAAGCTTCTGATTTATTTATTTTTTACAAACATTATTTTCAACATCTTTTTCAATTCATTATATATCATTTCCCATGCATGGCACAGGTAAAGGAGGCTTTGGCGAGGGTAGCCCCTTCCCATTTCTCCCCAGGCAGCAGAATGGGATGCACCTCCCCTGTCAATTTCCCTCAACTTATTGGGATACCCCCATTCAGATAAACCCAGATTTACAAGGGGAAAGCTTCAAGACTGGCATTGTTTGAAGGCAATGTCATGTGGACTATGTAAATTAATTGGGAGAGCAAACAAACAGTAAACTCTAGTGTGGACAACCTCTTAGAATTCATTCCTGCATTGCTACATATGATCTCTTGCTCCGCTTACAGCAGGCCTGGTATAGGGCGGTTTATAAATTCAATAAAAACAAACAAACAACCTGCATGTGATTTACATTTGCAGGATGAAGTACAGTGGTACCTCGGGTTAAAAACACCTCGGGTTACAAACATTTCGGGTTACAGACTCCGCTAACCTGGAAGTATTACCTCAGGTTAAGGACTTTACCTCAGGATGAGAACAGAAATCGCACGCCGGCGGCAGCAGGAGGCCCCATTAGTGAAAGTGGTACCTCAGGTTAAGAACGGTTTCAGGTTAAGAAAGGACCTCCAGAACGAATTAAGTTCGTAACCAGAGGTAACACTGTAAAGGCAAAAGCAGGGCACAAATGCAAAACTATTACCAAATAAATAAGCAAATCAATAATTATAATTTACACCCATTTGCAAGCCATTTTATTTTTTTAATCAAGATCAATGCAATTTCTCTGGTGGTGAAATTTCATTGCCTTCAGCTTCAGAAGGCTGCCAAGCTCATCATAATATTTTATATATTTGATTGATGCTTCCCCCCCCCCCGCCCGGCCCCTTTTTTCCAGCCTTTGGTTGATTTGCCTCTACATTCACCTGGAAACACCTGAAGTTTTAAAACGAAGGCCTGACAATTAGGCAACCCAACTCAAACACCTTGTTCAGCACCTGGAGATGAATCAAAATAGCTTCCCCATCCCCGTGTAAAAGATCAGGTGTGCCAGGAGCTGGGTGCCTCCAGGGACAGTGCTGAATGATCAGCAAAGTAGAAACAAAGATGCTTTGACAAAAACACCATTCGCTGTGTTCTTGCCAATGGCAGCTATGGAGTTTGTGCCAAGGGAGGGGGAGCCTCAGGCTCAAGGGATGAATGCAGCTTTCTGGGCCTCCCTATATGGCACCCAGGATTCTCCATAGTCAATGCCCGCTCCCCAGCGCACACGGGCCATGTCCTCCTCAATGACATTCACTGTGGTAGCTCCTAAGTTGTGGAACTCCCTCCTCTCAGAGGCAGACCCTCCAAGTGTCCCTATTTTCCAGGAACAGTCCTAGATTTACAGAAGCTGCCCCAGTTTCTGATTTGATTCCAGAATGTTCCGCTTTCCCTTTCCTTTCCTTTTACAGTTTTATTTTGATTTTCAAAAGTTAATTACAGATGTGGTTTCCCCCAATATTTTATTTCCCATTCACCCCTCCATGGTTTCCTTGTTTCCCCTTTATCCAGACGTCCTTATTTTCAATGGAGAAATGTTGGCGTGTATGGAGTTATAAGACTCCCAAGCCAAGGAGATAAGCAACTATACAACCTTTAGAAGACATTTGGAGGCAGCCCTGTATAGGGATGTTTTTAAGTGTTTAATGTTTTATTATGTTTTTATATATGTTAGAGTGGCTGGGGCAACCCAGTCTGATGGCTGGGGTACAAATAATGAAACCGTAGTAGTAGTAGTAGTAGTAGTAGTAGTAGTAGTAGTAGTTATTGAATAGGTCTTCCCTAGTTTCATCAGAAAAATGTTGGAGGGAATGAGACCACTCTACTGGGCTCTCTCTTCCTGTTGCTGAGCCTTGGGTAGCCACCCTCTGCCTCCATTGCTGGTGGAGAAGTGGGTTGGCGTGAGTTGTGAGCTGGAACCAGTTACTCTGGAACAAGTTAGGACCAATGAATGACCAAGGATGCAGGAGCGCTCCTAGAAGGATCTAATAGTCTGGGTGGGTGGAGTCAGTCTTCTGGAGTCTTCACTGAGAAGACTTCCATCTGCAGTTCAGTGATTCACCACATGGGGCAGCCTCATGCTGAGAAGCCTGCCAGCTCTTGACATCTCCTCCGCCCCTCCACCAGTTATAGTCTGTTTGGTGTTGAGACAATTCCCAAGATTTCCTGAAGTGGAAGGCTGTCCAAAGCACTGTGATAATAAAGTGAAAGCTGTAATTTCTAAGAGCACCATCACCTGTAGATCAATGAACTGAGTTGCTTCACTCTTCTTTGATCTCTTTCAGAAACATTTGGATATGACACAAAGCCAGGATCATGACATTATATTATCTTTGGGCTCTAACTTGCTCAAATACAGTGAGCTTCGAAAAAGCATCGATACAGGACAAAGAAAAGGGGTGGGGAAGAGAGAAGTGGAAAGTGTTTGGGTGGTGTCGACTTGGAACAAACCTTAGGTAGGTTTCAAAAAACACAAAAAGCTCAAGACATGAGGATTAAGCATTTGCATTACCGACTGGTTTAGGCAACCACCGCTTTAAGCCTCATGTGTGAAAATGCCTTTTGGCAAAGAACCTTGAAACAGCTCGAAGCCATTGGCTTATGCAGCCACAAACTGTCTTGCTGTAATTATCGTCCTATGAAATCTGCTGCTAGAAAGCAGGCGTGTTAAACATTACAAGATTGGCTTTGTGGTACAATGTGTACCTGGCTATGAAGAAAGCCCTGCCTTCCCATTATGTTTTCTGCAAAGGCCAGCCTTGCCACCTCACTTAATTCAATCCCGTTACTGCCCAAGAATAGTGGCAGAATGGCCTCAGCAATGAGGAACCTCCAGTCTATAGGCCGGACCTCCCTGTTGGAGCTGCAGGTCTGTTTCTGTCAAGCCATGCCAACCTGCCTTTAACCTGAGGCAGTGGAGGCTGGTCCAATGTGGCAAATGGGGCACCACCGCACCAATCTCCATCTTAGTTCATCCAAGCCCACCTGCTTTCTTACTTATAACCAGTCCAGAGGTTGGATCTGGCCATCTGCTTCCTTCCCTTTAGCCTCAGCGTTGCTCTTCTAAAACTTGCCAGAGGAGAATGGGGACAAAATGATAAAGAGTTGGATCTGCCCACTGTAGGTTCTGACTCCACCTACTGCTGGGCTTCATGCATTCTGCCCCACATGTCCCGGTGGACACCTGCCACTGCTGACCTGTGGCAAGATGCAACATGGGGTGTGGTGCAGGTAAAGCTATGGCTGGGACAAAACGGGAGGTTGCGAACACAGCCTGATTGATTTCAAGCTGTGTCAGCAAAAATGGCTCACCTGACATGATTGTGACATGAGGTAGTTGACAGGTGGGATCCAGCCAATGGATCTAGCCTGCTAACTAGATCCAGTTTCCCATCCCTGCTCTAGATGTCCTAAAATAACCTGCTTAGAAAATGCAACATGTATCTAGTAGGGTAGGGATAGCAGAAGGTAGACCCTCAAGATGACCCTAACCATTGGCCGGGGCTGATGAGGGATATTGCCCAACGACATTTGTAGAGCAGCACATTGGCCACCAGCATCTAGAGCAATTTCCCCCAAACTTGAGTCTCCAGCTGCTTTTGGACTACAACTCCCATCATCTCTGACCACTGGTCTTGCTAACTAGGAATGATGGGAGTTGTAGTCCAAAAACAGCTGGAGACCCAAGTTTGAGAAACCCTGATCTAGAGCAGGCGTCCTCAACCTTGGCCCTCCAGATGTTTTGAGACTACAATTCCCATTATCCCTGACCACTGGTCCTACTAGCTAGGGATCATGGGAGTTGTAGGCCAAAAGCATATGGAGGGCCGAGGTTCAGGAAGCCTGATCTAGAGGCTTGTCACTGTTGCTTACAGCTGTGAGGGAGGAAAGACTGAGGAGTTCAATTTTGAACTTACCAAAAAGTAAGCCAAATTCTATTCAAATACCTGGTAATCTTTCTACATGCTTAGAGGGTGCACTGTATTTCTGCTGTGGAGGAACCAGAAGGAAGTGAAGGAACTGGAAGAGAAGGGAAACTAAAAACAACAGAATTAAAAAGAAAGGTGTGCTTTGTGCCTTAATTTCTACCACACCTCCCCAAACATATCCTTTACACCAAGCAAGGGGACAGTGCTGGCTTAGTGCTGAAGCTTTTCTTCAGCTAACCAGCAGCTAGCTGATGAAGTTTATATTGTCCACAAACCTAGACACTTTATATTAATTAACCTTTCCCAAATTTATGAGCTGAACATTTTAGCACATCCTCTGAGGTGTACTACTAACTAAAACATACTGAAAATTAATCGCTATGTTTTTAGTATTCTGGCCCCCGCCCCTTTCTCCTTCCCGTCTAATAAACCATTTCGAATGTCGGTTCATGGTTAAGAAATTGGCAGCCTTCTTTCAGTAGACTGAGTGGCTCCATTGAAAACACCGAGATAGAATAAACAGTGAAACGATTTTGTGAAAACAAAAATAAAAAATCACATTTAATGTCTTTGTTCTTGCCTCTGAAGGAATGGCCTGTGTGTGCTAAAGACTTCCAGATTTTAATAGAAAAAAAGTAACAAAGTCCTTCATCAGGCTGGAGCAAATAATGAAAATGAGACACAAATATCACACATGGGTTATTCCTGAATCCTTTTGGCTCATCTGGCGCATTTCAGCTATTATTTCCCATCCATAATAGAACTCTTGGAAAGGTGGATGGTTTTTGGCAAAGCTGATGCTAATTATGCAGCTGGCAGGCTATTCCTATTGCTGTGGTGACCTGAGTCTCCAATTTCTACCTGAGTCTGGCGAATATTTGACAAGAGTTATTATTAGCCACTGTGCTTTGGTACTTTGCTGAGATATATTAATCCAGTTGTTCCCAAACTTTTTTGGGGCCACCACCCCTTTAGTTGAATAAACCCATTCCCAGCGCCCTCTACCCTATGCTATAAAAAAGCGTTATTCAGAATAGCAGTCTGCACAACCCACTAAGGAAGATGATAAAACAAAACAAAACAAAACAAAATGACGTAGTAACAGTTCAAAACAGCCACCCAGAGTGCCTGGAGCAACCCAGTCAGATGGGCAGGGTATGAATATTTTTATTTTTTACTTTGCTTCCAGCAAATATAAAAAACACCATAAAACACCAATCATCATCATCATCATCATCACCACCACCACCACCACCATCATGTTTATTCAAAATCCAATTAAAACTAATAAGTTTGATTAAGGCAACTAAATTAATGAACTTGATCCAGTGATCCCAGCTTTTCAAAATCTAATAGCCACTTACACCTCCAACTTGCCCCTCCTGTCCACTTGTCTCTTAGTGCTCCTCCTGGGTAACCTTACCACCTCCAGGGGTGGGACCACCCACTTTGGGAATTGCTATATTAGTCTATTATATGGTATAGCACAGCGAATGTTTGTAAAGAGCCTTGAACTCCAGGCCTTCAACCTGGTCTGGTAGTTTATTGGTGCCCAGGGCTATCACCCCTTCGAGACAGGGGGGTATCATGTGCATGGTATAATACCCCAATGCTATTTTTCTAGAAAAATAGGGTGTTGAAAGTCACCCTGAATGCCTCCCTTGTTCTCTTATAAAAAAGGTAAAGGACTCCTGGACGGTTAAGTCCAGTCAAAGGTGACTATGGGGTGTGGCGCTCATCTTGCTTTCAGGCTGAAGGAGCCGGTGTTTGTCCACAGACAGCTTTCCGTGTCATGTGGCCAGCATGACTAAACCGCTTCTGGTGCAACGGAACACCGTGACGGAAACCAGAGCTCATGGAAATGCCGTTCACCTTCCCGCCACAGCGGTACCTATTTATCTACTTGCACTGCCAAGCTTTCAAACTACTATGTTGGCAGGAGCTGGGACAGAGCGATGGAAGCTCACTCCATCATGGGGATTTGAACCACCGACTTTCTGATCAGCAAGCCCAAGAGGCTCAGTGGTTTAGATCACAGTGCCACCTGCATCCCTGTTCTGTTAGAATGACAGTGGTGCCCACTTGAGAGGTGCCAGAACTGAGTTCCGGCAAGTTCCGGCTGGGAAAAAAAAAAAAGCCCTGCAATTACCCTGTGAGAACAGGATGTTGGTCTAGACAGGCTATTGGCCTTATGTCCTTTTTATGTTCTTATGTCTTGCCTCATTGGTCTACTTCTATTCCATTACATACTATTGCTTTGAGCAAGAGTGGTTTTATTTTTCTCTACCAGTACAATTCTATATATGCTTACTCAGAAGTAAATCTTGCTGTTTGGGACTTATGCTCAGCTAAGTGCACAACACATTGCAGCCAAAGAGCATAAACTGCTGCAAATATCTATTGAACCTACCCCATTGAACTGAATGATCTTGTGCAATCTCTATTTTATGTTTTTTTTTATGTGGCCAGGGAATTTCCTGGTGAATTTTGGCCTAAAGCAATAGGATTGAGCTATAAGATGTTACATGCTCAACTGTACTACAGCTCAGTAGTTTTCCACTGGGAGAAATAAAAACCTTTTGTCTTGCAAAGAAGCACAGTATTGGCAATTACAGATTCCTGGGTGACAAACGCAGAGCAGCATAAATAAGGCGGATAGTGGCAGTTGCTATAGCTGCAAATTAGACTAGTAAATCAAAGGGAATCTGCAAGAATTTCATTTGGAGAAAAGCAGCAAGTAAGCAAATTGTTCTGTGAGTTAACATTTCAGGGGGGTGGGGTGAAATTGTGACATTTGTCACGTCTGATTTCCTTAAAAATACTTTTAGGAAGCCTGCCATTGATTTATCATGGTGTCATTAAGAAGCTCATGGTGCATTTGTCAAACAACGATAATGAAAGATGCCAGTTGCACTTGTAGCTATTTTCTGTCTTTTACAATAGTCCTAATATTAACCTTGAGATTTCCACAGTTGGCAGATAAATGGATAGTTCAACAACTTGCTATGTTTAAAAGATGCATTAAGCAAGGCCTGTTTATAGGAATGGAGATATACACTAATAAATCTGGCTGCTCCAGAGAAGCTCTTCCTAATATACTCACAATATATGAGAGATATGATGGTGCCCTATTCACAAAATGTTGGCATAACTGGCTTCATTCAGACTGTGAGGTAGGCAAAGTTGGGGAGGTCCAAAAGGCCAAACAGACAAAGAGGCAGCATGGCGTTTCTATCCAGGACAACAGCAGCATCTCTGAAGTGCTCAGATGTCAGACAAATAAGTGAGACTGGCCTGAGAGGCATTATAGGGGCTAGGACAGTGGGGAGCAACCTGTGGCCATCTAAATCTGTGATCTGTAGGCTTGGGTCCTACAAGTTTGTGGCCTACAACCCCCATCTGCACCAGCCATTTTAGCTAGTGATTAGGGATGATGGGAGATGGAATCCAATAACATCTGGGGGCCCAAGGTTGAAGAACACAGGCCTAGTCACTGCTGGACTCCAAGTCCCATCAGCCCATACAATGCAATCTGGGATTGATGGGAGTTCAACATTATCTGGAGGGCCACAGGTTCCCCAGGTTTGTTATCACCATGGTTGACTGGTGCCCATTAGGAGCACTAGGTTTGAAGGCAAGACGGAGTAGGTGGAGCCAGAACCAGAAAAATTACTGCTCCTATCCTACTCCCAACTGAGATGGAGGTGGAGGAAGCCGGCAGGTCACGCTACTACATGACCAGTTGCAAATAAGGCAGGAAGGGGGTTGCTAAGAGCAGGCAGAGGTTGGTGAGCCCTGTTTGCTCTAAATGGACCATGGTCCACCTGAGCTAGTCTAGCCTAGCCTATTGTTGCGAACAATTTGGTTTGTAGCTATAATCTCACCAAAGTTTCTGTGGCCAGATCTGAGTAGTGATGCACTGCCTGAAAGCTAGGGCAAGATAAGCTCCGATTGTAGGCAATGCTAGCAAGATTCCACCTGAAGAGCCATTTGCAGCTGCTTCCTAAACATTGGCCTTGGAGCTTGGAACCCAGTGCCTTTGCTGTCCTGTAGTTTATCGGGTAGTGGTGTTGATAGCTTGTAGAGCAGAATACTGCTTAGCTCATTTATTTATTTATTTATTTATTTATTTATTTATTTATTTTTAAACTCCTTTCCTTTCCCTACAACATGGGAACCACAAGGCAGATAATAAAAGGGAAAATAAATTAAAAAGGTAACGAAATAATATAATACAATTATTGCTGTTTATTTCATTAAAAAAGAACAGCAGCAGGGGTCCCCATCATAGATTATGTTTCCAGATCCTACTTATCTTAATAGCATGCATTTAACTATAGGGTTGCCATGTTTTAAAAAGTGAAAATCTGGACACCAAAGTTGCTTGTCAGGAAACCCCCCTCCCCCACGGCAGGTAGCATCCCGGGATCGTTTGCAGTACAGGGAACCACCCCCTTTGTTCACCAGTTCGTCGTCCCCCTCCTCAGGAGGAAGCGACCATTCCTCCAGTGGGGAGGGGGAGTTGGAGTCAGGAAGTCGGCGCAGGGGCTGTGAAGGGATCGCAGCGCCTGAGCACCAAGGGGGAAGCGGGGGAACAGGGACAGTTTCCCGCGCCCCGAGTTCGCAGACAGGAAAGACGTGGAAGGGGGAGGTGGGGGTTCAGGATTCCGTGCCTCTTTTGCTGGACCAAGAACCGGAAGGGTTCATTCCCGGACTCTGCGGAGGGATGAGATGGACGTTTGAACTTTTGCTCCACTGTAAATATCTGCACAATAAAGAACTTAGTTTTTAGAAGTTCTGCGTTTGGCTGATTTCTTATGAGCAACCACTGAACATCCTTACATTGCTTGAGCTTTTTTTTTTTGGCCACATCATAGCACTCCTTGGCAATCAGGGCAAGGGCAGCCACCACTGATAACTGCTTCAGCTACCTCTCATCACACAACTTTCTTTTCCTCCCCCCCCCTTCCCTAGGTTCTGCCTCAGCATCCTGCTAGTTCCCTGCAACAGCTGCCACAGCAACACACAGTTTGGAAAGCTCTGCACTAGCGTAAGGGTGCATAAAAATGCCTCTGTTTGTGAAAACAAAGAAAAATACATTATATCAGGGGAAGCTCTTTGCAAAAAATAAAAATAAACAAGTCCCATGTGTATTAGGCAAAATTGCAAACCAAAATTGCATAGAAAAGTATGTACATCAGGATACACTTGTGCTAAAATGCTAATGAATTTGCATAAGGACAAATAAACTGATGTAGAATGAATGAAAAGCTGATGTTAAGATTGGAAAAATGAGAAACAGAGTGGAACTGAAGATTTGCCCAGCCCTACAGAAGGCCCAGTGTGTGTGTTTTTAACAGGTAGTAAGCTGGTAGAGTACGCTATTCCATACTAGTGAAAATTAAAGTAATCCATTCAAAAACAAACAAACAAACAAAAACAAGCCCTTTTTAATAAACTTTGCAAATGAAACACAGAGTGTGGATAAGCATATTTAATTGACTGTGTTCTTATTCAGTAGAATTTCCTATGTTTCACAGCCCGTGATGAAAATCTCTTGTGGCACATCTCTATTACCTTGGTATAAGTAAGTACGATGATTAAGACAAGGTGGTTTGGGGGTGGATAAAACACACACGAACACTTTCCCCTTATACAGGTATGTGGAGCAGGTATGCCATTTACTGGAAGGAGATTTCCCATGCATGATGTATCAGAGAGGTGAGGAGGCTGGAAAAAGCTTTTTGTTAAACTCAATGCGGTGATTGTCTTGCCTGTAACATGATCACTTTTTATAATGAATCAGAGAAGTCTTTCCTGTGTGCCTGTACTTTTCTTTTTTAAAAAAAACAGTGCTCTAGCTACCAGCGGGAAGTGCCTTCTTATTTTCAATTTAACAACCTAAGAAGTATTAATATTTGTGGCTGGATTGGAACACACTGCCTGCTTACTACTGCAGGGCTGTATTCTAGATTCATTGCCTCCTAAACTGATTCATTTCCCCTTCTGCTTCCACACATTCTCATTTCAAGCTCCTTAATAATAATAATAATAATAATAATAATAATAATAATAATAATAATAATAATAATTTATTTATACCCCGCCCATCTGGCCGAGTTTCCCCAGCCACTCTGGGTGGCTCCCAATCAAGTGTTATAAACAATACAGCATTAAATATTAAAAACTTCCCTAAACAGGGCTGCCTTCAGATGTCTTTTAAAAATAGGATAGCTGCTTATTTCCTTGACCTCCGATGGAAGGGAGTTCCACAGGGCAGGCGCCACTACCGAGAACACCCTCTGTCTGGTTTGTAACCTCACTTCTCGCAATGAGGGAACCGCCAGAAGGCCCTCAGTGCTGGATCTCCGTGTTTAAAGCATGGGAATGTGTCGTAAATGACATAGATTGTTCATCACCTCTGAACTAAGTTTATTTGACTGCTTATCTCCTGATTTCTAAAGTATCATTCTTTACCACTGACCACTTGAAGTCAGAAGCAAGCTTCTTTTACTTTCAGGTCTTTCATATGTGAACCTTGCTTACAGGCCCTTGGACCTTTCTCGTAACACAATATTTTGCGTGAGCATGCATATGAGCAGATTTAGCATGAAATTCTGTAGCTCAGTGGCGGCCATCTTGGTGCCACCCCTGCCTCAGGTTGCAAATTTGTTTGTGGATATGTTTGGGCACAAATGCCAGCACGCATCGTGTATGCAGCAAACTTACATTTTTGTGCAAAAAGGATAAATAAGGGTTGAGGACAAGACAGCGGGGAATATTGGGAACATAAAGGACATCTTCAGAAAATGAGAGAGTGCCTCAGTTGTAAGCAGGGATGCTGTAGGTACTAATCCATGGCTTCAGTTTCGTTCCTTCTCTGTGCTTTGCTTTCCCTCACTTTATGTGGTCTTTAACTTGTTCAGTCTTTCTAGAACCTATGCTTCAAACAGAGTATTAATAATAATAATAATAATAATAATAATAATAATAATAATAATATACCGCCCTATTCCCTGGGGGTCTCAGAGCAGTTCACAGAATAAAATCAATATATAAAACCACAAAATACATAATAAAAATAAAACCAACAACCCAATAACACCCCCCCCACACACCCACAAAAAACATTTTAAAAGGGTACAGGATGTCAATCAGGTCAGCCAAAGGCCTGGTTGAAAAGGAACGTTTTTACCTGGCACCTAAAGGCGTATAATGAAGGTGCCAGGCGGACTTCCCTAGGGAGAGCATTCCACAGGGGAGCCACTGCAGAGAAGGCCAGTTCTTGTGTTGCCACCCTCCGTACCTCTTGAGGAGGAGGTACGTGAAGGAGGGCCTCAGAAGATGATTTTAGGGTCTGGGTAGGTTCATATGGAAAGAGGCACTGCAGTCCTGAGCCATTTAAGGCTTTATGGGTGAAAACCAGATATGCTTACCTGACCTCCTGACAAATGGTTGTTGCATGATCAAGTTGTAATAGTTGAAACAAAGAAAGGAATGCCTGGTTGTCCCTCTTGCAGACTCATCCAGCAATCTCCTCCTCAGGACCTTAACCTCAAAATTACCTGCACTTGGCCTGCAGGGTAGGCGGGACAATGATCAATCAGGCTCCTCGCCATTAGAATGTTCCTTGGCGTGGGATAGATGGGCAAAAACTGGGAACTTTTTCAAATTTTGTTATTGGCAATTTGTCATCTAACCACATTTCAAATCTCTGTGAACACATGCTTCAGATCTATGGTGCGAAATAAACTAGTCTAGAGTTGTAATATGTAAAAGGGAGACAAAGCCCCTTCCGCCCATAGCTAGGAGGGGGGGTTGCAGGCACCACGAGCCCTTCACGTGCTCGGGGGATGGCTGCTATCCCCAGAGCCATTGGTTGAGCCTCGGGTGCGGCGACGCTCTGAGCGACCAACCTGGTCACTTGGGGGGCGTGGTTTGCTGCATTTAAGCAAGCCTGCTGCCAGGGCTCAACCTCTTGCTTCCCGCTCCCGCCGTGAAGGTTTCCCACCCACCCACCCTATAGGCAGGTTTCTCCTGACCTTGCTATGGACCTCGGTTGGTCGCCGTTGAGGGGCCTTGGTAGGAATTTTCCCACTTGGCAAATTGGCTATGGCCTGGTGGTTTTCGCCTACCTCGTAGCAATTCGTCACAACTTTGGTTTGGGCGGTTAGGCATTGGATTATCTCTGGAAGGCTGAAGGTGGGGGGGAGGTCGGGCCATCACCTCCCCCAAAATGCTGAAGGATATTCCGTTAAAGGAGTCCGGGGGGCGTGGTCCTGTCCAAAGCCGTGGAAGTTGAGGGCCTAAGGCACGCCCCCATCGGTGGCCCCAGGGCGAGTTCCTAGTTGATGTGCAGCAACAGGGCTCCCCTATTGGTGGTTAACCCTTCCCGGACTCCCAGCACAACGGGCTGGAGTGAGTCAGATATAGTC
Organism: Lacerta agilis; assembly: GCF_009819535.1. Taxonomy (NCBI): domain Eukaryota; kingdom Metazoa; phylum Chordata; class Lepidosauria; order Squamata; family Lacertidae; genus Lacerta; species Lacerta agilis. Next base: position 46,193,096 of record NC_046321.1, read on the forward strand.
AGTTAGATCCAATTCCTGGGCCAATACCGCTCAACATCTGTAACCAATAAAGTTGTGGCCTCTCTATGCCCATTAACCTTACTTATCGTGTCCTGAGTCTTTATTTCACCACGGGAAGGGTCGGGTATCACCCTGCAATTAGTAAAAGGGATACAATTAGTATCATCAAGAATCGTTCATGCCCCCCCCACAGTAAATGCAGCCAGCAGATTCTGAAAAACAAATCTGTTGGCTTGCTTTTTCGATTGCTTTTTCTTCTCAATGTGCAACCTATTGGAACATGAAGTTTCATTAGCTCTCTGTTCTGCTTACTGCCAGAACTCCTGTGTTTGTTAAAGGCCTGAAGCAAGATGTACCAAGAGGCTTGCAAATTTCAGGTAGAAATGGTTTTATTATTCCACTGCTGAGAATCTGCTTCATAATATTCAGAATTGTTACCTTAAATATGCATGTGGCCACTACCTTGCTGAAGCCAAGGTCTGGGTCTGGTCAGCGTCTGTATGGGGAACAATATGTATAGATTTCCATGATGGATGAAAAGTGGGATATAAATGTAAATGTATCAATAATTTTCGCTGGATAAGTATAGACTGTAACTCCCTAGATGGACTGAATCATATCACAGGAAAGCATTTTACTAATGCAACAGTGTAGTCTTATGTATGTCTACTTAGAAGTAAGCCCTATTAAATTGATGAGCCTTACTCTCAGGTTGTTGTTATTTAGACTTGTAAGTCACTTGTTACCCAAAGGTCTCCAACTCACACTACATTATAAATTGTTGGTATAGGATCATAACTTAAATCTGGTTTAAATGCTTTGTGTACCACCTGTTCTGTTATTTAGGTTAACAATGTCAAGTAAATACAAGATGCTGTGTTGTTTTCCAATTTTAAAATACCGTATATAAATAGTTTTCTCCCAGACTGCTCTTTTAAGCTAATGATTTCCAGATGAATACATATTACACTTCTTCTCGGGGTGAAACAAACAACTTGGAAATTACCTTCCTTTCTCAGTTTGGTTTTGACCTTCTGAGCCATGCACGATGTTTTGCTGTAGCTCTAAGCCACCATTTTGTGCTGGGGAGGAATACAGAGGCTGTGTTTCTGGATGTAAAATCCAGCAATAACTTGCCTGGTGGAATTCAGTGAGATGTCCCTGGCACCCGGTGCAAAGCCTTGATTGCTGGTGATATTATCCGTGCTCCATTTCTGCCTGCTAGCTCTCCTCCCCCCCTGTTGGATCCTGCTTGAGGGTCTCTCTGCTTTACCCCCGCTTTTGGGTCTTCTGCAGAAGCTGCCAAGCTTCTGTCAGAGGCGAGGCGGAGACTGGCACAGTACTAAAGGGAGACATAACGAGCCTCGATTTAGCAAGCAGATTGGTGCAATGTGTCTAGAATCAAGCACGAGGCGGTGTGGTGAAATGGCTGCAAGCCTGAACAAAGACAGCATTTGGTTGTACATATGGTGTTGCTGAACAATTCAAGGAAGTCAGTCTCGCATCTCCCTCCCTCCGTGAAAAAGAGTCGAAACCACAAAAGCCACATTTCCACAGCAAGCTGACCCATGTGCCTTGGAAATGTGCGGCACAAACCTGGGCCTGTTTTCTCAGAACTAAGACCCACTGTGTTGACTGGGGCTTACACCCAACCAAGTGTCATAGCACCGCACCTTCGGTTTCATCACACAAACACAGCCTTGCCTCCAAATTATCCTGGGAAGTTACTACCATTCAGTCTCACTTCTTCATTTGTAAAATGGGAATATAAGTGACTTCCATCAAAGGGATGAGTTTCTGAGAAACTAAGGTCTTTCGATAACCACCCAAGGGTGCAATCCTATGGGTTCTGGGTGATCCAATATGTCGGCTATCTCTCTCCAGTATTGGAAAGGATGTTGCTCGATTCTCCCTCTTTGCTACTGCTGAAGCCTCCAACACCCAATTCCCATCAGCCAGCATGGCCAATGGTCAAGGATGATGGCAGTTGTAGTCAAACCACATTTGGGAACACCACAGTGGCCAACCCTGTACTAGATAGCCCATCCCTCTTATTTCCCCTTGGCAAGTCTTAAACGGTGCCTCGGAGGTTCAAGTCATTTTAGCAACAAGACATAACCTTTTTCATCCCATTGGCTGAACTTCCAGTCATTGACTGCATGCCCCTCACTTCATTATCGCTACTTTGGGCCAATAGGAAAAATAAATATGTGTGTGTGTGTGTCGTTGAAATATTTCTGCTCCTGGACAAAGCAGGCTCACACATTAATCCTAATTGGACTGTTCCCAATCCAGTTGTATCTGTTGGCTGTTAAAGTTGCTGCCAGAGGAATCCCTGATCTGGACCTTGTGCAGTGTAGAAATGACTTTGCTCATGAGTTTCAAAGCTTTACTGGAAACAATCTTAAAACAGTTACAAATAATGTTGCAAAGTACAAAGTAACACATTGCTTTAAACAAGCAAGTGATGCCTTCTTTTTAGTCCTTAATACAGTTCACTCAACTTTCCACTCTCTGGTCCCAGAGAGAGAAAGAAAGAAAGAGAGAGAGAGAGAGAGAGAGAGAGAGAGAGAGAGAGAGAGAGAGAGAGAGAGAGAGAGAGTTCCTAAGCAACTTGCTTGTTCAACAATGCTGAGCTGAGTTCTTACTTTTGCAGCTACCTTCAATGCTGACTTCTCAGGTTTCACCTTCCTGTTGTGAGAGATCTCTCAGGTTTCCAGCAACAAGTCAATGGAAACACCCAATCTTTTCTGCCACTTTTGCCAGACAGAAACCTCCTGCATAATACAAACTTCTCAACTTTGCAAATGCAAAACTTTAGGTATGTTTTTCAAAATTCAATGCATATTAAACTTATATCTTTAAGATGGGCAACTAGTCACATGTAACAACATGTAGCAACCGCTGGCCCTGAGTAAGTCATTCAAATGGTGATTCGCTTATGCATCTGCACGCACACTCTAATCTGCACTGTGAAGCTTACTCAAACAATATTAAAGAATATATTTGGTAGGGTTCGAACGAGCACCACAATGCAGATGGGTGTGTGTGTATGGATGCATAACAGCATCATCAACAAGTTCAGAAATGTATGACTTTGTGAAGCAACTCCCTTAGAAAGAAGGTTAAAGCATTTGGAGCTTTCTAGCTTAGAAAAAGGGACGCGGGTGGTGCTGTGGGTTAAACCACGGAGCCTAGGGCTTGCTGATCAGAAGGTCAGCGGTTCGAATCCATGCGACGGGTTGAGCTCCCGTTGCTCAGTCCCTGCTCCTGCCCACCTAGCAGTTTGAAAGCACGTCAAAGTGCAAGTAGATAAATAGGTACCGCTCCGGTGGGAAGGTAAACGGCGCTTCCGTGCGCTGCTCTGGTTCGCCAGAATCGGCTTTGTCATGCTGGCCACATGACCCGGAAGCTGTACGCCGGCTCCCTCGGCCAGTAACACGAGATGAGCGCCGCAACCCCAGAGTCGGACATGGCTGGACCTAATGGTCAGGGGTCCCTTTACCTTTACCTAGCTTAGATAAAAGGGGAAACCTGACTGAGGTATAAAATGAGGCATTGTGTGGGGAAAGTGGGTAGGGAGAAGCTTTTCTCTGTCACTCGCTAGAACCCAGGCTCATCCAGTGAAGGTGAATGTTGGGAGATTCAAGAGCTAGTTCTTCACACAGTGCTTAGTTAAAGTTTGGAATTTGGGACCCATAAAATGTAGTGATGGCTACCAATATAGATGGCTTTAAATGGGAATTATGGAAACTGGCTCTATACCACTAGCTGGGCAACAAGGTTGGGAGAGGGCTATTGTGTTCATGTCTTGCTTTGGGCTTTCCAGACCCAGCTCATCCAGTGCTGGACTAGATAGGCCTTTGGACTGATCCAGTATGACTTTTCTTATGCTCTTTTGTGGGACGTAATATATTTAGAATCTTCTTTTACTTCTGAGTTGACATTTATAGGACTGTGCTATAAAAGGACTTTGAAAGGGTTCTCATACAGGTAGCATAATCCAAATATTTTGACTTTTAATCAAATACAATAGAGAATGCAATGCATAGCTTGTTTTATTTAAAAAAACACACCACCCAAACCATTAAAAAATGGTTTCTTCCACTTCTTCCTAAGCCACATGTTGTCCTTGGTTTCAAAGGTTTGGTAGGCTCTGCATGAAATGCTTCTGGGGTGAATATCTTAGTTCATCTTAACACCAAGCAACCAGTAGTTAATTAATCTTACAATTAGGTTTCAGCTTTATGGCCACATGCATACAAATTCTCCTGCGATCATCAAATTTAACAGATGCAGTGGAAAGAATGTCCGGCATGTTTGCCTGCTTTTGTTTTCTTTCTGGAGATTCTTGCTAAGCAGCAATCTTCAAAATATGGGGCAAAGTTTACCATAACACCAACTTAAAAATAGTAAAACTGGAAACTATTTGCTTGAGAGACCTAAGCTCGGATGCTTTTCTTTTTTCTCTCTCCTTTTTTTTTGGTAACATATAAACTATTTCCAATGTAAACACATCTCAGGTGTGGAAATGTGGTCTGACCATGACTTGGTTTCAATTGAAAGCATAAAAATATATATATTCATACCCCACCACCACATTCCAGGGAGGGGTGGTAGGGACCTGGTGAGAGGTGCCCTGTGTTAGCCTAGTCTGTGAAAGAGCTGAGGAACTGTGGACAGCCCAATAGTGTGCTGTATAAGGGAAACAAGAAACCAATAACATTTCAAAAGCCCATATGTTCAGAAAGTCTGGGTAAAATTGCCATCCAGCTGTTAGCATCAAAGAATTGTATATCTTGCTAGACATTTGCAAAAGCAGGTCTTGTGTTTAAGGTACTGATTCTAGACCAGTGTTTCCCAGCCTTGGATCTCCAGCTCTTTTTGGACTACAGCCCCCATCATCCCTAGCTAGCAAGACCGTGGTCAGGGATGATGGCAATTGTAGTTCAAAAACAGCTGGAGGCCCAAGCTTGGGAAACACAGTAATCTAGGCCAAGCTAATTCTAGGCCTACTATGGAAGTACAATATCTTGTAGGAAGATCTTCTGGTCAGTTGGTTCACCAGCTGAGCCAAGTCAGCATGAAGGAACCTACACGAGGAATGAGATCAATGCATAGGGTGAAATCTTAATTTATATATTGCACCTGATGAATAGATCAGGACCATGTCTGCATACGGTTGTGTGTGCTGTTCCTAGAGCTAGCTCATTGCCAGGGCCAGCCCTGACAACAGGCAGAGTAGGGCAAGTGCTTCAGGTGGCACATGCAGATCAAGGATGGCAGCAATAGTAACCCCTAGTTGTATGCACCATGTGGCCCACTCTGCTGCCCTCAGGTGTGGTGGTGGTGGTGGGAACGCTGTCCTACTCCCAATGTCAAAGTAAAATTCATCTGCCAGTCCAGTCCACTTCAGTAGTGGAAATGTGTGCTGCCTTGTCCTTTATCTTAGGCTGCATTCACATGGCAGTTTATTTCATGCCAGATGAACCATTGTGGTGTGGGAATTCCACAGGTGTGGAGCTGCCATAGAAGATGCTCTCTCCCGGGTCTCTACACCTTAACCTTCTGAGGGTGGTGGAACTACCAAGAAGGCTGCTTTGTTCATCTTTACATCTGAGATGGCCTTCAGGGGTGGTCTCTCAGATATTTAGGCCCTAACATTTTGAACATACCCTCCAACATTTCTCTGATAAAACTAAGGATCTCAATAATAATAATAATAATAATAATAATAATAATAATAATAATTTTATTACAGTGGTACCCCTGGTTACGAACACTTCTGCTTATGAATGCTTCAGGTTACGAACTCAGCTAACCCAGTAGTAGCTGCTCCTGGTTGCAAACTTTGCCCCAGGATGCAAATGGAAATGGTTCGCCAGAGGCACTCGCAAAAGTGCACCTCAGGATAATAATGGTTTCAGCTTCAGAACAGACCTCTGGAATGAATTAAGTTCATAACCAGAGGTACCACTGTGTTTATACACCACCCATGTGACTGGGTTGCCCAACCCACGCTGGGCTGCTTCCGTCATATATAAAAACATAATAAAACATTAATCATTTGAAAACTTCCCTCTACAGGGCTGCCTTCAGATGTCTGCTAAAGGTTGTAGAGTTATTTATCTCCTTGGCTGAGCGGTCGCATAACTCCATACCCTTCAACATTTCTCCAATGAAAATAGGGATGTCCTAAGGAAAAGTGGGACATGACAGGATGAAATCAGGAACTGGGACTGCTTCTGTAAATCTGGGACTGTCCCTGGAAAATAGGGAGACTTGGAGGGCCTGGTGTGAGGACTTTAAATTTCACCCTGGGTGAATGTAACCCCACCCCCACCCCCCGCAGTCCATTGTTGCATGTCCACATCTGTATATCTGGACTGGGGGCCTGTTGTTATTTAATGCATCTGTGTTTAGACCAACTAATCATCTGGCTTGTGGCTCCTAATTTGTGCCTGACTTTTCTTCTCTTTTCTGCAGAAATGTTCCCTGCTTCCCTAAAAACAGGACTGTTCCTTTTCTTTGGCTGACAGTCACACACATGTTTTCTCTCTTAAACTTTGCCTCATTTGGCTTTCATTCCTTTATGCAGCCTTTGAAACCATCGTGAATGGAAAAACGCAGCTGTTCGCAAGATTTCCTAAAATGTACATGGAACTAATTTTCCAGGACCCCGACGTATCCAAGGGAGAGATGATGCCAAGGGGCGTTTTTAGTGCAACCAAATGCAAAATAAATGTGCAGTTAGCCATATGCAAGGTCAGCATGGATTAAGACATTCTTGGACTGGGATGGTGATTTTACCCTGGATAAAGCGGGTTGTGCAGGCCATATATAAATAAAATAATGGCAGATAAAAGTGCACATCAGTGGGTCAGAAAATTGCACTTGCTATCCTTAAGGGACGTTGGATCCAGAAGGCATCTCAGTCAGTTTGCATCACATGATCTACAAAGAGGTTGCAATTGTGAAACCCACAAACGTGAATTTTCTAATCTTCCTTGATCCAGCGGGGGTTATGCATGTGACTCCCAGTGCTGAATGTCTGCATCTACTGTTTAGAAACAGCGCAGTCTTTAGCATATGCGCCGCCGGGGTGCAAAGATCCGCCCAGTGCCCCCAAATTTAGCTTAGCCCCCAAATTAACTTTTATTATGATGTAAGAGTTAATTTCGCATGCACGGCACCATTGAGAATGACAAGCAGCACCGCTGGCACGGTGCATCTTTGGTAAATGAGCACACAAAGTCAAAAGTCTTTTAGTGAAACAGTAGGTATACATTTCGGTAATACCTAGGTATATATGTATTTTGTTTTTCTAGCTTGATCAAAATGATTTATTATTTCATAACAGGTAGATAGTTAAGAGCTTAGGAGGCTCCAGCGGCGGGCGCCTGGTGCCCCCCAGAATTTGGCGCCTGGGTGCCCCACATCCCTTGCACCCCCAGGTAAAGACGGCCCTGCTTAGAAATGGGAACATAACCCTATCTATGTCGTAAGAAGATTCAATATTTGCATTGTGCTTTTAGCGTTCAGATCCCTTCACATACATACGTACTTTACAGTACCTCTAAGTGTCCCTATTTTCCAGGGACAGTCCCAGACTTAGAGAAGCCGCCCTGGTTTCTGATTTGATCTCTGAATGTCCTGCTTTTCCTTATGATGCCCCTATTTTCATCAGAAACTGGTAAATAGTATTATTATTATTATTATTATTATTATTATTATTATTATTAACACCTATATTTTCATTGGAGAAATGTTGGAGGGTATGCTCACACTGGTGTTCAAATTGTCAAAGTGTTAGGGCCTAAATATCTGAGAGACCACCTCCTTCCCTGAAGACCACCTTCTAAAGCAGGCATAGGCAAACTCGGCCCTCCAGATGTTTTGGGACTACAATTCCCATCATCCCTGACCACTGGTCCTGTTAGCTAGGGATCATGGGAGTTGTAGTCCCAAAACATCTGGAGGGCCAAGTTTGCCTATGCCTGTTCTAAAGGTTGTATAGTTATTTATCTCCTTGGTTCGGGGGGTTGCATAACTCCATACCCTCCAGCACTTCTCTGATGAAAACAGGGACATCCTAAGGAAAAGCAGGACATTCAGGGATCAAGTCACAAACTGGGACAGCTTCTGTAAATCCGGGATTGTCCCTGGAAAATAGAGATACTTGGAGGGTCTGTAAAGCATGTGGAGGGTCTGTAAAACGTGCAGCCCTGTCATTCTCTTAGCCCTTTTACCGGCTCTCGAATGGTTTGGCAAGAGCAGGGCATTCCTGCACACAGCCTTGCCATTCATCTTCTCCATCCCAGGGTGGTGGGTGTCCCAGGTTGTGGGGGTGGAAGTGGTGGGGGAGAGGAGGCAGGAGGGAGCACATTTCTGTCTCGCCTTAGGTGGTGAAATGGGATGGACAACTCCTGGTGCTGCATCGGTGCTCAGACGATCAGATGATGCCACCTTTGATGGTGTTGACCACCTTTGATGGTTGTGAGCCTCTTGACTTTTTCATCAGGGGACACAACAGAAGGAAGACTTCCACTCACCCTCCATCCTTCCAGATCATCCTGTTGGAAGGCTGGGGTCTTGTGATAAGAATGTGCAGCAACCTACTTGTTGTCCACATCAATCTCTTAATTGAGACCCAACTCATTGATCTTGATTGAGCCCCTATGCATGATTGATTAATAGTGATTGATTTAAGAGATGTGTATCCTGTCTTTCAGCAAACCAAGGCAGCTAACTGCATTAACAAAATTTAAAATTCAGCCATTAACATGTGGGTTTGTTTATTCATCCAGTACTTTTATATCCCATCTTTCTGTCAAGGTACTGGGCAGATGATGTCCTTTGTCCCAGCAGAGGTCAGGTGGGTGGTGGACCGTCTGGTTGGAGCAGATTCTGGTGTTTTCTTTGCCTCTGTGCCTCACTATCTTCACAAACTATAACCTCATAAAATATTTGGCTTCATTTCCACACTTTGCAGAGGGGGAAAAATCCATATCCATACAGCCTGGAGATTTATTTATTTTTAATGTTTTATATTGGATTGTTCTTGGGACATAAGTGTTTGTAGGCCTGGATTAGATCCACAATAATAAATGAGGATGTTTTATGTCTGTTGAATGCCATGAAGCTGAGCCAACATTGCTTAGAAAGAAGTGTCAAACCCAGGGTAGCATCCCCACTGTGCTTCATCAAACTGGCTTGGATGTGTTAATCACAAAATGTTGTATCTATTAAAATCCGCTTCAAATACAAGAGATCTATATGTGACATTGTTGTGAGATCTAATGTTGGAAAGCCCAATTGTTTTATTGTGCTAATTATAGTTAGTGACAGAAAAGCTGAAATCCCTCCCACATCAAATAATCTTTTGCTTCTGAACTCTCTAGTAAGAACTTCAAATGGCAAGTTCTGTCTTTTGATTTGCACTGAATTCTTTTAAGTGCCACAATTTTCTCAAGATGAACAAAGAATTGAAATGCGGAGTGGCAAATAGTACTAACTGGCCTGCTATGATACAGAACGAAGCATGGTGAACATAGCAACTACAAGACATGGGGCTTGGGTTTGGATCCAAACACGATGTTGCATGTGTGCATCAAATTCCAGCCCCACTTCAGCCAGGAATCTTTGCAGCTTTGAATTCAAGCCACGTTTGCAAAGATTCTTCCTTTGCAGATCCATCTTAAAGTCATAGCTGTCAAGTTTCGGATTTGAAAATAAGGGATCAGCCGTCTCACCTATCCCAGGGACAGTCATATGTCAGTGGTGGGCGGAGCCAGAAGCAAAAGTGGGCGGAGCAGCAATGTAAACTCCAAGCGGGCTCGGAGCGGAGCAAAGAGGAGGGCAGCCATGTGCTCCGCGCGATGGAGCCCCATCGTCTTCTTGTCTGATCCCATCAAAACAGGACAGGAAGCAGCAGCTGCTCAAAGGCAGCCAGGCTCCGCCCGTCAGCTAACCCTATTGGCCAGCTGAGGGGCTCGGCAGCAACAGATAGGGGCTGATGCAGGGGGAGGAATACACCCCCCTGTAAGCACGGGAAACGGCTCCCACTTGCTTTGAGGGCTGAGGCTTTTCTCTCCAAGTAGGTGAGGTCTTCCCACCCAGTCCCTGGCCAGCAGGAGAGGAGCTGCTTCCATTAAAAATGGGAAATTTAAGGGAAATAAAAAATAAGGGAGAGCAGCGGGAAACTGCTTGAAATAAGGGAGAATCCCGGGGAAAACGGGATACTTGACAGCACTGCTTAAAGTTGAGGCAGGAAAGGAATAAAGGAAGACTGGAGCTCACTCAGTCAGAGTACACTCCTGATTCTTCCTTTGAATGCAGTGTCATATGATGTCAGGTTAATGATGGATGGGTGGTCAGATCTGGATCTGGCCCACCAGCTGGATTCAATTTCCCACCCCTGCCCTAAAGTGTCTTTTCACACTTGCCTTTCATAATGGCATAGTCACTGTTCTTGTCCACTATTTTAAGGGGTAATTTTGAAGCTGATTGTCTGAACGTTTGGCCATTTATCACTTTTATTAGACAGTGAGGACTTGTCCACACTGGGCTTTACTGTGAATCTGAGGCTGTTTGAGTCCAAAAAATCTGGGCGTCACTCTCATAACGTTGTCCTCAACCCATCCCCCACCTTTTTGTAGATCGAGTTCTGATTTCCTCCATCCTGGAAAATTCTGAAAAGCAAAACAAAATCCAATGTTGCCTGTTGCCTGTTGTACAGGGTGGGCAGCTGCCCTTTGCATCCTCTTCAGTTAAGGTGGCACATCTGTCCTCTGACATGAATAACTCACATTGGTCAAAGGGAATTGATGTGAAATAGACATCTCCAAAGCCATGCTCATCAATCCCCAGCCCTTCCCCACGAGAAGTAGTGTGGTGCTTGTATCCACGCCACACAAACAAAAATACTGAGGATCCATTTCGGATTTTTCTGAAATGTCAGGGGTTTGGTTTTTTGCGGTGGAAAAAAAGCATTTATTAGTACATTGTTCCAGAATTGTAGCTGAATGATGATGATGATGTCATGTGGCAGCATGCCATTTTTTTAAAAAACAACTATATCACTATAAAAGGTGAGTGCAGAAAGGTTCCAAGTGTCATGAACATAGGAGCCAACTCCTAGGGACAGAGGTCCATTCTCCCCCCCCCCATAAAATATTTGAGGGGTCCAGGTTCCCCAAAGTTGATGAACATTGCCATTCAAATTATGTCCGTGTGCTGCGTCTTGTGATCAATTATGTAGGGCGGAGCTTACCTGCCCTCCATATTTTATTCAAATTGGCACCCCCGGGCATGAATATCATAAGTGGCTCGCTGAGTGGGATGGAGCTACTATGCTAGCTTCACGGCAGGGTGACTGTTGTTTACTGGGAGGGAGAGAAGAAAGGAAGAGGTGGAGTGGAGGTTGGTGCCTTGCAAATGAACCAGCAGAACTCTTGCCAGCACATTTGCACCACACCCACCTCTCCCCTTCCTTGAACCTCCCTCTCTCCATCCTGGTAAGCTAGCATAGCAGCTCTGCACCCACCAGAAGCAGCTGGCCAGGCATGGTATGTTTCACTGGGGACAAAAACGTCCCTGAAACATGTATCCTCCTTTCTTTTCAGCAGTCATTCATCCTTTTCACATTCAGTCCATTTGGTTTATAGCATAGAAGGCTTGTTGAGACAATCGTTTCCATCATTGTATTTTATGCATGAACTGAACCATTATGTATTTTAGAAATGGAGAACCACATCCAAAGTTAGGATAACTAGAAAATGCACAAACAAATAAAAAGGCTGGGAAAACAGGCTTTGCAACTCCAGCCAACAATCCACTCTGCCTGTGTTATGAATAGAATGAGCATTCTCTATTTTTTAAAAAATGTTATTGTATGCAATACCTTCTTGCTGTAAACTATTTGTAAAGGATAACAATGGAACTGGCCAGCTGGCTGCTGATCACAATAACAAATTTTACTGGCCCATCGGCAGCATGGCAGATGGCATTTTTTGGGGGTCAGTTTGTTCCCATGTGAGGTCGCTGAGGACAGCTACCTATTAGGTATAGGAACCTGGACTCAATGGGCCATAGGTAGTTCGAGTTGACAAGGAGCATATTGACAGCACGATGCTATATATACAAATACAAATAATTTCCATTGAGTTCAATGGGGCTCACTCCCACTGAAGTGGGTATAGAATTATAGACCTGGGGTCTGAAAATGGTCATTTAATAAGACATTTATGATTGCTATATACTGGAGAGAAAAAACCCCTCTACCTTTTAATGAAGAGCATGATTGGTCCACTCCACCAAGAGCTTTGGAATCCAGCAGATATCATTTCATCTAAATTGAGTTATCCAAAATTCTGTAGTAGCCACATTTATGCATGCCCAAACCCTACCAAGTCATTCAGACTTCTTACGCAATGAATGAAAGAGAAGATGAGAACACTAGGCCCACGGTCCCCTCTCACTGTCTACTTCTGAAGTGGGCTTTCTACATATGTCCAAAGTCTTTTCTATGCATATAGGCTGCCCAAATGATTCAGAACCCTGATCTTCCAGGAAAGTACATCTCATGGGAAGCCTATATGGGACAACAGGCTCCCCACTGCAGACATCTGAATCTAATTCTTGGAACAGGAGGTGCCAGCTTGGCACCCACAAAAAAACAGCATTCCCACCAGTACCCCCTCTGTTGCCTGAAAAAGGTGTCAGTCAATATTCCTGCAAGAATCCACAATGCACACTTGCCATTTCAGTTCATTTCCTGTTTGCACTGGCTTGACCTGTTGTACATTGAACAAACACTCTTAAACATACCCACATTTCATTGGATGCCATGACTGGACACCCACTCTCCTTACCATCCTTGACAGAATGCAGAGATGTGAAGAGTTAGCTGATGTAGGTACCTATTTCCACCAGTGGGAAGGCATGCTTCCACCATTTTGTTTTCATTTTTAGATGTGGCAGCCACTTTGTGTTATGCAACACACATACACAAACAAACAAACAAACAAACAAACAAACAAAGCAGCCATTTTGTGCCTGGCACCCACGGCACTTCCTCAAAATTCCATATGTGCCCATTGCTCCCCAAAAGATTGGTCGCCCCTGAAATGGGGGTTGATGGTGATGGTGATAATGTGGGTAGGAGGAAGCTAGCACATTCATCCATGTTTTCCCAAACATAATTCTAACTAGAATGCCTGCAAAAGGCTCTAGTGTCATTCCATAGAAACTGTGTTCTATGTAAGCAGCATGCACAAATACCTCTTTTTCTGGATGGTTAATCCTCAGGCATTCACACATCTGCATTTTGTATTCTGTCTTGATTGTGTTGCATTGCTTTTATGGCTTTGCAGACACAGATGACTGGTGATTTCATTTGCTTTGAAATTTTAATTAAAATATCTGCCGTTTCCAATGGTGCATCACCATTCTCAACCTACTGATCATGATTCCTGGAACAGTGATCCTAACCACAAGCCCTTTGTTTCCCATTCATCCCTTAAAGGAGTTGTAACAGAGGGCAAAAAAAAAAACACTGAAAACAACTCACCAAATCCCTCCATACTCAGCTGAACTTTGGAAGATCAGCTTTTACGATAACGCCAATGAAACACACTCCATAGTTTGACAACCCAGATGTACTTATTTTTATTTGACCAACGCAAGGCCTTCCATTAGTCATGCCTCTTTCACTTTGTAAACCAATCCAAAACAATATGGTCAACATTCCAAATGTTGGGCTTCCCTGCTTGTAAGAAGTGGCTCCATTTCAAAGATGCCAGCATATTTGAGAGGTCTAGCACTTTGATCGAGCAAACAATCCTGTTACGGGTTTGCTTCTTTTCCTGTTGCACTGTTTTGAGACCCTTTAAGGCGCACAGACGGTGGCGGCTGAAACAAATAGCAAACACATTAACTTCAATGACAGAAAATAATTTCGAGGCCTTTGTAAATTATAGTGGAAATGATGTCATGACAGCTGCCGGTCTGTTGACAGCAGGGCTGGAATACTGGGTCCAGTTATTGGGCCGCATCCAGAAATGGCCAGCCTCTGTGGGACATTTTGACAGATGACCCACCTACGAATCACCTGTCATCCTATGACAGCCTGATTCTTCCTTTGCAGCTGCATTCAAGACATGTCTGCAAGGAAAAATATCTGCCTTTGCAGCCATAGATTAAATGGTCATTTTCCCACCAAGGTTTTATTAAGATGAAAATGGCATATACCATAGAGGTGCGGCTTAGAAAGTAATCTGGGCATGTGACACAGAGGCAGAAGGACTTGATTTTCCAACGTTTTCCCAGCACGTACTAGTAACTGAACTAGGAAAGAGTGCAAAAACAGGCAAGGATATTACTTTTATATCCTTTTGCCAAAGAAATCTGATTGGCAAACTCCCCTGGTAAAATCACTCACTCTGATTGTTCTCCCCACTCTAGTATTTTCAATATATGGCAAAGCCTGAGAAGAAATCATTAAATTTCCACAGATACACTTTATATAGCAAAATCTTAAACACCCAAAGATCTGAAGCACTTTAGGGGTCTCCACAGTGGCCTGGGTCTCTTTAGAATGATCCTGTTTCCACTAGGCCAAGACCCAAAACTGTCTGAAGTGGCTTTGGTTTGGTTTGTGATTTGGAATCCATCCAGTTCCCCCCCCCCACTAATAAATAGTCTTTGAATATTCCCTGCTCTTCTTCAGGAGCAAATGATTCAAAGAGAAGCTCTCTTGAGCAGCAAATCTTATCTTGACGATTTATTAGAAAGTAAACTTATTTATTTCAGCATAACGTCGGGTCTTATTACCATGTCACGGAAATAAATGGTGACAATTAGCTAATGTCCCACCTTAAACTACATTACGACTGCTGATGCTGTTGGTATTTCATAGTACGTTAGAGTAGAGATGGGGAATCTGGGGCCCTCCTAGTTTTGTCGGACTGCAACTCACATAATCCCTGACCAGTACCCATGGTAACTGGGGCTGATGAGAGTTGATGCCCAACAACATGTGCAGAACCACAGGTTCCCCACCTCTGCTTTTGATAAACATCTGAAAATATGAGCTCCAAACTTGTGCATTACTAGAAGTGAGAATTCAATCCAAAGGAAAATCTAAAGAAAATTACCTAAAGAACAATTGAAAATAAATTATTTGCACACTTAGCATAATCATATGCATGTCTACTCAGAAGTAAGTCTCATTGAATTCAGAAGGGCTTATCCCCATGTGAGTCCAGTATTTTGCCCTAGAGTTTTCTGAGAACTCTAATTCTAAACATTTGTATATGTGAAAAGGGGGTCCCTCCTAGAACGTACATCCTATGAATAATGTAACAATACTCTGAGGAAATAACAGTGAATCTAAAATATTTATCACATTGGGTTTTTGATGTGATTTTATTAAATGTAATAAATTTGCTTTTAAATGATTGTATTTCATTTCTGCTTGGTAGAAAGTGATGGATGAAGCATAAAGGTGAGGAGGGACTGTTCCCTAGACTATATATATATATATATATATATATATATATATATATATATATATATATATAGCAATTATTATTTTCAGCTAGAAAAAAAATAAATGTTTGTATTTTGCGCTCCTAGGGGTGTTTGCTTTCATTTGCTTTTTTCATGAAAAAGAAGAACATTTTCTCAGGGCTCCCAATTATCTCCAACTTGTGTTTTCATTTTTAAAAACAATCCATGTAATAAGGGATCCTCAGCAGAAATTGGGAGGAAATGTAATTGGGTTTAGGTTTAATTTAAATGGCAAAATGCATACTCGGGAAATGGGTTTGTAAGAATGTGTTGCCCATACAGTGAGTTGAAACTGAATATATCTAGGGCTACATTCAAACCATACATTTAAAGTACTGGTATTTGACTATAAACAGTCATGGCTTCCCCCAAAGAACTCTAGGAACTGTAGTTTGTTAATGGTGCTGAAAGCTGTTAGATGACCCCTATTCTCCTCCCAATGCTACAATTCCCAGAGTTCCTTGGGAAGAGGGATTGACTGGGATAGCTCAGTCAGTAGAGAATGAGACTATTAATCTCAGGGTTGCGGGTTTGAGCCCCACAATGATTCCTGCATTGCAGGGGGTTGGACTAGATGGCTCCTTGTGGTCCCTTTCAACCCCACAATTCTATGATTCTGCAACTGTTAAAGCATTCTGTGAATTGTAGCTCTCGGGGGGGGGGATAAGGGTCTCCTAACAACTTTTAGGAGTACATCTTGGGATTCTCTCTCTCTCTCTTTGTTTTGTTGGAGCACTGTATTTCAAAATCCAGAGAAGCGCTGATGCTGTGAGATGGCTGCATTCCAGTTCATTCATTGTTTCGGAAAGTTCAAATTAGCTAGGTTATTGCAAATCTGATTTCTCCCTCATCCTTATGCCATAGTGATGAGCACAGTCATAGCTGTCAACATCAGCCATGTGTCTGGTTGTGGATCCTTCCATGCGAACACAGGTATTGAGGTAAAGGCACACACAGAAAGATTAAGGATTGATGCCATCATATTTATATGGTTCAGGACATCTAGATGAAATAGTCCTCCCTCTACCCATTTACATTTCGACTCTTACCCAACTAAAAAAATCCCCAACTGGGATGTCATCACCATGGCCCATTGTCTGCACAACTCTAATGTATTTCCTGCCAGGGAACGATCCTGCCGAGCCTTAGAGAGCTCTCCTAGTCTCTCACCTTATTCAGTGTTACACAGCTTGCAAGCATATTCTCCAGCAAATGGCAACACATCAGGACTCCAGATGAAATTATTTCAAGGCTGACATTTATAGCTCAGTATTAATTCAGAGGCACAGCATGCAGCAATAGTCAGATTAACGACAGTGACCATTGTTTTGAGGCACACAGACCATCAATTTTCATTTCCACCTTCTCTTGAGCATTTCTCTTCCTAAGTAACAATTGATTCTCTCTCTCTCTCTCTCTCTCCTCTCTCTCTCTCTCTCTCTCTCTCTCTCTCTCTCTCCCCCCCCCCCCCCCCCCGTTGCTAGCAGCCACCAACAGAGTAAATCTGAGTCAGAGGCCATGGCGATTTATTGTATTTTTTTAATTCAAGGGTAGCCTGCACTGCCTGTATTTTGGAGTACAAATTCCATCATTGGCCATGCTGGCTAAGACTGATGGGAGTTGTAGTCTACAACATCTGGAGGACAGCAGGTTGTCAACCCAGTTTAGTGTATGCTAATCTAATGCAAGCAGTGTTTGTTTTAGCAGCAGAAACTCACAGGGAAATAGCACTTGTATGGCCGGAATTAAGATTGCAGGAAGAAATATCAACCTCAGATATGCTGATGACACAACCTTGATGGCAGAAAGTGAGGAGGAATTAAAGAACATTTTAATGAGGGTGAAAGCGGAAAGCGCAAAATATGGTCTGAAGCTCAACATCAAAAAAACTAAGATCATGGCCACTGGTCCCATCACCTCCTGGCAAATAGAAGGGGAAGAAATGGAGGCAGTGAGAGATTTTACTTTCTTGGGTTCCATGATCACTGCAGATGGTGACAGCAGTCATGAAATTAAAAGACCCCTGCTTTTTGGGAGAAAAGCAATGACAAACCTATACAGCATCTTAAAAAGCAGAGACATCACTTTGCTGACAAAGGTCCGTATAGTTAAAGCTATGGTTTTCCCAGTAGTAATGTATGGAAGTGAGAGCTGGACCATAAAGAACACTGATCGCCGAAGAATTGATGCTTTTGAATTATGGTGCTGGAGGAGACTCTTGAGAGTCCCATGGACTGCAAAAAGATCAAACTTATCCATCCTTAAAGAAATCGGCCCTGAGTGCTCACGAGAAGAGAAGACTCCCTGGAAAAGACCCTGATGTTGGGAAAGATTGAGGGCACAAAGAGAAGGGGACGACAGAGGACAAGATGGTTGGATAGTGTTCTCGAAGCTACCAACATGAGTCTGACGAAAATGCGGGAGGCCGTGGAAGACAGGAGTGCCTGGCTTGCTCTGGTCCATGGGGTCATGAAGAGTCGGACATGACTAAATGACTAAACAACAACAATAACAGTCATGGCTATCTAAAGGTGTATGCCCCTGTTATACATTTTCAAGATATATATTTTTAAATAGCAAGAACATAAGATGAGCTCTCAAAGGGTCAATCCAGCCCAGTATCCTGTTCTCACAGTGGCCAAGAAGACCTTTGTGGGAAGCCCGCAAGCAGCATCTGACCACAACATCACTCTCCCCACTTGTGATTCCCAGCAATATGTATTCAGAGGTATGCCTCCTCCATTAACTGGAAGCAGTTACCCAGTAATCGCCACTGGTAGCTTTCTCCTCTCTGAATTTTTGTAGCTTAAAGCTATCACTACATCATATGGTAGCAATGCCCATGGTTTAACTATGTGCAGTGTGAAGAAGTGCCTCCTTTTGTCTCTCCTGGATCTTCCAACATTCAGGTCAATTGAATGCCCCCCGGTTCTTATTCAGCCCCATTGCGTGGAACCGTGTTAGCCCTTCTCTAATGAATGAGGCAGGGTCCAGGCCCAAGACCTTTTGGTACCTGAGGTAAACCACAAAATGGTGCCTCCCTCCTCACCAGGGAATAAGGGTGTGAGTGAAGATTTATATCAAGAACAAGGGGGGGGGGAATAAAGATTTACATCGGGACCTGCTGCCAGTGTAGAACATGCTGTCTGACCCCCACCTTGCCTCATGGGTGGGCCGACTCTGGAATCAGGCACCTCCTGTGGAGCTGTACCTCATACAGATGTGTAGAATTACACGTGTTTCTATTTTAGGACCGCATTGTCGATATATACCTAGAAGTTATTTCCCACTCAATCTGAAAATAACTTTGCTTGGGCTTTAACTCACAGGTTTTCCCCCAACACCGCTCCCTCCTGTTTTTGCTCGGAATAAATGCCGTTATTCTTACTTTTTAAAGGAGATAGGATAACGTGTAGCTGAGTAAAAATATTGATTATTTTTTTAAATGCAAAGCAAGAAAGGAGAGAGAGAGAAATAGGAAAGCCATTTGAGATGAATGCTCCTTTTCACAGTTCACACACATGATTGAACTTGGCAGTGAAACTGCTCTTAATTCAATCCATCTGCCCACTGCCCACTGCGTTGCTCAGGGCCAGCATTCAGAGGGAACAGAATAGAAACTGTACCTTCAATCTGCAAGAAAAGTGAGAGCCTTGGATTCATTCCTCAGTGAATCACCGGGTCTGTGCTAGGTAAGCAAATAACTTCAACTTCTCCATGTTTTAAATGTCCCCATGACTCTCCTATGCAGTATGCAGTAGCTGCAGATTCCAGAAAGTCATAAGAATACAGCGTCACGACTTTATGACAGGAACATGCAAATATTAACAAAATTGTTAAGTGCCACACATTGGATTTCAACCTGAATAACAAACCCAGTTAATATCATTCAGGCTGCACTAAGGGAAAACAGGCACTGGAGTGCAGATCTTGCAGCCAAAGAGAAAACAAACCTCACCTTTGCTAAGCCGTATATGATACTATCACTCTAGTTCCTAGCATTATCTGGGAGCAATGTAAAGCTTGCATTAATTTAGGCGAACACTAGTGGTAGTTTTCTATACTTTCCATGGGTTTATGGTGCAATCTTGACTTATCTAAAATGGTCGATTTAACTACAGTCCTATACCCCCTTGCCTGGGGTTCAGTACTATTGGAGTCAGTGGGATTTCTGTGTCAGTATGTATAGGATTTTTATGTTAATCTAGTAGCCTTCAGTCATTTCAGAGCCCACATTTAACCCCCAACTTGTATCTTGGAGCCAACTTTTTTAAAAAAAATAAAATAATTTTTTTTTTGTTCCCTCCCCTGCCTTCCTGTCTCTTATTGTCTCACACTATTGTCGTCTCTTAAAATGTTTGTTTCACACCTGGGTATTGGACTGTCAAAATGGCATCCGGAAGTAAAGTAAAACCTGGACATATGGCAACCAGTGCGATTGTTTAAGAAAAATGCTGTAACAACCCCCCCCCAAAAAAAAAACCCCCAAAGACACAACAAAACTCAACAACTTTGTACGGATTTTCACTTTTGGGAATATGGACAAAAGAAAACATGTCTCCTCTCACTCAGAGAAGTCCAAAGAAGAAGTGAAACAACAACCAATGGAAACAGAGTTCAGTAAACATCCACTCCCGTGATTCCAAAAATCAGCGCTGTGGAATGCATAACACAGACATGTGATCTGCACAGTGAGAGGAATAGAAATCCCAACATACTCTACACCACACATAATTTTATACACCTCTAACATGTCCTCTCTTACTTGCCTTTTTTCTAAACTTAAAAAACCCCAAATATTCACGTTTGGGCTGCCACTGCTAGTGCACTTGATGACAAGTTACAGCCTGATCCAACAATGTAGAGATATTTGATTGTATCCAACTGATCATACCCATTGCAGACTCATTAAAATCAATGGACTTCAATTAATTGTGACAAATTAAAGCCCACTGTTTGCAACACACCTGTCTTCAGTACATGCCAATGGGTTTAAGTGTAGACATTTTGATAAGTATAAATCGGCATATAGTGTATTAAGAAGCGTGGAGTCTTAGAATTATTCCACAGCATTACAAAGGTGATGGGGAAGAACTGCACTTAGATTATTTCCTGATTAAAAGAATTGAGACAATTAAAAGAGGGAAATCAGAGACAGTTCAGGGAATGAGAGTCAGGTGAACAAAATACAGCTAGGATTTAGAGCTTTAGCTTCAGAAGCTAAAGCCACATTGGACTGAACTTAAATGTGGAGCGTCTCTTTTATTTTTTGCATGATTTCAATGGCACATAAGTTTGATTTATGTGCAAGACTTTTCTAACTAGTAGCATAGTTCGTGAACTGCAAGAAACACCCATCTGTTCCCAGATTTTACAAGAGAACACAGCTCCCCTTATGTGATGGGTGGAGACAAACTCTCTTATTTTGTGTGGTGCACTCAAGCAAGGTCAGAAACAGCAGGTTCGCCTCTCTTTTATTTGCTGCACATGAATACAGAATTGTGCTTTGTAATTTTCTGCATCTTGTGGGTGGGGCAGAGAACAGGCTCTCTCAGTATGAGAGCCCAGGAGGATCGGAGGCATACTGAGACAGAGTCATTATATATTTATATTATTTTTAAATTTGTATACCACCCTTCATCCAAAGATCACAGGGAAGTTCACAACATAAAAATACAAAAGGAAACAATCAAACAAAAACAAGCCAATTCATTCTGCTTCCCGGCAATCTCTGTGAAGAAACCTCTACCTATTGTAAAGACAATAGGTGGTGATTGGGAACTGTTGTTTTGCATCAGTTGTTGAAGAAGATCTCAAGATGCCTGATAAGAACTAAAAATGGTGGCACAGTGGGCATTTTGCAAGCCTTGTCAGCCTGACCACGCTGACCGCAGAAACTGGACATTGGCTTTAATATTACTGATGCTTAAGCACATGATTAACACTTCTTTTTAAATCAATAGAACTTATAAATACAGTCGTACCTTGGAAGTCAAATGGAATCCGTTCCAGAAGTCCGTTCAACTTCCAAAATGTTTGAAAACAAAAGTGCGGCTTCTGATTGGCTGCAGGAAGCTCCTGCAGCCAATCAGATGCAGCGGAAACCCCAGAACACTCACTTCCGGGTTTCAATAGTTCGGGAGCCGATTTGTTCGGGAGCCAAGGTGTTTGAGATCCAAGGTACAACTGTACTTAACTTTGAAGGAATGATGCCCAAAATGATTTTTTTTGGTCTCAAATCAGGAACCCAGGAAGATATTCAGTCCCCTGGGGAAGGGAGGCAGAGTTGAATGGAGTAGACCAGCAACCTAAGTAATATCTCATACATTGCACCATGTGATACCTATTCTGCCAAAGTTGGACAGAAGTTTCCTGCATTGCAGGGCATTGGATTAGATGACCCTTGTGGTCCCTTACAATTCTATGATTATAAGATTAGCTTCGATGAACCAAGGCTTTATTCGTTTTTCTTAACTGGTTACATGGGGTGTGAGGTTTGATTAATGACTGTGAGATTGAATAATCTAATGATTCAACCATGATTCATTGCCATTTCATTTAGTTCATGTTCACCCCCCCCCCCCAACATCATTATTAGATTCTTGCAACATAAATAAATGTATGAGGTAGTCTCAGAAATATTAATATTATATAAGAACACTCAATACTGAAATCAATCCAAAAATAAAAAAATATTTCTGTTAAGAGACTACAAGGTCAAGTACCAAGTGTCACTTTAATTTCTGAAGGGCTGCTGAATCAGAAGTACTTCTTAGTAATCCACATGTAGACTCTTCACGCTTTAAATAACCACCCTCTTTTATTATTTAGGGAATCAAAAATGAATTAAAGATCCATTCATCAGATTAACTCTTCCTGCTAACTAGAATTGATGTTCTCTCAAGCATAGATTTGCTGAGACTGAAGCTACAATCCTATACCAGCCGCCCAGAGTGGCTGGGGAAACCCTGCCAGATGGGCGGGGTATAAATAAATTATTATTATTATTATTATTATTATTATTATTATTATTATTATTATTATTATTCCCACTTACTGGTAACTGAAAGTAAGTCCCATTGAACTCAATGGGACCTACTTCTGAATAGACATAGGACTGCACTGTTAGAGAACAGAATGTGCATTTGTATTGCATCCCCCACTGTGATGGGCAGAGTCATTTGCTAGGATTCTCTGTGCATTCCTACTTAGCTCTGAGAAACCTTGGGTCTGTCACTATTTCTAAGGTACCTCACAGGACTATTGGGAAGAAAAATGTGTGTGTGTGTGTGTGTGAGAGAGAGAGAGAGAGAGAGAGAGAGAGAGAGAACTAAGCAAACCCCTGCCGTCTTCTGGCATGCATCCCCTGACAATACCCCAAAGGAATGAGGCCCTCTACAGATAAAAGACCTCTCCCCACTCCTGTGTTATCCAGATCCTTTACTATGTGTCAGAGCTTCCATATATAGATTCCTGCATTAGTAGCTCTTACTCTCGCAATTGCAGTCCATGGGACTCTCTTGAGAGTCCCATGTACTGCAAGAAGATCAAAGCTATCCATTCTGAAGGAAATCAGCCCTGAGTGCTCACTGGAAGGACAGATCCTGAAGCCGAGGCTCCAATACTTTGTCCACCTCACAAGAAGAGAAGACTCCCTGGGAAAGACCCTGATGTTGGGAAAGATGGAGGGCACAAGGAGAAGGGGATGACAGAGGACGAGATGGTTGGACAGTGTTCTCGAAGCTACCAACATGAGTCTGACCAAACTGCAGGAGGCAGTGGAAGACAGGAGTGCCTGGCGTGCTCTGGTCCATGGAGTCACAAAGAGTCAGACATGACTAAATGACTAAAGAAGAAGAGAAGAAGAGTTTGGATTTGATATCCCGCTTTATCACTACCCGAAGGAGTCTCAAAGCGGCTAACATTCTCCTTTCCCTTCCTCCCCCACAACAAACACTCTGTGAGGTGAGTGGGGCTGAGAGACTTCAGAGAAGTGTGACTAGCCCAAGGTCACCCAGCAGCTGCATGTGGAGGAGTGGAGACGCGAACCCGGTTCCCCAGATAACGAGTCTACCGCTCTTAACCACTACACCACACTGGCTCTCAACAACAACAAAACACTCTCGCAATCCATTAAATATAGGGAGAATGGAATGGATTGTGGTTCTGCTTCATCTCCCTCCATATGTTGTGAGACTATAATTCCTATCATCCATTGGACCTATTGGCTGATGGGAGATGTAGTCCAACATTATCTGTGGGAGGGGGGAGGGGTTACTATGTTGGTTATGCCTCTCTCACAAGATCAGTTCCATTCAGAACTCAAAACCTCTTAACTATCTGAGCTGCTATGAATGGAATGACACTTGGGGTGGGAATTTGGTTGACCAACAGTTGGAAGAAGATGGGGGTGGATGGGATTGGCTGGGTGGGAACAAATTCAGGAGCTGCTTAGTTCTTCCTAACCATGTGCACCCAGACTTCAGCTGAATGTGAATTTGTTTCCGTTGTTCCTCCAACAAGCACTCTGTCCGTTGTTAACCCTGGGTGACTGTCAGTGAAACCCATGCTTAAAAGGTTTGAACACCTACCCTGATTCCTACACCTTCTCAGCACTGTTGGCACAGTACGGCTGTGACAAGTGGATTTACAATTGTTCTATTAGAAGATGGATTTGTTATTGCTCTATTAGAAGATATCACCCAGCAGGCAATTCCCCACTTTTCACCAGCAATCTGAAACATCTCCAGTAAGTACCATTATTGTCCATCTTCTGTGCTTATTGGAAACATGGAAAATAGGCGAGGAAAACTTTTCACAGCACTCATTATCTTGTATCATTATTTCTTCTGCTGCCCCAGGCCTCTTAAATAAATGTTTGGTGCATAGGGCTATTTATTCTATTGTCAGTGATTAATGTGCCTGCTTGATTTAATTTGGTATGCATTTTGTAGTAGCCATTGTATGTCTTCAGACTTATTTAATAAGGATGGTCTCTCTTTTTTCCAAAATCTTAAGCATCTCTTTTCCTATCTAATTGAAAATGTTCATGCTTTTTGTTGAGTAAGTATTTTATTAATACAAGTCTATGTATAACCAACGGTTTGGTTGTCTGTTTCCATGCTCATATCATACTGTAGTGGCAGGGGGAGACATCAAAATATTAGGCTGCAAAGTCTGTTAGAAATAAGATGAAAAATATGGGGAGCTATTGATTCCTCCCTCCACTTCTTCACTATTTCCTCACTGCTTTTTGCATGGATATAACAAATTAATACAAATCTTGGCATATGAAACCCCTATCCTAAGAACATTGGCAAAAGCAGAACACACAGAAATAGTTCTTCACATAGCATGTAGTTGAACTGTAGAATTCGCTTCCACAAGATGAATGATGACCACCAACTTGGGTGGCTTGAAATGAGGATGAGACAAATTCATGGAGGATAAATGGCTACTAGCAATGATGGTTACATTCTATCTCCACTGCATACCCCTCAACTGTCTCAATAAAATTGGGACATCCCCCTTTTTTGTGTGAGAGCACAGAACCCATAAATGTCCCAGTTTTGTGCCTCAGTGTGTTGGTGTCAGGGAATTGGATCCTTCCCCAGTGGCAGTAATAAAGCAGATCAAACGAAAGGAGCATTCTTAGCAGATAGTTTCTTTAATAATCACAGCGAGAGACAAAGGAATGCATATCTCTCTAAAAATGGTGCTGCTCCCAGTTAAGGTTCACTCCCTCCATCCCCATTAATCTACACCACTCCTATGTCAGGTAATCTGAGCTTGTTGCCGCTGCACTTTCCGTTCTGTCACTCTCAGAACCCGTCTAGTCCTAGGTGAAGGGGGCCCAAGAATGCTGTCCAAGGACACTGAATCTGCCAGCTGTCTTTCTCCTGGTGTTTCCTCTTCTAGCTATTCCTCACCCAGTATTTCCCAGCTTTTCCCCTCTGGACTATGCCCCTCTGCATACCACTCTTCTAAATCAATACTGTCATTTTGCCCTTGAGAAGGTTCAGGAGAAGAGGTGTGGCTGTGTGTGTGGCACCCACCATTCCATTCCTCCTCGGTCCAGCTCCTGACATCTGGAGGGTATGCCACTGGCAGAGGCAGGATGCCTGTGTGTACCAGTTGTTGGGAATCATAAAAAGGGAGAGCACTGTTGCCTGAAGGTTCTGCTTGTGGGCTCCCCATAAGGCATATGGTTGGCCTGTGTGAACTTCCAGACACATCTAACCTACTTACATAAAATATTAAAACTTGAGTACCAGTTCTAATTCTCACCCACCTCTTGTAGCCACATGCCCAGGATGTCGGGAAATCTTAGCACCAGATGATCAGATGAAACTTCTCTTTCACTAGGCTGCAAATGTAAGTGGGGATCAGGCTTCTGTCTCTTCCTGTCTGCAGTGGCTCCATGAAGTAAAAAGGCAACAGACCTTATCCCAGTATGAGATGGCAACAGACTTTCTCCTAGCCCAGTGCTATTTTTCTAGAGAAACAGGTGCCAGAACTCACCATGAACACCTTCTTCGTTCTCATATAATGGCAATGGCACCCACTTGAGAGAGGCCAGAACAAGCCCTTTTATTGATCTGCAGAAGGTGATGGAATGAACCCCCTCCTTCTCCCAGTATAAATGGCTGCCAGGAAAACCTTGCACCAATTTATTCTTTTTCTTGAATGCGGATGAGGACTGTTGGGAGAGTTTTGTATGCCAGACACTATGGCCATCGACACAGGCATGCTCACTATTTCCCATTAGCTTCCCATGGGGTGTTTTCTTCCTCGTATCATATCGAAATGCGAAGTTGAAATTAATGTGCATTAATGTTTTTTGAATAGAAAGACAGCAGGAGACCAGAAAATGTCATTTTTCATCTGGTACATAACGGAGCCACTTACAGCAATCATTCCATCATTTCATGCATTTCGTTCTTCTCTAGAGGACCTATTGCTTTCCTCTATTAAAAAGGGTCAAAGCATTTTTTTTAAAAAAATAAATCCTTAGACAAAAATATGAAATAGCTACGATTGCTTAAGATCCTGTGACTTTGATCACCGACATGCATGCACAGGGGATGGCATAATGTTGTTGTCCACATTATAATTAGTAGCCTTCTTATTATCAGCATTTTTTATAATTAGCACTTGTTAGTCACTTCATACAAAAATGAAATGTGTCAAGGCAACTTGGCAACAACAACAAAACAAACAAACAAACAAACAAACAAACAAACAAACAAACAGAAAAGAACCAAGCCAAAGTCCAAAATAAAATGTGGAGCTGGACCATAGCATGCAAGAACACTTTGAAACCATCACTTCTTTAACTCTTTCATGAAGATTTCACAAAATTTGCTGCTCAGGGGTTTGGTTTGGGAGGGGGGAAAATACACTAAAAGAAGAAGTTCTGGGTGTCAAGATCCAAGTTTGGGGCAAGTACTCTTTGGTGAGATAACTCCAGCAGAGAACTAAAGTCACACAATATGCAGCAAAGTAAAGCATGGAAATTTAGCTTGTTAGACCTTTAAAATATGCCCTGTTGGACAGAGTGGGGTGTCTGCCTTATGCAGCATGAAAAGGCAAACAACATGTTTGTTATTCAGTTTATTATTGTTGCATTTTAACTGCCAGGGAAGCATGTTTGTGGGTTGCTGTTGTTTCTTGGAGCAGCCAAAATAATTGGAACTAGGAACAATGCACCTTGACACATGGAGCAAGGTGTCATTTAATGCTCCACCTAAGGTGAGAAAACGTCCTGGGCTGATTCTGGCATCCACACTGCATTTCATTAGCTTTGTAAGTCAGGATGGCGGATTAGGCCGCTGTACTGGGACACAGAAAACGGATGCAAATTATATACAATAGTCAATGCGGATATTGTTTTACAGATTGTTCTGTCTGCTTCTATTATCTACCTAGGCTGCAGTTGTGTATATTTTTACCAGGGAATAAGTTCCAATGAACTCAATGGAGCTGACTAGCAAGTAGACATAGAATCACAGAATTGTAGAGTTGGAAGGCACCACGAGGGTCACCCAATCCAATCTCCTGCAATGCAGGGATCTTTTGCCCAACCTGGAGGTCAAACCCACAACCCTGAGATTAAGAGTCTCATGCTCTACCAATTGAGCTATCCAGCAACTCAGTCTGCATAAAATACCAGTCCCATGTGCACAGTTGGGTGATATGTTTATAAGGGCCAAGCAAAAATGTTACAAAATGGTGGTAAGTTTTTCAGTTCCTCAGGAAATGTGTTACACAAAGCTGGAGGAAGGGGGAAATAAAAAAAGGATAAAAGTACATGACTATTAGAGCCATGATAGAAGTTTATACTAGACTCGGTTCCGAGACAGAGTACAGTTGTACCTTGGAAGTCGAACGGAATCTGTTCCGGAAGTCCGTTCGACTTCTGAAATGTTTGACTTCCAAAGCGCGGCTTCTGATTGGTTGCAGGAAGCTCCTGCAGCCAATCGGAAGCCCCATCAGTCATCTGGCTTTCAAAAGAACATTTGAAAACCGGAACACTCACTACCAGTTTTCGATCGTTCGGGAGCCAAAACATACGAGTTCCGGGGCATTCAAAAACCAAGGTACGACTGTATAGAGTGGCACTGTTAAATATTCTACTATGTGTGAATTCTTTTTTTACATTTTAATATTTTGACTTAGGCTGCAATCCTAGCTTTCCTTACCTGGGGGTAAGCCCCCCCCCCCGAGTTCTGTAGGACTTATTTCCAAGTGGGCACAGTTAGAATTTTGCTGTTAGTCTCCTCTTTAAGACAAAACAAAGCAAAACAAAAAAGTATTGCAATAATAGACTGGGGCCCATGTTGGATAGGTTATGTGAACAGGAACTATTTAAATACGTTTAAGTTGGAATGAAATACAAGAAAATTCACCTAGGGAAACATCTTCATAAACACAAAGATTCAATGGCAAGGAAGATGCTTGAAAGATGCCAAAAGAGAATGGATATGGAACACCAGTTTGGCTCCCAAACAGCAATGTATAATCAGAGAGATGGCTTAAACAGCTATTACATCAGAGAACAAAAAAAGGAGTCCATTGCTTTACAAGAACATCTGCTTGTAGCACACTGATGGAAAAACCACCTCTAACAAAAGGAAAACGGGTCCAAATGTTTCATCAGACCTTGACTTAAATCCAAAATTTCTGATGTTCCAACATGCCACAGTTACACCATGGAAGTGCCAACATTCTGTGAGAGAATCTGTTCTTGCAGTGGATGTAGGAAGTACTGAAAATCTCACGAGAAAATGCTTCTCCAGGTTTCCATTTGAGTTTATCAAATCCATCCTTCGGATCATTTCAATAAACGTTCATCTCTTGCATCTGGACTCCAAAAATGTATGTAAATGCAAGTGAGCAACCATGTGTGGTTTTTTTTTTTAATACCATTCTTTTTTTCTAGTACTTTGTCTTCTATTTCTAGCATCATTTATTTATTTTTAGAAGGCAAACATCTAGACACCTACTATCAGGTCATTTTATCATATAAAAGACCAGCAGCTTCCAAGGCGATCACTAATGTACCAATACCAACCGACAAGCTGCTTGCAGTGGCTCAGCCAACCATGTTCTCTCTTGATCTTTGGTCTTGTCTGAGCTAGATGAGAGGGATTGGGTGGCTGGGTGCAGAGAACTGATAACGTGGTTTTACATGAGGGAATAGTGCCTACTGTCATAAAGGAGGTGGTGACATATCTGCTCCTGAAAAAATTCCTCCCTGGACCTGGACTTTTAATGATACCTACAATCCAGCCTAATTCCCCATCTTTTGGACAAGGTGGTCCAAACACCAAAACCAATTCTACCAGCTCTGATGCTACTGTCACTACCCCCAAGTTTCTGAGGGACAGAGGGACAGCAAGAGAACAACTGCAATGGCTTGGCCAGGACTAGGAAAGCCTCTCAGATAGCATCCTCTTAATGTGGATTGGCCACCAGCTTAAGGCCTGGTCAGATGTCAAGCCATGGAGTGGGCTTCCTCCCTCAGTCCCCACCTTTCTGTGTTCAGGGAGTAAGGTCTCTGTGTTCTATCTGAATACAAGTAGAAGACTGTGTGATAGGGAACCCTGCTTCACCAGGTTCCCAATTCTGAATTCAAGTGAATGTGTGTACATAGCCCACTTCAGCCAGTCCTTCTGCAGAAGGTCAGGAATGGAGAAGATGGACCCAGCATAGACAGGAGCATTGGGGTCAGAAGTGTGGCCTGGTATCTTGAACATGGCCAAATATTTCCTGTTCAGGCATATCAGGGCTCTAGATTGCTTTAAAAGGGGATGAAACAAATCCATGGAGGATAATACTATCAATGGCTACTTGACATGATGGCTATACATGCCAGTCTAGGATTTCAGCTGTCAAGGATCAACAGTGGGACAGGGCTATTGTCTTCATGTCTTCTTTGTGGAGGAAGGAACCATAGACATCCGGTTAGGAGCTGAAGGAAACTGGATGCTGAACAAAGCAATCATTATCCAATAGCGGTTTCTTATATTCTTATGGAATCCTGGTGGTCAGACATGTGCAGTGTGGCTGCAATTCCATGCTCCTGTGCAACTGAGATTCAGGATTTCAAATGGCAATTGAGACGCAATAATGTGTTTCTTCTCCCCCCCCCATCTAACATCACAAAGCACAACAACGCCCTTTCATTTGATGGGTCAAAATAAAAATAAAAATGAATGAATACCAGCTAAACCAGCTCTGCAAAAGATCTGGCAGAATGCCTTCTGGACTGCACTTCTTTGGCATATCCACCTATTTACATAATTATTTCTCATGTAAGTCACGGGAAGCATTTTATTTTCGTTTTAACTATTAAAAGAGTTTAAAACAACAGCCTGAAGCCGGCCTCTCGAGGGATGAGCACTTTTGTGTGCTTGCGCTTTAATTTTCTGTCTTCGCCTGAAGGATAATTTACTCCAAACAAGCGGGAAAAGAAATTCAGAAGACACAGAGGAGCAAATTGAAAAGATTTTGCTCCCTGCCCCCCACCAACTCACCCCAACAAACCCCTGTCCATCTGCACTGCAATATAGGTGAAATCATATTGTCAACCTTGCCTCCAGCCTCGTTCCACCTACCCTGTGTTATTGGTGACTGTGATAGTAGTTATGAATTGGGGGTAGGGTGGTGTTGAAGAGAGACCGCCAGAAAAATCACTGTAGATCCCATTTAAAATAAACTAATATATAAAGCCCAGAAGCTAGAAGTGTGTGTGTTTGTGTGTGAATCTTCTCATAACCTATTAGTCACGTGACCTTGGGGTTTGCTCTTCTGAAAGCGCTCGGTCTATTTATTTATTTTTATTTTACACAGTCAGTTTCTCAGGATTATTGTTGTTGGAGGAAGTGATTGCTTTGGACAAAGATTTTTTTTCGGGAAATGTTTAAGTAACTTACATTGTGTTTGATAAAAGTGATGAGAAGATTTAGCCTGAGGACGAAGAAAATAACACGAGAGATATCCTTTACTTTGAACCAGTTCCACAGCCAGTTTCTGGGAGATGGCTTCGACACAGAGTAAGATGCTTCAGAAAACTGGTTTCAATGAACCCACGTGAACATTGACATGTCTCTGCATCTCCTGGACTGATGTGCATGTCAGAACATAATTATTCTCCGAATTTTGTGATATTGGCTAAGGAAAAAAAGCACCAGAATGGTTGTATGCCGCCACACCCATGTGGCAGACTGAAGCAGCTGCCTCAGGCATCAGAATCCCATGGGTGCCCCATCCCTGCTGTTGCTGGGGTCGCACAGTATCAACAGCTTCCCACGAGACCTTGCTGGAAGCCACTGGCATGCAATCCCACTAAGTGATGGACTGGCACCTTTCTGTTTCCCCTCAGGTGGCTAAACAGGCTGGGCTGCCCCTGCCAAGAAGAAAATTCAATAGCTAGCCTGAGTGGTTGGGTTGATGGTGTCAGCCCAGGGGCTTGGGATACAGAATTGCCTAGGCAGTTACCACAAGATGCAGTTCAGAGGCTCACTAGACTGGTCAGCTGTGGGATGTAATCCATTGGAGCAGTCAAATACAACATTCCTTGTTTCTCTAGAGTGGGCACAGGCAGGGAGATGTTACTCCAGCCAGTATAACTTCCTGTTCCACTGTTCTGGAGTGTCCTCCCCCTGCATGTGACCAGGGAGATGGGCGTGACCCTGGCTGACTCCATAAAAGAGCCAAGTCATGCATTCATCTCTCTCTCTCTCTTGATGCCATGCTGCTCTCCTGCAGCCATTTTGTTCTCTTGATGCTGTTCTCTTAATGTATTTTGTTGTCTGCTGGCTCTCAGCCAGCAGCACATGGGCTCAATCCCCATAAGGGATGAACACACACTATGTTCTGTAACTGCTAACTACAGTCTGCCTTCAGGGATCGTACTATGAACTGAATGTGAGTAAACTTCTTGTTACTTTTAAGGAAAGACTGTTGTGTCTTTTTTCTTTTAAGAGGGACCAAAGGGGACACCAGGAAATAATCTTAACTAAAGAGATTCAAATGAATCTGCAAACTAGCGTCCTGCTGTATTGAAGGGAATCTGTTCTGCTACACATGACTCACTAGTGTGAGTGAAGGAAGGATACTATTTAATCAATATATCCTCTCCTACTATCCTGCTGATATCTCCAGCTGCTGATGCAGGATTTAACTTGCCCAAGTGCTACCTCCAATTGGAAAGAGCGGCACTTGGTGACACTCTGGTGGTAAGAGACTCCTCCATCGTTGAACCTGGGTGGCCAAACCCTGTCTGACAACAAATCTTGGAGAGGTGGCAGTGTGTATCTCTGCACAGCAGACACCAGGGGTCCTTGCGATATCCAAACCTTCCACCCATGCATACAAAACCTGTAAGAATACTTTGCTAAGGTGACCACACATGTGTGTATGATGATTATCGGTCCAGCTTTTTGCTCACTGTCATCTTTCTAAAGTAAGCAAAACTATTGAAGGCTTAGCGGGTAAATCTATGAATAAATCATCGGTGCTAAATTCTTTACATAAATCCCTCTTTTGAATTGTACTTTAGTTTGTCTTGAATAATTAATTACACTTTTTCCACCTACAGTCCCCCCACCCCCAGTCTCTCTCTCTCTCTAGGTTCGTGTGGTTTATTTCTTCACAAAATGTTTGATACAAGGAAATGTTTTCATTGCTTTTTAAATTTAATTCCCCAAGGACTCAAATTGAATTCTTTGTAAGCCATTTCTTATGCTTATTCCATCACAGCCTGAAATAGTTTGCCTGGGCATGTTTTCTATCATTGTTGTTTATTTTGTTTCGTGGCTTAAAGTATTAGATCATAGACTGAACCAGCTTGAAAAGGACTGGGTTTAGAAGCAGCCGATGGTCCGTATCAGAATAGGCATAATATTTTCCCATAAACATGTGTGTGCTTTATAATCCATTTGAAAGGCATGAACCTGCTAAAATCTCATAATCTCCTTGAATAAATGAATGTCCTTAAAGCACTGTAAATTATCTGTTTCAAGTATTTTCTTAAAGCAACAAAACACAATTGCTAGCATTTGCAGATACAGGATATTTAAATGTATGCACATTTATAGCTCAATTCCCTGTTTCTACCCCAATTCTGATTTCAATGCATTGATTGTAATCAGACTTACTCCCAGTTAAAGATGGACAAAAGTATAAATTTTGTTTTGTTTTTCTGAGTGCCTCCATTTTCAGTTCACCGCATTTGTGATTTTGTTTCTTTGTTTGTTAATTTCTTCCAATATGTATCGTTTCAAACGTAGTTTTGCCTTAAAAACACATTATTTGCAAGCAATTTCCCCAAAATGTAACACATTTTTTTGTATGTTATCTTCACTAATACATGCATTTTTAAAGCACACTTTTTGTAAACCTTTATTCTTAATTGGACAACTCCTTCCCCAAATCTGGCGAAGGGCGGAATTTTGAAAGCTAGCTTTGTCTCGGTTTGTGCTTCATTTCAGGCTGTGCAGATCTGGTAGATTAGCATTAGAATGCAAAATATCTCCCTCATCTCTATTCCCAGGTAGGATTGTAGCCTGAGAAGTGGAATCTGATTCTCTGCCCCCAAGACAAGGCAGAGATATCTGTTCATTATCCCAGCCCAACAGCCCCTCGCTCCAGAGGACGACACACAAAGTGAGAGCAGCAGCCGAAAAAGCAACCACTTCCGCATACAGCAGAGGAAAGCAAGACAAGGCCACAAGCTTTGCATGCCTACTGGCCCATCAGATTTGAAAGAAAAGTCCTGTTCAACCATATTATGAAAAATCATCATTATTATATTCATTGTTTGTTTATTGCATCTATATCTCCTTCTCCAAGGAACTCAAAGTAGTGTACAAGGGTCTCCGTCTCCTCCTTTAGTCCCAATAACAAAACTGCAAGGTATGTTAGGTTGAGAGGTAGCGACTAGCCCAAGGGCACCCGGTGAGCATCAAGGTTGAATGGAGAGGTCAACTCTGGTCTCCCAGTTCCTAGGCCAACACAACAACACCATGGTGTACACGGCATACCACACACCACACACAATCACAGACCTGAGCTGAACCTCCAAGTGTCCCTATTTTCCAGGGACTGTCCTGGATTTACAGAAGCCATTCCAGTTTCTGATTTGATCCTGGAATGTCCCACTTATCACTAGGACATTCCTATTCTCATCAGAGAAATGTTGGAGGGTATGGAGGTATGTGGCCCCTGAGCCAAGGAGATAAGTAACTCTACAACCTTTAGAAGACATCTGAAGGCAGCCCTGTATAGGAAAGTTTAATGCCTTACGGATGAAGGTGGCACTATGGTCTAAGCCACTGAGCCTAGGGCTTGCTGATCAGAAGGTCGGCGGTTCGAATCCCCGCAATGGGGTGAGCTCCCATTGCTCAGTCCCTGATCCTGCCCACCTAGCTGTTTGAAAGCACATAAAAGTGCAAGTAGATAAATAGGTACCGCTCTGGCGGGAAGGTAAATGGCATTTCCGTGTGCTGCTCTGGTTTGCCAGAAGCAGCTTAGTCATGCTGGCCACATGACCTGGAAGTTGTCTGCAGACAAACGCCGGCTCCCTGGGCCTATAGAGCTAGATGAGCGCTGCAACCCCAAAATCGTCCATGACTGGACCTAACGGTCAGGGGTACCTTTACCTTTAGCTATGTTTTTTCTACATGTTGGAAGCTGCCCAGAGTAGCTGGGGCGACCCAGTCAGATGGGCCAGCTGTAAGGAGTAAAATTATGATGATGGAATAGGACGTCCTTATTTTCATCGGAGAAATGTTGGAGGGTATGTTGAAGGCAGGTAGCAAAGCAATTGTTGTGCTGAAAGAGCAACAGAATCTCCAGTGACACAGCCTTCTGGTGTGCACCCGCTTCACACATGTTTTGCTCCAGCATCCCTGCTCTTCATTTCTGATCTGGAAGCAGCATCCCAGCTGAAATAGCCTCAGGGAACACTGGAAGGGATTGGCTGCGGGAGGAGGGGTTCCTGGAGAGATGAAAGCAACAGTGAGAAGCAAGGCGTGTTCCCTTCTCCAAATTCTCACAGTCTGTTCCAAGGCTGTTTTTGGCTGCTTCACACATTCCTATGAGTCAGCTACTCACTTGAGCTGTTCAACGGGCGAGCTTGTCACTGCAACAGCCATGATCGGAAGGGTACGTTTGAGAAGTTGCGGAGAAGTCACCCTGAGTGAGCTGTAGGACACCCTGCCTCCTGTGTTGCATTGCTCATGTGATCAGATCTATTTCGTTTCGCAATTTTTGCCCCACCTTTTCATATAAAATATTCAAGGTGATCTCAACCGGGAAGGGGGAAATCAGCCAAAAGCAGCTTTGAACTTGCCTTTGGTGGGAACCGTTTCTTGCATTGATCAATTTACAAGCCAAGCTCTTGGAGGAAAAGAGGATGGAAGGAGGGCTTTGCATGCATGTTTGTTCATGCACAAATGAAAACCAGTGCATGTATGTAGATAGTGGTGGCTGCTAAATTGGTTTATCACTGGCATTTCTTACATTTCAAGAAGGCAGTGGTGGAGGTACAGCATTGTACAGTGACTGTGTTGGGCTTATTATGCACCAAAGATATACAGCTGTCTCCAAACAATGAGAGATGATGATAGGAATACCTTTCCCGTCTCTATTGCCACGCATTGACTAGTGAAGCACCTGACTGGTCACAGGGGACGACTGGAAATATCAGCCGATTATTGTTTCTCAGTTATGTGTGCACATGTCCGCATATGCACCCATGCACATGACAAAGATAAAATGAGCTTGCACTATCTATTTCGAAAGGTAGTGCTTAACATTCCTATACCCTCCAACATAGAAAATAGAGACGTCCCCTTCAACATTTCTTCGTTTAAAATAGGACATCCTATTCCACACCCTCTAACATTTCTCCAGTTAAAATAGGGACATCCTAAGGAAAAGCAGGACACCCCAGGATCAAAGCATAAACCGGGATGGCGTCTGTATATCCAGGACTGATCCTGGAAAATAGGGACACTTGGAGAGTCTGCAATCCCAATGTGGATCCCAAGCAAAAAGAGAAGGGGGGGGGAGTCCTTTCCCTGTACCAGACTGCTGTTGAGCGCACTGGGTCCATCCAATGTACATTGGAATAAGATCAAAAACAAGCAGCCATTTGGCACAGAGACTTTAACAAACCTTCCCTTGCAAAACCACATTGCGCAATGGTTTCCAGTGCTCAGACCCTGGAGAAAATGAAATTTATTTAAAGACACATTGAAAGGTGCAATAGTGAGTGCTATGGGTTCGAGTATCAAGTAAGACCTTCTTTTGTCCTGTTTCCTTTCAAAGTGCAATTATTCCTTCTCCCTATCTCTGAAAGTCCTAGGTTCCCTGGACTTACATGCCAGACTCTTAGTACATTAACAATGGTGGGGGGTTTGTGTTTGTTTGTTTTTTGTCCTATTCAACCTACCAAAAAATAAAAAATTAAGCACAATTGTTAATCAGCGTGTAACTATTTTTCAAGATTATTTTAAGTCACGTTTCCAACAGGGCAGACTTATGACAAAATAATGAATTACTTGATTCTTTTGTCATGCCAGGAGCACTGGAAATACCTTGTTGTATTGATTAACGGCTCAGCCTCTCTGTGTGCAAAGGAGATTGTTTGGATGTCTGGAATCCAGCCAGCAGCAGGGGTGGGGGTGTGGTGTGGAGATAAGCTAATGCATTTACTTTTCAAGTAAATTTACTTGATTTGTAATTTTTACTATATTTATTGCCGTGGGTTGATTTCGAGGTTGCAGGCTGCCACGTTTTTCTTTCTCTGGGGAGAAAAAAAACAACAACCTTCCCAATGTCCAAAATCCAGAAGGCATGGACTGGGAGCAACCATTTATTTAACGTTTTCTAGAATCTTACGGATACCACTGGGATTTGTTAGTTTTCAGGGACCAGGCAACATGGAACCTGCCACTTCCAACTCTGGAAAAATGTTTCAAGCTATGGATCACGATACTTATTAATTTATTAGGTTTATATACTTCTTTGACTCTGAGGAGTTCAAGATGGCATACATGGCTATCTAGAAGAGTTTATTGTTTAAGGGCCTGTGGGTCTTTTAAATGTCTGCAGCTGGAAACATAATAACGCAATATTGGAAAACAACTACTCACTTAACTCCAGAGGTATGGTGGGATAGAATATGGAACATCTAAAGCATCAGGAAAACAAAGACTATAGACCTTTTTTGAAACTGTATGGTACATATATATTCATCACATTGGAAAGGGCAATGTTGCCAACGCCACCAGTTACCCATGGCTTACTCTAGGACAGGGGTGGCCAACTTCCAAGAGACTGTGATCTACTCACAGAGTTAAAAACTGGCAGTGTTCTACTCCCTTTTTTAGGAAGGAAAGCCCTGTTTTGGGGGGTTCACGTAAAAGTTGTTGAGCTCCTTTAGGGAAGAGGAAAGCAACGTTGAGCTTTTTTTTAGGAAGGAAAGCCCTGTTTTTGTGGTTCAGGTCATTTTAGGGGTGCAGGGCAAAGATGTTGAGATTTTTTAGGGGAGCCAAAGTTTTTTAGCTTCTCTGGGGGGAGCCACTGATCTACTGGTGATCTACCACAGACGTACAGTGATCTACTGGTAGATCACGATCTACCTGTTGGACATGTCTGCTCTAGGACAATATACTAAGATGCTGAGTAGAAAACACTGAACTGATGTACTCAGTTCTAAACTATTTATCCTGCAAACCACCCTGTGAGCCTCGAATGAAGGGCAGCATACAAATTTAATAAATATAATAAATAACAATAATGTTTACAGACTTAATGTTTTACTGCATTGTCTACATTGCATATGTATGGAATGTTCCGGGGGGTATATGGGGATTATTTGCTTAATGTATATTTATAAACTGAAAAATAATTGGAGGTTTTTAAGCAGAGGTTGGATGGCCATCAGTCAGGGATGCTTGAGTTGTGATTCCTGCATTTCAGGGGGTTGGACTAGATGACCCTTGGGGGTCCCTTCCAATTCTACTATTCTATAATACTATGGAAGTTCAAAGAAATTTTAAAAATGGCATACATGGCCTCTTCCCCTCCATGTTTCTTTCAGAACAACCTTGTGAGGTTGGCTAGACTGAGAGAATGACTGGCTTAGGCTTACCAAGTGAGCCTCATCGCTGAATAATAATAATAATAATAATAATAATAATAATAATAATAATAATGTTTATACCCCACCCATCTGGCTGCATTTCCCCAGCCACTCTGGGAGGCTCTCAACAGAATATTAAAAACATGATAAAACATCAAACATTAAAAACTTCCCTAAACAGCGCTGCCTTCAGATGTCTTCTAAAAGTCAGATAGTTGTTTATTTCCTTGACATCTGATTGGACGGAGTTCCACATGGTGGGCACCACTACTGAGAAGGCCCTCTTCCTGCTTCCCTGCAACTTCACTTCTCACAATGAGGGAACCGCCAGAAGGCCCTCGGAGCTGGATCTCAGTTTCTGAGCTAAACGATGGGGGTGGAGACTCTCCTTCAGGTATACTGGGCCGAGGCCATTTAGGGTCAGCGCCAACACTTTGAATTGTGTTCAGAAATGTACTGGGAGCCAATGTAGGTCTTTCAGGACCAGTGTTATATGGTCTGGGCAGCCACTCCCAGTGGATGGAGATTTGAAACAGGGCCTCCCAGTCCTTGTCTGAAACTCGAAGCACTAACTACATTGACAAGAGCTGCTTCTGCAGTTATACCAGTCATGTACAACCTGTAGTCTCTCATTAAAAGCCAAATGCCTCTGGAAAGAAAAGCAAACGATTCATTCTGGCTTCATTTTCCCGAATTGCATTCAAGCTCCCCATCCTAGTTTTTAGCATCATAATTACATTTTTATTTTTGGCTTCTGCAAAATGTCACTATTTCTATTTAGCCAATGGATCACGTCTATTGATCTGCTGGCTTCGCTACCATGCATTGCATTATCAGCTCTCCGAGGATGTCGACAGAATGGTCTCTCTCTCTCTTTGTTTTCTTCTTGCTTAAATGAGGGACAGCTGCTTTTCTGTTGGACATCCTTCCTGCGTTTTTGAAAGTGAGCAGATTTTCAGGGAATGTAGTGGTTGACATAATCAGGTCCTGATCCACTATTCTCACAGAATCTAGACAAAGCAGCATTATTCATGTTGCACTGTAGTAATAAATGAGACATCAGTCATATACATTACTGCTGTGACATTCAAAAACTTCCAACTTTTATTTATTTTAATACATTTATAAGCCACCCGTATAACTAATTCCTCAGTGCAAACCTATTAAAATACAACACAGATGATAAAACAGAAGAACGACAACAATAAGACCAGCTGTAAACAATACAAATCACTTGAAGAACAGCAGAGATACAGGAGTATAAACCAATTTTAAAACCAGCATAAAACCAGTGAAGAAAAATACCTTTGTGGCAATAATAATAATAATAATAATAATAATAATAATAATAATAATAATTTATTACTTATACCTGACCCAGCCTGCTGGGTCCCAACAGATTAAAAACAGAATAAAACATCAAACATTAAAAAACTTCCCTAAACAGGGCTTCCTTCAGATGTCTTCTAAAAGTAAGATAGTTGTTTATTTCTTTGACATCTGATAGGAGGGCGTTCCACAGGGTGGGCGCCACCACCGAGAAGGCCCTCTGTCTGTAAGCCTACTATAATTTAGGCGGTCTAAATGGGACATTTTTGAAGAGACATGTATCACTCAAATTTATGGTAATTACTAACTTTTGGATATATTCATTTTACAAGAATATGTGGGTGTTATGCTATTTTTTTAAAAAAGCCTGTTTTGGGCCATGTTCATGAATACACACACACACACACACACAAATACACACACAAATACACACAGTGCTTTTTTCTAAATACACACAGTGCTTTTTTCTAAAAAAAATGTTTAGGGGTACTCTCATTTTGACTCAAGAAAATCACCATTTTATAGCTCAAATTGGGAAAAATAAATACAGTAAATGGACAAAAGTACAAAGGTTCACAAAAAGTTTAGGGGTATCCCCCCAGAAAAAGAGCAGTGTGTGGGTGTGGGTCTTTTGTACATAATAACTTTTCTATTTATTATTATTTTTTTGCCAGCTGCTCTGTAGCAGAAAGGCAGGATATAAACACTGAAAAAAAGAATTACAATTAAAAAGCTTTGGCAAGTAAAAATGTCTTCATCCAGTACCTAAAAGGTTGAAATGTGAGTGTCCGATGAGCCTCTTTGGGGAAGGCGGTGGGGTATTAGTTTTATTTGTTGCTGTGTTATCCATTTTGTGTTTTTATATCGTAAACTGCCCTGTGATCCTCAGATGAAGGGCCGTATAGAAATTTAATAAAAACTATGTCTAAATAAATAAATAATAAATAAATACCATAAACAGGACGCCACACTTCTGCACCCAAAGACAGTCAGTCAGGTTGTGTATCCTCAGCAGTCACCAGAGGAGGAACGACTGCTGGGAGGAGTACAAAAAAAGAAAAAGAAACGCCATGTTGCATCTGCAGCAGCACAACTGGATGCCTTCATCTGCCCCAGCTGCAACAAAACATGTCTCTCTCCCGTATTGATATCTACAGTTACAGAAGATGCTGTAACCTTCCAACAGTTTGACTTCACCCCCAAAGGTGGAGATGGATGGATGCCAATCATTAGCGACTGGCTGCTGATCAGTAGTTGGCGATTATAAGGAGACACTTGAAGTCCATTTCCAGGAAGTAATTTGAATCCAAACTGGAGCATTCTTCTTCTGCAGACTTGAAATGTCACTGTCAATCAGCTGACTGGTGCTCATACTTCGCCTTCAAAGGCGATTGCTGTAACTGTCTATCAGCTGATTGGTGATTACAGCAAGCCCCTCTGAACTTTGGCATCACCTGATATCACTGGGATATCAGGTGGCCCCACCTGTCAAAGACGGCCCCTGGAAGCTGACATAAATTAAGGAACTGGCCTGCTGATCACATCCAGCTCCCCACCCCTGTCTCCACAAGTTGCTAGTCCTCAGACATATCTGCTTCACAGAACTCTTTCAAGGATGGCGTGAGATAATGCTATGCATCTAATGGGAGATTGTTGAGGAAGCAAATGTGTGATAAATACAAGACCTGCCCTGTCTGAGAGGAACGAACACCATAAATGGAGTGATTCTGGGTTAAGAATTCTTTGGCAAAACCTTCTTAGCAGTGAGGTTGAGGGAGGAGCCTATAAAATATATCTCATTTTAAATCTATAATTCCATCAGTTTTAAGCAGCCGATGTGGTGAGTAATAATAACTGCAGAGAAGATAACTTTTAAAAAAATATTACTTTAAAAAAAATCTACAGCAGATTGTAACAGTTGTCTGTGAATTTTGCTGATCAAACTGAGTTCTGAAGTAATGTATCTAGAGCAGATAAAAAAAAATTAAATCCCTGGCAGAAGGATGGATTAAACATTTTTATTGTCTGAAGTATACCTGTGAGTTAACTGTTGGTGAAGTGATAATAAAGGTTTTAATTATGTCCCATCTGTCAGGATTTCAATTAGTCACTGCTGAGTGTGGATAACTTTGACACTCATCATTTTACTCTGTATTCCCTAGTCAAGTAAAGAAGAGTACTTTGTCACAATGGACTAAAACGCTACACACACACACACACACACACACACACACAAAAGAAATGATGCCTATTATCTGACTGTGGCAGATGCCATTTTTGTGTTCTCTATTCCATTATGGGCCAAAACGAATGTGTGTATAGAATGTTCTTATAAAATTATGTACTCATTTATATTCTTAGGCTACACTCCTAAGCTCACTCAGTGGGAAATAAAGCCTCTCTGCACCCTACTTTTAAAGC
The DNA here is from genome assembly GCF_009819535.1 of Lacerta agilis. Classification (NCBI taxonomy): domain Eukaryota; kingdom Metazoa; phylum Chordata; class Lepidosauria; order Squamata; family Lacertidae; genus Lacerta; species Lacerta agilis. The sequence continues at coordinate 46,235,073 of NC_046321.1, forward strand.
ATTATTAAAGGTAAAGGTAAAGGGACCCCTGACCATTAGGTCCAGTCGTGTCCAACTCTGGGGTGGTGGCGCTCATCTTGCTCTATAGGCTGAGGGGGCCGGCGTACAGCTTCTGGGTCATGTGCCCAGCATGAGTAAGCTGCTTCTGGCAACCCAGAGCAGCACATGGAAATGCCGTTTACCTTCCCGCCGTAGCGGTACCTATTTATCTACTTGCACTTTGATGTGCTTTCGAACTGCTAGGTTGGCAGAAGCAGGGACCAAGCAACGGGAGCTCACCCCATCGCGGGGATTCGAACCACCAACCTTCTGCTCTGTGGTTTAGAACACAGCGCCACCCGCATTGCTGCATTATTAGACCAACCACATTATTAGACCACTTTAAACAGTCATGGCTTCCCCCAAAGAATTCTGGGAACTGTAGTTTGCTTAGGATGTTGAGGGTTGTTAGGACAACCCTATTTCCCCCCTCAGAGAACTACAATTCCCAGAGTTCTCTCAGAATAGCAATTGATTCTTTGAAGAGTTTACGAAGAAATGGAGGCACTGAGAGATTTTACTTTCTGGGTTTCACGATCACTGCAGATGGTGACAGCAGCCATGAAATTAAAAGACGCCTGCTTCTTGGGAGAAAAGCAATGACAAACTTAGACAGCATCTTAAAAAGCAGAGACACTACCTTGCCGACAAAGGTCCGTATAGTTAAAGCTATGGTTTTCCCATTAGTGATGTATGGAAGTGAGAGCTGGACCATAAAGAAGGCTGATCGCCAAAGAATCAATGCTTGTGCTGGAGGAGACTCTTGAGAGTCCCATGAACTGCAAGAAGATCAAACTTATCCATTCTTAAGGAAATCAGCCCTGAGTGCTCACTGGAAGGACAAATCCTGAAGCTGAGGCTCCAGTACTTTGGCCACCTCATAAGAGAAGACTCCCTGGAAAAGACCCTGATGTTGGGAAAGATGGAGGGCACAAGGAGAAGGGGACGACAGAGGATGAGATGGTTGGACAGTGTTCTCGAAGCGACTGGCATGAGTTTGGCCAAACTGCGGGAGGCAGTGGAAGACAGGAGTGCCTGGCATGCTCTGGTCCATGGGGTCACGAAGAGTCGGACATTACTAAATGACTAAACAACAACAATTCCTTTGTGGAATTCAAAGTTGAGTTTCTTTCCCCCTAGCTGTCTGGGTTCAAATATTTGCTTCTGGAATTTGAAGATCTGTGGACTGTTCATGACCTTGAACTTGTTCAGTGGCTGGTCATCATTCTCTCTCCGGGCTAGCTCCAGACATTTTGCTACCTGAGGCACGGGGACAAGATGGTGCCCCCCCATAACACATACACCAGCCAATTGGACTGGCGCTGAATCTCACTTCAACACTAGTGATGAAGGGACAGCATCCTTTACCTCACTGGAGGACAGCAGGGTAGCTTAAGGAGTGTGGGACAGGCCACACGGTACACACATCTCTGTCCTCCAACAGCAGAGAATGGCTGGTGGTTTTCAGGATGAATGGCTAGGGGGCTGTCACCACTGTCCACAACATCTGCTGCCTGAGGCAGTTGCCTAACCCTGACTAATGGTAGGGCCGTGCTTGTTCCCCTTCTTCTCTGTATGATGGGTGGATGATTTAACAAAGGGGTTTGGGTGCATAGAATGAAAGGGACCCATTTTGCACTTTCCCCTCTGCGCCGAGTCTCTTTTCTTCTGTGTGAGGATCTTCTCGTATGCGGTAGACCAGCTCAGGGATTTTTGCCGCCTTTGTAATATAAGCTAATTCATGCATTGATTGAAGTGAAAATGCCAACGCAGCCTCACGTTCACTCACAGGTTAATATAATTCAGCAGCAGCAAACCAGAGAGTATTCTAACCTTATTTCCAGCAAACTGTCATTTTTAAGAAATGTTTTATTTGCCTTTGAACGTTCTGTGGAAAGGACACAAAGTGAAAAAGGAAAAGGAATTGTTATAATCTTATTCAACGCCGCCAAGCACTCTTCAAGCAGACGTGAAGAGCCTCAGGTGACATGACTTAGGCCAATTGTTTCACTTATCAAAACCAGATAACATAAGCCTCAAACAAATCCAGCCGCATGCCTGTTTTTGACCTCTTATTGAGCTGTTGTCAGTTGTCATTTTGACTTACATCCTTGTATTAAGAAGGCTAATAATTATTGCTCCGTAGGTGTGTGGACTTATATTGTTAAGTGCTTCCCTTTCACATGCACACCCCCTTTAGCAGTATATTAACTGGGCCAGACAGGACTTCTCTAGTTCTTCTGCAAATTAAAATATGGCACATATAAAATAGCCTTCCCATGCTGGCTGAGGTTGGTGGGAGATACAGTTAAAAGCATCTAAAGAGCATCAGGTGCAGGAAGGCTGACCAAAATGAGAGAGACAGAGATCCCTTACCAGATGCTGAAATGGGTTGGGCCTCTGAATGCCAGGAAGAGCTATCCAGTAATTTACAATCGATAAACCACGTGAAACAAGACAACAGAATAACAAATCAAATATAATAGTGTAAAAGCAATTCCGTAACACCCAACAAACGGAAGATTAAATCATCCACCAATTCCATAAAAAATCAACTGTAAAAATGGGCTAGTCTTTACCCCACACCTCCTCTAAGGTTATCACAAAACAGGTCACAATGACCTTTTTTCTAAAGGAGCATAATGAAAGGCCAGATGGATCTCAGTGGGGAGGGAATTCCACAGACGTGGAGCCATCACCCAAAAGGCCCTTCCCTGAGCCCCTACACTACATACTTTGACCTGAACAGGGACCACCAGGAGGGTATCGTTCACAGATCTCAGGGCATCAGGGCATAGGCAGGTCTGCAAGGAGTTTAAATACAGTGGTACCTCGGTTTTCGAACATAATCTGTTCCGAAAGACCATTCAAGTTCTGAAACATTCGAAAACCGAAAACCCAGTAGCTGACAGCTAGGCCTCAGGATCTTGCACTCATCAGAAGCTGCATGGTATGTTCGACTTCCAAGGCGTGTTCAAAAACTGAAGCATTTACTTCTGGGTTTACAGAATTTGAAAACCAAAATGTTCGCCAACAGAGACATTTGAAAACCAAGGTACCACTGTAATGCTATCCGAATTCAAACAGCACAGTCAAGTAGTGTTTGCAACTGTAGCTGGCACTGCATTTTGCTTGTAATTTTATTGTAACAGACTCCCAGGATTATATAGTTGTTTTTGCAGTCTGGAAAAATTATTTAAAATTCTTTCCATCCAATTCTTTGTTTACGCAGTGGAACATGTGACTCCAAAAGTCACACTTATGCTGGTAAATGACACCCAGTGAATAAGACTTCATTTTTATTTTATTTTTTTAATTTGGAAACAGCTGGTGCTTTTGCCAGATCTAGCAAAGAGTCATTTAGCGCATTGCTCTGAAATAAAACAAGTGAGCCACCAACTTAGTTAAATCGGTGGCCGGAGGACAAGCCAACAGAGCGGGGGCTGCAGCTTTTATTCTTTGTGTTCATCAAGCAAAAGAAAACCACAGCAGAACCCAGATGTCTGAGCTAGATCTTTGAAAGTGCTGCAGTGCCACCTACTGCCAATTCCTTGAGAGGACTTGCTACTGAACAGAAAACCTGGCATATTTTCTTGGTTTAAATAAGAATTCTAGGTGTTTATACCACCACAGAAAAAGACATTGTTCCCCACATGGCGAGCCCTTTCCAATTATATTCTGATGTTCCAGCAAATGCACTACATCTCTCATCATCCCTCACCATGGGCCATGGTGCCTGCAGCTGATGGGAGCTGGAGTCCAACAATATCTCAAGGGTCAAAGGTCCCTGAGCCCTGATGTACAAGGTATAATTACTACCTAAAATAAATAAACCCAGTATTTCTGGACATATCATCATTTTGGAATGAACAGCAATGCTTAGCTTACAATGAAAGGGTTACACTGAAGGGTTTGAACCTTGTGCATCTCCTAAGCAAATGCACACAAAGTGTCGAGTGTGCTCCACAAATGCTTGGTCTGCTTTCTCCTCTTCCTGAGTCCCAGTATGAGAAATGTTCCTTGAGGTGGGTGAAGTCGAAGGCAAAGATGGGGCATCAGGAACTGCCAGGGCCTAGTGGAGGATATTTTTCTCTTGAGGATAGGGACTGATCCCAGTCCCCATGGGGCCAGACACACCTATGGGAAGTGGGAATTACTGTTTGGTTTTGCTAGCACTTGGAAAGGGATGTGAAAACATCGTCTGAAATGCTTTCAGCATCTCTAGTTGGAGGCTTTAGCATTATAGTGCAAGGATCTGGCTGTGTGGAGTCTTCAGGTCCTGCGCTAGTCATTTGTAGGACAGCAGTGGCAACAGAATTGACGCCAAATTCTGTTGCCACTGCTGTCCCACAAATGACTAGCGCAGGACCTGAAGACTCCACACAGCCAGATCCTTGCAATATAGTGCTAAAGCCTCCAACTAGAGAAGAATTGATGCTTTTGAATTGTGGTGCTGGAGGAGAATCTTGAGAGTCCTACGGACTGCAAGAAGATCAAACCTATCCATTCTGAAGGAAATCAGCCCTGAGTGTTCACTGGAAGGACAGATCCTGAAGCTGAGGCTCCGATACTTTAGCCACCTCATGAAGAGAAGACTCCCTGGAAAAGACCCTGATGTTAGGGAAGATTGGGGGCACAAGGAGAAGGGGACAACAGAGGTTGAGATGGTTGGACAGTATTCTTGAAGCTACCAACATGAGTCTGACCAAACTGCGGGAGGCCGTGGAAGACAGGAGTGCCTGGCGTGCTCTGGTCCATGGGGTCACGAACAGTCGGACATGACTAAATGACTAAACAACAACAACAACAACAGTATCAACAGAGAAGTAGGGTGAGGTACAGTGTTATTTGCCCCTCAGATGGTTGGATGGAAAAGGAGGCAGGGCTTCTGCATTTTTGATGTTTGCATGGAAGAAGGAATCTCAGTAAGTCTGCTGAAATTCTTCACAACTATTACAGCACCTTGCCCTATGGTGCTGGAAGGGTGTCCCAAGGGTGAGAGGACAGAGCAGATCTCTCTCTCTGCCTGTGGAGAAGGAGGTCTGTGGACAAGGCCTTCCCCTGCACACTTCCCCATTATCAGCACAGAAAAATCTACCACTCTTGTTCTAATGGTGTTAATGGCAAAAAAGGGTTTTCCAGGTCAGATCAGTGAAGGCTTTGGATCCATCATATCTGAAGTTCTCCTGCTTTCTTAACACAGGACATGGAGGCAGGGATTATGACAGTTTATGTACTGATTTCCATTGGCATCAATGGAAGGGAAAACAAGAAAAATTGGGAAATGCCCCCCCCTTCTACCTTACCTTGGATTCATTCTTCCCTACCCCCAAATAAGGGACACGGGTGGTGCTGTGGGTTAAACCACAGAGCCTAGGGCTTGCTGATCAGAAGGTCGGAGGTTCGAATCCCTGCGACGGGGTGAGCTCCTGTTGCTCGGTCCCTGCTCCTGCCCACCTAGCAATTCGAAAGCACTTGAAAAGTGCAAGTAGATAAATAGGTACCACTCCCATGGCAAGGTAAATGGCATTTCCGTATGCTGCTCTGGTTCACCAGAAGTGGCTTAGTCATGACCCAGAAGCTGTACACCAGCTCCCTCGGCCAATAAAGCGAAATGAGCGCTACAACCCCAGAGTCGGACACGACTGGACCTAATGGTCAGGGGTCCCTTTACCTTTGCCCCCAAATAATTGGTCTGCCTACCTGTATGTTACTTCCTTGTGACCATTATATTGTTTATACAGCCCAAACAAATTAGTGCAGAACTAAAATGGTCGCCACCCCAAATTCACTAGGAGTATCTCATTAATTATGCTGGAGACATGAAACTTTCTCAAAGTACCAATGTGGGGTGGAATATCACCCCCTCTCCTTGAATGCCCCTCAGTGATTTTATATCATAATGTAGCATTTTTCTAGGGGCATTGCTGGAAGGAAAATGTGTCCAACCAAAACTTTTGGGATTTTTTTGTAACCTCCACCTCTCCCTACCACTGCTTCCCTGCCGCACACACAGAGACCAGTTTCATCTTCTGCTCCTTTGGTTTTGAGTCTGAAGTTTCTGGCTGCGAACTTTCACCTCAGCACTAATATTCTCTCTCTCTCTCTCTCTCTCTCTCTCTCTCTCTCTCTCTCTCTCTCTCTCACACACACACACACACACACACCATGTTTGATGAAATGCCCACATCCACAGTGAACATTCTACGTGGGAAGTGATACATTTTGAATGCTGGGATTTTACTCAGCATCCAGTTCCTTTAGGCCAGTAGACATGTCAACTCTCGGGTGCTGTTAAATATTAAACTACTACTGCAAAACACCGTCATATTTGATATACAGTTTTTAAAAATGTCTTCTGGGAACCCTAGGAAGTTATTGAAAACATGTGGTTACTTAAGGAGAAGATCAATAATGGCAGACATTTAGAAAATAGCTGGAGAATACAGGGGTAGTCAATTAAAAATTCACAAAGGAGGGTTTTTGGAACGAGTTTGTTTCAGCTCCAAGGTTCTTCAGGAACGAAACTAACCTTGACTCTGCAGTCCTTAATTCAATTAGTCATGAAATATATCTGCAGTCAAAGGAACCTTTTAAGTCAGTGTCAACTAAAACGAAAGAAAATAGTTTTGAAACCAAACACAGATGGCACTACACACCCGTGAAATGCCACAGGTTAAGCTCTTATTTAAGTCCTTTGTGTTGGAGAGGATGTCAACAGTTGGGTTTGTATTTCTATCTGTGGTGGGAATGCAAACCAATACAATTATTTTGGAAAATTGTGTTTGGAGAGGCTTCTGTTATGAAACAGGTGATACAACCTGATCCAAGGCTAGCTTTATTAAATCTGCTTATAGATGACCATAAGAATTTACTGCTTAAGGACCTAATAATCTTTATCATGTCCACAGCTAGAAACATATTAATACAATGTTGGAAAACAGCTACTAACTTGACTCTAGAGGCATGGTGGAATAGACAATGGACCATTGCTCTTAAGGAGAAACTAATGAAGCATCTTAGGAGCATTAAAGAACACAAAGACCCAAGACAATTTTGAAACTGCATGGTACATGTTTCAGTACACCGGAAGGAACAATGCTGTCTCCTTTCCATCCACTACCCATGTCTCACTCTGGGACGCTCTGTTAAGACAGAGAGAAGAAGACGTTTAATGGACATAATTAACTCTAAACCATTATGAAAACCTGCTTAATATTTGACTGCATATGCATTTACACAGTAGATCCATCGAATAATTTTTTTGGGGGGGGGAGTGGATGTAGATGGGGATTGTTTGCTATAAGTTTTTCAGAAACTGAAATATAAAATTGTAAAAATGTTGCATCCTAATTGTAATAAAACAGCCCATTCCACAGCCACCGCAAATCACAATGACATACTCTTCTGGAAGAGTGAGTTGACAGTATCTTGTTAGCATAAAAATTCCAGCTACTGATGAAATTAAAGGGCGTATTATTCAGAGCATGGTATTTCATCTGAGTCAATCAGCAACAATCCTGATGTTGGGAACTGATCCTCACCAATTTGTAGCTCCATTTCATTCTTGGCTTGGCACTGCTAGAAAAAGTTTGTGCTACAGCAGCATGGAAATAGCCATCGTTGCAAAGGAAAGTCGCTAATCTTGCAGCAGCCCCATCAAATGCAGAAGTCCCTCTTCTCTCCACAATGAGATCAGATTGTATGGAAGGGATAGAGATTTCCAAATAATCTCCTTCTCAGCGCCTTGTCTATTTATGTGCTAAGCAGAATGCTCCTTCGTCCTCTCCGTATGATTTTCTTCCAATGTGTTTTGTCAAGGCATTTGAGGAGATTGAGTATTTTTTTTAACAGTGTTTCTAATCTTTTAAATCAAACCTAACAGTGGAGAGAGGAGCAGCAAGGGTCAAGGTTTTTGATATCGCTCGTGGTGGAAATATATCCTGCTTTTGGGTAAAACTCTGTGAAATCAGCTGTCAGAATTTCCCTTTCGCTCCAGCCGCTACATTGCAAGAGCGTGAACAGAGCTGGAGCGGCAGCTGATGGGTTTTTCTTCGATTCCAATGCACCTAATCATATTCACAATACTGTACTTTTTCATCACGGCAGGAGACGGCAGAATTTTGTGACAATCCTGGGAAATGCTTTCTGATAGCCCCGTCTATGAATTATGAATGTTTCACAAAGTACTGAAGTCAGGGGATGGGCTTGTTTCCCCCAACTGTTAGTTAGACTGTTAGATTCTTCAATCCTTCGAGATCTGAGGTGATTACCTTTAAAGTGCAAAACAGGCACCTCGAGGAATGCAGAGCTTGCCTTGGATTATCCTCTCCAAAGTTTATTTCTAATTCCATGTTTACCTTCAGGATTATTTTACGAGGCGGGGAGAATATTTCTCCTCCAAGTTGTTTTGCTAGTTGCCTTGTGACATTGTGGAAAGGCAATTTCTTTGGCTGGGGCCAGTTTTTAATCAGCTTTTTAATCAGTCTTATTTAAGGCTGTTTGTGACACAACTCTTAGTGGTTCCAGTTTCCAGGTCCAAGCCAAGTGTGTATCGCCTTCATTTCCCACAAATCCACATATTCATTTTATAGCTAGTCCTGTCCCTGTCCCTGTCCCTGGTCACTGGATATGGGCATAGGCAGGAATTTTAAAGTGATAATCCCTCAGATATTTGAGAATTAACACGAGGAGCTGAGACTGGGGGACAGAGGCTGGAGAAGGTGGGTGCATCCCCTCTCTCTGGATATGACTGCCTCAGGTGGGGAAGTAGGACTCCCATCTCTCCTCCTCTCTCCCAGAGAAGGGAGCACAGCAAAGGAGTTTGCATATGGCATCAGCTAACCACTAAGGGTGGACGAACCAGGGTGAGAAAGACACAACCTCCCCAATGCAGTGAATTTCCACATCGTCGACAGTTACACAAGGCATGAGAACTTTGTGGCTAACCTAGTTCCATTTCAATCCATTTCAATCAGGATTTAGGCCCAGTTTGGGCACAGAAACTGCTTTGGTCTCCCTGTATGATGACCTCTTTTGAGAAAGAGACAAGGGAAACCTGTCCCTGTTAATTCTCCTCGACCTCTTAGTTGCTTTCGATACCATCGGCCGTGGTATCCTTCTGGAGAGGCTGTCCGAACTAGGGGTGGGTGGCACTGCTTTGCAGTAGTTCCAGTCCTACTTTGATGGTCATTCCCGGAGGATGTTGCCTGGGGAGTGCATTTCAGCCCCATAGAGCCTTCAATGTGGGGTTCCACAGGACTGAATCCTATCCCCTGTGCTGTTTAACATCTACATGAAACCACAGGGTGGGGTTATCCCAGGGCTGTCTTAAGCATATGCGTCACCGGGGTCAATGGCCCTAGGTTGCCCAGAGTTGACAACCTTTTTTGGGGAGAGGACCCCAAAGTTGTTGACCTTTTTTGGGAAATAGTTGTTTACCTGCTATTTACACTGCTGTTTGTCGGGATTTGTTGCATCCCGCCCGTAGATGTTTCCTCCGCTGCCACTTGCATTTCCCGTTATTCTGCGCGTTGGGTGGCGCTTGGAGCGTGTGCTGACAGCGGAAAAGCCAGCAAAGGAACCCACAGCTTGGTGCATGCAACAGGATGCGTCACTCTGGGCACGGCGCTGAAACAGCCACCATGTAGCTGTGGCAAGAGCCGACAGCCAAGTGGAGCAGAGCCCATCAGAGCGCCATGGGCTCATCTGCTGCGGGCAGCTTGGCGTGAGTTTGGGGGCGAGCATTGGAGTCCGGGGAAGAGCTGCCCACAGCAGAAGAGCCCACGGAGCTCCAATGGGCTCTGCTCCACTCGGCTTTTGGTGGCTCTTCCCTGGACTCCAACTCTTGGCCCCGGACTCTTGGCCTGGCGCCCCTGACAGCCCTGCGCCTGGGTGCCATGCACCCCTAGCGCCAATGGTTAAGATGACCCTGGGTTATCCAGAGGTTTGGAGTACATTGTCAGGAGTATGCTGATGACACTCAGTTCTGTTTCTCCTTTACAGCTGCAGGTGAGGCAGTGGAAGTGCTGGGACCTGTGTCTTGCCTTGATAATGGACTGAGTGAGTCAACAAACTGAAACTCAGTCCAGATAAGACTGAGACACTGTTATTGGGTGGTTCCTGAGACTGTGTGGGTGGGAGGTCACCTGCTCTTCACTTCCTCTGAAGGAGCAGGTTTGCAGCCTGGGGGTACTCCTGGATACTTTGCTGTCACTTGAGGCTCAGATGGCCCAGCTATGCCCTATCTGGGCAGGGGTAACCTAACCACTGTCATCTATGCTCTAGTAACCTCAAGGTTAGATTACTGCAATGCGTTATACATAGGGCTGCTTCTGAAGATGGTTCGGAAACTTCAGCTAGTGCAGAATTCAGCGGCCAGGTTGCTTACCGGAGCAAGACGATTTGAGTGTATTATACGGGTCCTGGTCAGACTGCACTGGCTACCAATTAGTTTCTGGACCCAATTCAAAGTGCTGGTTTTGATCTATACAACCATAAACAGCTCAGGACCATAGTACCTCAAGGGCCGTCTCTTTCCATATGAACCTGCCCAGACCCTAAGATCATATTCTGAGGGCCTTCTTTGTGTGATTCCTCCATGAGAGGTCTGGAGAGTGGCAACAGGAAATGGGCCTTTTCTGCAGTGGCTCCCCATCTGTGGAATACTTTTCCAAGGGAGGTTTGCCTGGCCCCTTCATTATACACCTTTAGGCGCTAGGCAAAAACATTCCTCTTAACCAGGCCTTTGGTTGATTGACATCCTATGCTGTTTTAAAGTGTGTGTGTGTGTGTGTGTGTGTGTGTGTGTGTGTGTGTGTGTGTGTTGAGGGGTTATTGGGTTGTTCTTGTTTTTATTTTGATTATATATTTTGTGATTTTATATTCTGATTTTATCCTGTGAACCGTCCTGAGACATGCGCATATAGGGCAGTATACAAATTTGAAGAAGAAGAAGAAGAAGAAGAAGAAGAAGAAGAAGAAGAAGTAGAAGAAGAAGAAGAAGCTGCTGCTCACCCTGCCCTCTATTTTAAAGCTTGGTGGGTGGGTGTGCCCACTCATTGGGACAACTCTGCTGCTTCCAGGGCATCTGGCACCATGGCCTGTGTGGCAGTCAGGACACAGACCCAAATTATACACAAAACACGTAGAGCTTCCAATATATTGTGGTGCACCAGAGTTACAGCTTCTCTGAAAGTGATGATGGACATGATATAGCAGTGTTTTGCCTGCTCCATCATATTTTCAGTACCATGCTTCCAGTTTCATAGTCGTTATGCTTTTATTAACAACGTCATAAAAAGCAATGCTTATAATATATCCTATGGAATGGGAGGCATTTGCTAGCTAACTGTCTTTTTCAATTCGTGATAACAGTGCTTTATCGTTTACTCTTGCTTTTTGGAATAAAAACAAATAATGCTAAATGCTAACACTAAAAAGGTTCTGTAAACAGTAGTTACTTGCCAGCCTACCATGAGATGAGATATTTCTATTGCTACACCTTTTGGTGCTGAGGAAAGTCCTCCCCATTCGCTCCTCCCCTGAGTTCCAATTCTCTGGGTGTATGAAACACTCCAGGCAAGCCCCTGAGGGGGTTCTTTTCCCCACCCAAAGCTTAGAGGGCAAATCTAGGAAAGGCCCCATTAACCACACTGGTGCTTCCAGGTGCTCATCAACAAAGAGGTTTGTTGGGAGTAGAAGTGGGCTTATATGCACTCACAGGCTTCACCCCTTTACTGGCTAGCATGGTGACCTTGAACTTAACTGTGATTGGCTCCCAGAGTGTTCAGAAGACTCAACTCAAGGGCTAGCCTACTTCCAACCTGCTCATCATAGCTTGATCCCAACTCTGTTTTTCCAGATATTTATAGATAACGAGAGGCAAGCATCTTAGATCCAAGCAGACTGACCAACCCAAAATATCAGTGAATGTGCACCCTAGCAGGTCATGGTGAAACTGAAGGAGCAGGTTCTCTTTGCTCATCATTATTATTAGAAGAAGAAGAGTTTGGATTTGATATCCCGCTTTTCACTACCCAAAGGAGTCTCAAAGCGGCTAACATTCTCCTTTCCCTTTCTCCCCCACAACAAACACTCTGTGAGGTGAGTGGGGCTGAGAGACTTCAGAGAAGTGTGACTAGCCCAAGGTCACCCAGCAGCTGCATGTGGAGGAGTGGAGACGCGAACCCGGTTCCCCATATAACGAGTCTCATTTTTCTATTCTAGCCCGACCATTATTACTTACCAAATCTCACTGTCTCTGACCAACATATTAGTCCAAATTCCAGTTAGTTGCATTCAGGTTTTTCTGTGATTTTGCTGGCTTCTCTAGTGGCCATGTCTATTCCATATAAGGCAATCTCTGTTTACGGTCCAGGCAATGTGGGTTTGTGCAGCCTGCATAATGTGTAACTTACTAAGCACTTTGGTGCTCTATATTTTTGGACTTGTGCTTCAAAGCGTCAGAGCCATTCTACCAACTGTCTGACACTTTCTGTAAATAAACATTACAAATTCATTCGCATTGGCGTTTGTTTGCTCTTGCTAATTCCCCCAAGTAAGCAAAACAATATTGATATTTTTAAAGTAATCATGTCTACTGCAATAACCTCTGTAGTGCAGAACTGTCTGCAGTAAAGATCACCAAATTGATACTTTCATGAACCGGCATGTGTAATATGGGGTTGGTTTGTGTTGGTTTAACTTATTCCTTGGGTCACTCACCACGGCACGTTAGGACTCCCACATATCCTGCAGCCTGGCACTGGCAGAAAATCTACTCAGAACTCTAAAATACAACCCACTCAATCCCTGTCCCCGACAGCCCTGATGAGCCATTGGTTTGATCCAGCATTATCTTCTGAATATTTTTTTTGCAACACACACCTTGAATTGCATATGCCATTTTTACTTTCCCCTCTTCTCTTTCCATGGTTCATTTGACATATCATAAATCCCTGCATATTTTACAAAAACTATAGTACCATTCAGTATTCCATTACTGCATCCATCAAAACTTATTTACACTGTTGAATTTATCTTAATGCTGCCAGCATTTTCAGCTGTAGACAATTATTTCCCATTTATTCCATAAACATTTTCCAATCTTCTTTAAACGTATGTTCTTCTTGTTCTCTTATTCTATATGTTAAGTCTTCAAGTTGTGCATATTCTGTCAACTTGAGTTGCCATTCTTCTTTGTTTGGGACCTCACTCGTTTTCCATTTTGGGGTAACAAAACACGAGCTACAGTAGTAGCATACATAAATAACCTTTTTTTGACACCTGGGAATTTCAGTCTGAATTATCCCCAACAGAAAGGACTCTGGTTTTGGGGGAAAAGTACTTTTGAACATTTTTTTCAATTCATTATGGATTATTTCCCAATACTCTTTTGCCCTTTTACAAGTCCACCACACATGAAAGAACGTTCCCTCCACTTCTTTGCATCTCCAGCACATGTCTGGTAGTTTGGAGAGGTTCTTCACAATCTAATTAATCTGAATGATTCGGTATCATCAGCAAACATAGCCACTTCACCCTTAACTCCAGATCATTTATAAATAAATTAAAAATCACAGGTCCCAATACCGACCCTTGAGGGACTCTCACTTCTACATCTTTTGGAGAACCGTCCATTTAGCGTCGCTCTCTAATTCCTGCTATTTAACCAATTCTGGATCCATAAAAGATCCTGCTGGATCAAGCCAATGGCCCATCTCATCCAGAATCTTGTTCTTACAGTGGCCGCTCAGATGCAAGACCCGAAATTTCCATCCCTCTCCCTTCCTGTTGTTCCCAGGAACTGGTATTCAGAAGCATTTTTGCCTCTACCTGAGGAGGCAGAAAAGAGCCATCATGGCCAGTAGCCATTGATAGCCTTCTGCAGCTGGGATAGCTCAGTCGATAGAGCATGAGACTCTTAATCTCAAGGACATGTGTTCAACTCCCACATTGGGCAAAAGATCCCTGGATTGCAGGGGGTTGTGCTAGATTACTCTCGAGGTCCCTTCCAGCTCTACAATTCTTTATTTTATTTTTTTATTGAAGATTTTCTTGGTTTACATTCTGTGGTTCTCCATGAATTTGCCTAACACCCTTTTAAACCCTTCCAAGTTGCCTCACCCAAGTGGGAGATGAGAAAATTTTGGTTCAACCACATTTAGCGGCTTTGCCTTTCATCCATTTATCTCCAATCTATCTGTTTGGATATGTCATTAGATTAAATGAATTCTGCAAATGATGCTCTATTGTTTAATCACATTTACGCTGCCCGGTGGGAATGAGCCTGGATGGCCTGATTTCTAATGCATTTGTACACCAGTGAACATAGCTTGAAGAGCAAGAAGTCCCGCTGGTTGCAGTGCATTTAGGGCACTCATTCATAAGGAATCTCGCCGCTGTGCTCCTGCAGGACAGGAGGCGTTGCTATGCCCCAAACCCAATCTTCATGCTGTTGAATTTATGCACTTCCTGCTGCTACTCAAAGATGCTTGTCTGAATGTGCACACAGGGGAGAGCACTCTCGGCAGAAAAGGCTCCCCTTCCGTCCGAGTCAAAAGCTCTGGCTGGTATTTCATTCCCTGTTCAGTAGTAATTTGCTGCCCATATTTGCTTTATCTCAGGGAGGAGGAGGAGAGTGAAATTCAGCAGGAAAGATTGCAGAGCTAATTTTTACTTCTGGAAGACAATGAGAAACATGTTACAAACGGAGTGGAGGGATGGAAGAGGGGGGGCTGGGAGAGAGAGAGAGACAGCAAAAATAAAACCCAAAGCTTTGCTAAGATAAATGCAACATCCCTTTCACCCTCAGGAAATGAAATTATTCTGACAGGGTCGGACGATTCTGCTTGGCAAACCATCTTAAATTAATTACCATCTTGACATTTTAAAGGAAGGTTTCAGATTGTAAATTTAACCCAGACAAAGCATTCTTTTTAATCTTGTCTGTATGCAAACTACTTGCCACTGCAGTCTCTGAATTATTTATCAGAGGAACGACCCCAAAGGGTGAAAAGAAAAATCGGGAGTATTTGATCTAAGATTCTCCTGCCTGATGTAGTTCTCAGCCTCAGATCTGTACCTGTTGCAACGGCTTAATTTTTTTACCTTTTGATGTTCTAGTGCTTTAACTCACACAATTCATTTCAAAAGCCCACTCTCATTGGTGTTGGGTTTTTTTTTGTCATCGTTTAGCATGCATTAATGCAGATTCCTGAAACAGATGCAGCCAAATATACCAAAAGGGTTTTGTTTTTGCTTTCCCCCCCCCCATTTTTGACCTGCACTATAGCTTTGTGTGAAAAACTAAATCCAAAATCTGTGCATTTTCTTTTCTTGTTTGTTTACCCACGTGAAAACAAAAGCTGTTGAGGATGGATCAAAGGAAATTATAAATTATCACATCCAGCTAGCAGACCGATGCCAATTATTTTTAGCATGTTCTATAACCTCTTAAGTCCAGATGGTTCATAATTAGGAATCACTGGGGGGGGGGGCAGGATCTGTGTTCAAATTCCTCAGGGTTCATAGATCCTCTCATTTTGAGTATGAGAGTTCTACAACAGGACGATATATTCCAGAATGCTGCCCTTTAAAACTGAAAAATGAATCCCTGATCCCACATTATACTATTCTTGTTGTTATATTTGCAAGCAAACATACAGAATGTTCAATCAATTTTTGGCAAATCTTATATGGTGGCAGGGACAGTGGCGCAGGAAGCCACTTGGGCACCCGGAGAGGCAAACCTGGGGGCACCTGGGGGCGGGGTGTTGCTGTGTAGCATGCATGCGCAGCGTCGCTGCGTATGACACTGCGCATGTGCGCTACGTAGCGGGTTGCCAGCGGCACTGGAGCACCGCCGCCGGCAAACCGCAAGCAAGCCGCGGAGTGAGGCTTTTTACCAGGCAGCTTGGGGGGTGCCGTTGCCCTGCCGCCCAGTAAAAAGAAGACGAAGAAGAAGAAGAAGAAGAAGAAGAGGAGGAGGAGGAGGAGGAGTTTGGATTTGATATCCCGCTTTATCACTACCCGAAGGAGTCTCAAAGCGGCTAACATTCTCCTTTCCCTTCCTCCCCCACAACAAACACTCTGTGAGGTGAGTGGGGCTGAGAGATTTCAGAGAAGTGTGACTAGCCCAAGGTCACCCAGCAGCTGCATGTGGAGGAGTGGAGACGCGAACCCGGTTCCCCAGATTATGAGTCTACCGCTCTTAACAACTACACCACACTGGCTCTCTATAATTCACATGCACCCTCCCGAGCAGGAAGAAGCAAAGTACACGCCGAGCAGGTGAGCGAGCAAGCCTTCGAGCGAGGGTTTTTACCGGGTGGCAAGGCTTGGCTTGGGCGTCGCGGGGGGGGGCACCGAGTGTCACCCCCTCCAGGGTGGCACCTGGGGCGGCCTGCCCCCAACGCACCCCTTTGCTCTGCCCCTGGGCAGGGAGAGGAACTGGATCCCATTTAGTATGAACGCCTATGCCGTCAAATGTATATCTTCAGTCCTTTTCTGGAACGCAACCCAAATGCATGAAGAAATAATGGCGCCTTGTTCTTCTCCTTTTGGCAACTCCTACAGCCAAGCTGGTGTCAAACGCATTACTCTGCTTTCCTTTAGACCATATCAGCAAGGCCGAGAGGGGAACATGTTGCTGGGGCAGCCCAGGACCTCCATTCACATGAGAACATGAGAACGGACCTTCTCTGCAGTGGCTCCCCATCTGTGGAAGTTCACCTGGCACCTTCATTATATACCTTTAGGTGCCAGGCAAAAACGTTCCTTTTTAACCAGGCCTTTGGTTGACCTGATTGACATCCTATACCCTTTTAAAATGTGGCTCTTTTGGGGGGGGAGTGGGTATTATTGGGTTATTGTTCTTATTTTGATTTTATATATTGTGATCTTTTCTGTGAACCACCCTGAGACCTCCGGGTATAGGGCAGTATATAAATTCAATAAATATAATAATAATAATAATAATAATAATAATAATAATAATAATACACACTGCCCAGGCATGGACCCCAAGAAGGTTGATTTGGTGCTGCAAACATAGTGGACTTCACCCCCTGAGACAAACCCCATTATCTCTTGGGACAGACGGATGAATCTGTCCATTTCTGTTTCTCTGAGCTCCTTATTTTTCCAATGTTAAGTTCAGTTAGTGACATTGCTACATCCCTTTGCAAATGTTTTGTTAAAAAAAGTCCTCTGTCACACAAAAAAATCATCACCCAGGCTATTCAGTAAAGGGTGGACCAATTGAAGGATTGATATGTCCCAAAGGAGAGGGACAACAGCTCCCATCTATGGAACTCTGGTTAAAGCTGAACATAAAAGAAAGAAAGCAAGATATCTTTTTCACACACACACAAACACACACACACACACACACACACACAGAGAGAGAGAGAGAGAGAGAGAGAGAGAGAAATACCCAAACTCTGCTTCACAGCACATGTCACATTTTGTTCTTGTTGTGGGGTGTGTGCCCCCCCTTTTAGCATTTTACCTGTTTTTTTCTGGTGATTAGTCTTGCAACATCTGTGTTGACTTAGGAACCTGTAGCTAAAGTAATTAGTAGCAGGTGGCTAAGAAACGGCAAACAATTTATCTGCCTTTTAGGTATGTTCCCATTAACCAGTTTTTACTCCTTCTCCATTTGACTTTAAATTACAAATAATTTGTGTCTCCTATGTTATTTACACCCACATAAGCCAGGCCTAAAAGACTCAATGGGCAGAAGAATCGTTCTGCGTGGATGCAGTTCGAAAGCATAGGTACCACTGTGGCAGGAAGGTAAATGGCATTTCCTTGCACTCTGGTTTCCGTCATGGTGTTTGGTTGTGCCAGAAGCAGTTTAGTCATGCTGGCCACACAACCCAGAAAGCTGTCTGTGGACAAATGTTGGTTCCCTCGGCCTGAAAGCAAGATGAGCGCCGCAACCCCATGGTCACCTTTGACTGGGCTTAACTGTCCAGGGGTCTTTTACCTTTTTACCTTCTAAGAGAATGAGAGAGGCATTCATGGTGAGTTCCAGCACCTCTTTTTCTAGAAAAGTAGCACTGGTAATAATAGGAGTAGTTAGTAATTTGTTGTTCAGTCGTTCAGTCGTGTCCGACTCTTCATGACCCCATGGACCAGAGCACACCAGGCACGCCTATCTTTCACTGCCTCCCGCAGTTTGGCCAAACTCATGCTAGTTGCTTCGAGAACACTTTCCAACCATCTCATCCTCTGTCGTCCCCTTCTCCTTGTGCCCTCCATCTTTCCCAACACCAGGGTCTTTTCTAGGGAGTCTTCTCTTCTCATGAGGTGGCCAAAGTACTGGAGCCTCAACTTCAGGATCTGTCCTTCCAGTGAGCACTCAGGGCCAGGGCCGTCTCGTCATAGGAGCTGGGTGGCGCGGTGCACCAGGGCGCCAGGCCCCCCAGGGGCGCCCCCGTGAGCCCGCCGGCATACCGGGCGGCCCCTCCCCAACCCACCCCCGCGGGTCAGGCGGGCGAGTTACAAGCCGGCTGCCCTCCGGAGCCCCAGCTGGAGCGCTGGGAAAGGCGCGCAAAGCTCCGCACCGCTCCAGCGCCACGCCCCTCACCCCCCGCTCACCCACCTCCCTCCCGCGCTGGCCGCCCCTCGGGGGATGAGGGGCGTGGCGCTGGAGCGGCGCGGGGCTTTGCGCGCCCTTCCCAGCGCTCCAGCTGGGGCTCCAGAGGGCGGCTGGCTTGCAGCGCCACGCCCCTCACCCCCCTCTCGCCCACCCCCCCTCCCGAGGGGCGGCCAGTGCGGCAGGGAGGTGGGCGGAGATGCGGCCCACCGGGGGTGCCAAGGGATCGTCGCCGCACCAGGGCGCCCGATCCCCTTAAGACGGCACTGCTCAGGGCTGATTTCTTTGAGGATGGATAAGTTTGATCTTTTTGCAGTCCATGGGACTCTCAAGAGTCTCCTCCAGCACCATAATTCAAAAGCATCAATTCTTCGGTGATCAGTCTTCTTTATAGTACAGGCCAAATGCATTGTGGAAATGAATTCAGGGAAGAGAGGCAGGCAAAGACAACACTAGACATCTACTGCTATTCAAGCTGGACTTTCTCTCCCATAATAGGGTCATCTTTCACCAAATGCCAGGGCAAGATGAAGCAGCCACTTGGGGTGGTGGAAGCCGAAGAGGCTGCTCTCTACCTCCTACTCCACTGCTGGTGGTGAAGCAGCACTGGCTTCTGAGAAGCGGCACTCACTGAAATCTCATGACATTTTGCAGAGTGCACAGTATCTCATAAGGTTTTGGTAAGATCTCACAAGATCTTGCAGGCATCTAGTGCTGGCACTGCTTCGTGGGTGCCTAGGGTTGCCTCCTTTGTTCTGACAAAATACAGGGTGGGGCGGGGTGGTTGGGTGGTGATGTTTACCCCCATCTGGTGCTGAAGTGATATCAAAGCAATCCATTACAATCTATTGAAGCCTAACAGGACGGCCCCTCTGGAATTTGTCTTTCACACACATGCAGTAGTGGAGTGTCCAATGCCTGCACCCAGGGCAGGAGGGCACCTGGCAGGGCCTGTGTAGTGCACACTGCGGGGGGGGGGGTAAAATCGCCAGAGTGACCCCTGCCCACTACTGCAAAGCAGGGGGCTCTCACGGTGCCCTGCAGCCCAGCGCCGCTTTGCGAGATTCACAAAAAACGATGCTGGGCTCATGGGGCACCGCAAGCAGTCATGTGCCCTGGCTCCCGAGAGCCCAGCCCAGCACTGCTTTTGCGAGTGGTGTATTTGCAGGGAGAGTGCCATGAACTGTTGCAGCCTTCTCAGTTACCCTCCAGCCTTTTGAATTTTAATACAGTCATACCTCATGTTGCAAACACTGCGGGTCACGTTTTTTCAGGTTGCACTTGCGCCAAATCCAGAAGTACTGGAATGGGTTACTTCTGGTGTTTGGCGCTCACGCATGTGCAGAACCACTAAATTTTGCTTTACGCATAAGCGCCGGATCGCGGCCCACTCGTGTGCAGAAGTGGAACTGCGGGTTGCGAACGTGCCTCCCGCACGGATCATGTTTGCAACCCGAGCGTCCACTGTACAGAGGAACCTTGGTTTTCGAACATAATCCGTTCCGGAACACCGTTCAAGTTCCAAAACATTCAAAAACCCAAAGCTCAACACGGAAGCCTCAAAACGGAAAAATTAATATGAAAAACTCAATACAGAAGCCATCTCAAATTCTGAGGTGTGTTCAAAAATGGAAGCATTTACTTTGTTCGAGTTCTAAAACGTTTGTCAACAGAGACGTTCGAAAACTGATATACAGATATACAGATGTAGTTTGCAGAGTGTGATAAAATGAAGAATGTGCAGAGTGTTTTGCAGAGTGTGATAAAATGAAGAATCAGGAAATACTTATACCTTTAAAACTACACAAACGAAATTAATTTTCTCTCCCTAAAAAAACATATTTTTCAGTGTGCAACAAAAATATGTTGAGATATTTTGGTGGTTTATCGAAAGATTTATAAAAAACCCACTGAAATCAAGTGCCTTTATTTGAAGTCGGAACATGAGATGTTCACACAGTTGATTTGTATTATGCAGATAATGGAGGGAAAACAAAAGCAGGAGAAAGATACAGAGCTAGGGATAAATTAATAATTTTGAGAAGTTCTAAATATGTTATAAATGCTTCTGCAGCAAACAAACAAAAGCAAGCTGAAAATATTGAGCGACTGTGATGTGATTTCTCATATTTTCATATGAATTATTAAAGCAGGGTTTTCTTCAAAAGCTGCAACAGAAATAGGCTCTTCAGATGCAGGGCAAGAAATGGTTGTTCAGATCCCAATCGTTTGTGGTAAAACACACGTTGCTAACATCCTTTGTTCATATGGGAAAAAGAAATGGGGTGATTACAGAAAAGAGCAAAATAATATCTACATAATTAAAAAATATATATCCTAAGAAATAGGACTTGAATCAAACGAACCATTACGGACACACAATTAGCTCCTTTACTAAGGGTATAAGATAGATTAATTTGAGGACACAGTCCAAACTCACTAGATGTATCTAGGCAAAAAGTAAATTACTTTCAGCAGCACTGAGATTTCTACCGGGGGTGATGTATTTTGACAGTGCTGTCCTTCAGATGGCAAACGGAGCTTCTTCAGCACAAGCTAGCTAATAAGATGCAGACCAACCATAAGTTTCAATTTCAACCTCACTTCAGTGCTTCAGAAAAGAGCAACTTGAAGTTGAAAGCACAGGATGAGGCTGCGCAAATCAGCTTGGGCTCCGAATTCAAATCCTGTTTCAGAAAATCAAAGCTTTGTGCCTTTGTGCTTTCCCTGCTAAGTTTATTAAATGTATTCAACTTCTTAATTATTTATAAATGACAACATTTAATTTCATGTCGTCCGTGCGTTCCTTCCAAATTCCAGATATTTAAAATACGTCTTATACAAATCTCAGAAATAGAAACAAAGTAGAAAATTCTTTCCAGTAGCACCTTAGAGACCAACTGAGTTTGTTGTTGGTATGAGCTTTCGTGTGCATGCACACTTCTTCAGATACACTCAGGAGCAACAGGAGCTCACCCCATCACGGGGATTCAAATCACCGACCTTCTGATCGGCAAGACCTAGTTTCTGTAGTTTAACCCACAGCGCCATCCGCGTCGTTACAAATGACAAAAAGGTGATGAAAGCAAGTCATTATACCATCCATGAAACCCATAAACCAGGCAGGAGGCTCTGCCAGTGAGGGGAGGATGTTGCCAAGGTGATGGGGGCATGATGTCACACAGGAAAAACATCCCCCTTTGAAATTTAGAGGTTGCTGAAGAAGGGGGAGAACCATATTTGTAAACTGGCAGAAGGCAGGATGGGAAAGAGGCAGAATAATGTCTGGGAATCCAAGTGTAGACCACAGTGCCACCCACGTCTTATATAACAGCACGATGATATTGACAGTTTTATTTTAAGTCCCTTTCCTCATGAACATCATAATCAAGCTATCGACTGCCCGAGACCCCCAGGTCTCATTCCTGTCCAGTCACCCCAACCATTATGTAAAATATATAAAACTGGGATTTTTCACCACAATGTGCTTCACTTTGCCACTTGCTTACACTGGATTACATTGGCCACTTACTGTGCATTATGACTCTGAAAGGCAGGATGGGGACACCAGCTGTATTCCATAAGCCTCGTGCAGAACTCAATTCTACCCTCGTGAGCTTAAACCAGGCTTGTTTTAGATATCTTTTAGTATCAGGATATATAGAAAAGTTCGTGTCCTCATGTGCTTGAATTAAGGAAGAAATCCTTATTTCAATTTTACAAATTCCTCATAAGATCACATTGTGAAATAATGGGATCCAAAAGTGGGGATACAAATATATATCTTATGAGGTACATTTATTTAACTTAAAAATAAAGAATATTCCCTTTAACTTAAAAAATAGAATATTCCCTTTCAAATATATTGTACAACACACATATTGGATTTGTGTTTTACCTATATCAAGATTTATTTTAAGAGAGGTACAGAAAATATTGACTTCAGCTTGTCAGTGGTCAATGCTTGCTCTTAATGTCCACAAATCTCATCACTGGCTGTTATTTTAATCAATGGTTGCTTAATATTCTTTCTGGTAGTGGCAATTTATATCCTAGAATCATGGATTTCTTAGCTACTGCAAGGCAATCATTTTTGGTTTGCTGTTACATTTTCTGATACATGTGTTCCCTTATGTGATTTGTAATTACCAGTTTCTAAGTCAATCACTAGGCTGGTACCACACGACTCAGATATCATTGGTTGTTTCCTCTAGTGCGCATACAGAATATAAAGAAGAAGATGGTTAAATCATGTTCCTTCTTGAGGAGCTTGGAGTGAGCAAATCACAAATGAAGACAATTTAAACTTGCTATTCTCACAACAATGCAAATATATCACTCTGTGTGCCACGCTATATGTCCCATAAACAAGAGCGGTTTAATAATTAACTTTTTAAGCCAAGCCATCATTGGAGATGGAAAACAAATGAAAGACAAAACAACCAGCTACATTCATATGTGGATGGATAGAATAGATAGATAGATTCCTCAGAGCAGGGGCGGAGCAAGGGGGCGGGGGGCAGTCCGCCCCGGGTACCGTCCTGGGGGGGTAACACTCTGGGGGCGGGCCCCACCCCCACAACCGACACCGGCGCCACGGCAACTTTTAAAAGGCTGCAATGCGCGAACTGTGCTGCTGTTCGCGCACTGCAGCCTTAAAAGTTGCCGCACCGCACAGAAGGGGTGCCGGCCGATTGCGCCCGCAGTCCACCCAAG
The DNA here is from genome assembly GCF_009819535.1 of Lacerta agilis. Taxonomy (NCBI): domain Eukaryota; kingdom Metazoa; phylum Chordata; class Lepidosauria; order Squamata; family Lacertidae; genus Lacerta; species Lacerta agilis. The sequence continues at coordinate 46,258,432 of NC_046321.1, forward strand.
ATGGCGGGCACGATCGGCCGGCACCCCTTCCGACCAGTGCTGCTGTTCGCCCACTGCAGCCTTAAAACTCGGCGTGGCGCGGCGCCAGTCGGAAGGGGCGTCAGCCGATTGCGCCCGCCATCTTGGGTGGACTGTGCATGTTCACACGTGATGTCAGGGCGTGCACGCTAGGGAGTGGCGCACCGCCCCCCAGGGGGTTGTCTTCAAGTTTGCCGCCCCAGGCAGCAAAGCGGCTCGCTACACCGCTGCCTCAGAGCTTTAAAAATATTTCCCATGCATTAATTGCAGCATCATTCCAAAATGGGTAAAATTCAGGTTTTCAATTTCTTTAAAATGTACAGTTCATAATTAATGAATCTGGTCCCAAAATTGGCGTACCCTTTTCAAGTATTACCAACTGGCATACCCCAAGATAAATTTATTAAGTGGAAGAAATGATCAACTCACTTACTCATTTTTTGAAACTGAGTAGCAACAGGGAGTCAGTTGTGGGGATGGAGAGGCAAAAGACCCTGGGCCCAAGCGCACATGAATATTGTATAAAGCTGCAAAGCCCTTCTTTCGCACCCTGTGAAACATAAATGCACAGAGGGTTTTTAAAAAAAACAAAAAAAACTGGGCAACAGCGCGCCACCTGCCTGTGACTCCCGAGCCTTCCCCGATCTCCTTCCCCCTTTGTTTTGACAGATCAGGGGAGGCCCGTGAGTCATGGGCGGGTGGCCATTGCCAAGGAGGGGCCAGCCTGGTAGTACAGTTGGCTCTGGCTGGCTTCAGGAGCTGCCGTGGTGCAAGAAAAATGGTGGGCACCACAACAGCAAGCAGTGAGCAGCTCCTGAAGCCAGCCAGAGCCAACTGAACTTCCAGGCTGGCTCCGGGCTGCAGAGGCTGCTGCTGCCACGTTTCCCGGGGACAGATCTGCAAATCCAGGGACTGTCCCTGGGAACCAGGGACGTCTGGTAACCCTAATCTAGAGGAAGCAATTACATATAGACATACAATGGAACAAGGCCTAACTATTACTGGTATCTTGTGGCCTATCAAATCAGGACATTACTGGCATTAATAAATGCTAATAAAACCAAATCATGATTCAGTATGGAGCGGGTGGGGATATGGCAGAACGAGACATAAGGCGGAGTTGTCATATCTCAAAAAGTGAAAGTCCAGACAAAAAACGTTCTGGAGCTTTTTTCAGCCAAAGTTGTTGAGCAAAATCTCAAAAAGAAGAAGAGGTTTTTGAGGTATTTTTTTTTTAAGGAAATTCACCCAAATCTACACTTATGACATGGGTTTTGTTATGTATTGAAGTTCTCACCCTAGGCCACTAGGGGTGTTGTGTATACAGTTTCACTCTGCCTAACGTGGCTGCAGTTCTCACTCAGGTCCGCACATGCAAATGAAGGATTGAGATTGCCGCTCACGGATTGGGTAGCTAGAGAGAGAGTCGTTACTGTTGCATGTTACTGAATACTATATAAGCAGGCTGGCTCAGCCCTTCAGTTCTGTTCTGTTCCAGCCTGAGAATAAAGAGAGCTGCTTGAAAATGACTGTGTCGTCTGCTATGTCCACCCACTATTTAATAGGTTCCCTTGCCTCTGGACATTTCACGCCCATACACTGTTTGGCAACCTTACATAAGGACCTCACCCTTTAGAGGAAATAAAAATATCCAGGTGTGAAAATCACCCACTGCTGCCAATGGCTGATAAATGCCACCTATTTGTATTATCGCAACCACTCTAGCATGGTGGTTGTGTTTGGTTGGTGCCTACCCAGTTCACAGTGGATGGACTGGCAGTGTTACGTTTTCAGGCGACAACAACAAAAATCATTACAAATCAGGTTTGGAGAACAATGCCACGAGTTGGCAACAATGGTATCATTAGTGGCTTTTGAGCAGAAACTAGATGACCACGTATCCCTGGGACTTCCTGCAGAGGGTTGGACTAAACCGGGGGTCGGGAACCCGCGGCTCCGGAGCCGCATGCGGCTCCCCGGGACCTCTGCTGCGGCTCCCCGCGGTCGCAAAATGGTGACTCCCCGGCGAGGCTGAGAAAGGAGGGGATGGAGCCAGGAGGCGGCGACGCGGGAGGGCGATGGGCTTTGACCTGCCTCCGGCCAGGATGGGACAAAGGACAGAGGCCGGGGGCGGGGTCAAGGCCCAGGTAAAAGTGGCAGAGCCGCCAGATTTCCCCCCTTTTCGTTTCTCTCCCGCAGGTTCAGGAACGTCCAGGATCCAGGAGCTCCACATTGCAGGTATGTAGTCCTGGATCGGGCCTGATGGCACAGGGAGAGCCCCAGGATCAGGCCGCTTGGCAGCCGAAGCGTCGCTGGCGGCACGGGAGGGCACAGGGCACTGCTCCCCTCCCCCGCCGCTTGCCTTGGGGGGGCCTCCCGCTGATCGGGCCGTTATGGTTGTGCTTAGGGGGCTGCCTGCTGTGCCTAGAGCGCTGAGGGAGCCCCCGGGTTCGGGCCGCGTGGCGGCCAATTGTTTGCCGTCGGCGCGGGAGGGCGATGGGCCCTGCCGCCGCTGACACTTTCGTTGGGGGCTTCCCGCTGGGCCTGGCTGCCGGCGGGAACCCCCCGGGGATCGGGCCGCGTGGCGGCCGAAGGGATGGCGGCGGGCGCGATGTGCTGCCGCCGCTGCTGCTGCTGGGGGGCTTCCCGCTGGGCCTGGCTGCCGGCGGGAGCCCCCGGGGATCGGGCCGCATGGCGGCCAAAGGGATGGCGGCGGGGCGCGATGCGCTGCCGCCGTCGCTGCTGCTGTGGGGGCTTCCCGCTGGGCCTGGCAGGCTGCGGGAGCCCCCGGGGATCGGGCCGCTTGGTGGCCGAAGGGATGGCGGCGGGGCGCCACCCCCGTGGAAAGGGAGACCCCGACCCCCCTACTTTATTTCTTTTCTTTTTTTAAAAAAAACTATTTTTAAAATATTTTTTATTACTAATTCCCCCCCCCCAATATCTTTTCTTTTTTTCCTTCCCCCCCAAACCTGTTTTTTGCTTTGTGGCTTTTTGCCTTGCTCTCCCACATCCCCCCCTCTCTTTTTCTTCCTCCCCTCCTTTTTTAATCCAAGGGGGGAAATCCCATTTTTAAAACAAACAAACAAACAAACGAAAAACAAACAAATACCCCCCACAGCTGCTGCAGCCACTCTATTTGAATTTTTATTATTACCCTTTTCTCCCTCTATCCCCCCTTTTTCTTTTCTCTTCCCCTTTTGTTTTTGTTTTCAAAAAAAGGAAAAAGAAGAAAAAGATTTCCCCCCTTTATTTTTATTTTTTAAACTACTACATATTTTTAATAGATATTCTCCCCACCCCACCCCCAATTTATATTTTTTCCACCCCACTTTTCCATTCTCACCCCCATCTGTTTTCTACCCCGTCTCTTCCTTTCTCTCTTTCCCTTTGTGTCCCTCCCTCTCCCTTTCTAAACCAAATTCCCCCCCTTTTTCTTTCTTTCTTAGTTCGCTTGTCAACCTATCTTAGAGGGGGAAGCCCTCTCTCCCACCCCACCCCCAAAAACAACTTTGAGTTGAACCCCAAAAAACGGGGGTAGATCACTGCTGAAAGTAGATCACAGTTTCTTGGGAGTTGGCCACCCCTGGTATAAGACATGTAACTAGAATAAAAATTTTAAAAAACCAAGCAAATAATTGTAATAAAGCACTGCTATAATTATATATAATTTCCCTAAAATTTTGGTTTCATTCGCCTTTCCGTGCTGAAATGTCACAACCTGAACGACCATGGCTTGCGCCCCCCCCCCCCAGTTTTGATCCTGGGTATGCCCCTGAGTCAATGCAAAAAAGTAAGAACTTATTCTTGTTGTTTTTACTGATTATACTTTGCATTGGCTCCTATACGTTATTTATTATTATTGCATTAAGGTAAGAAACAATATATGCAGCGTTATATTTGTTTTAAATGTCGCAATGGTTTTGCGGTTCCCAGTTGTTGTTTTTTCCTTTGGAAACGGGTCCAAGTGGCTCTTTTCGTCTCAAAGGTTGCAGACCCCTGGACTAAACGAATGGTTGGTATGAAACAATCACTGTCCCACAGTGAAACTGCATGGCACAAGCTCCAGTTTCACTAATTTTAGAGCACTTAGCATGAATTAAGAATAAACAGAAAGAAGAGGAAATGAAGTAAGAAGAGAATACAATGTAGGAATAAAGACACTAAGACTGAAACTTGGAACACACTTGTCTAGGAGAACATCCCATTGAGGGACTTACTTCTGAGTTGCCATGGGCAAGACTGCATTGAAAGTCAAAACAGCTACATCACATGCCTTTTGTGAAATGAATAAAATAATTTTTTTTAAAAAAATTGTCCAGTAGCACTGAGTTTGTTCTGGGTATGAGCTTTCGTGTGCATGCATACTTCTTCTGTTACTGGACAATTTTTTATGTTTTTATTTATTTCGACCAACACGTCTACCTATCAGAATGCCTTTTGTGGATTTCCACTCATTGAGAAAAGTTCGGGGGAATGTGTAAATTTGGGTTTATAACTCATTGGAAAAATCCACCTAGGTTCACACTCTATTCTATTAATTTGATTCCAGATTCAATTTTAAAGCCTGGCTTGGCCCTCTCTTCTACCTTAGATTGCTCCTGTACTTCTAATACACTTTACCAAATGAGATGGATCTTGGTTGAATTGGATCCCTGTGAGCTATTCAGAATAAATAATTGGATAAAGGAATATTGAGTGTCTTTGCAAATCTACCCAATTTTAAAACCACTTACCCTGGACAGTTAAGTAGACTTAATATACCAAATGTTTAATGATTTTCAGAGGGTTAAAAAAAAAAAAGTTAAAGGACAGCATTTACACCAATATTCTATGTAAATGAAATTAGATCTTTTGTTAACTGTCAGAAATATTTCTCATTGGTTGAGGTTATAAATATCTTGCACCAATGTGCTTTTAAAGTGACTTTGTAATTGAGTTAATATGACTAAGATCTATACTGAATGCAGATGGTAAGATGCTAGGTAAAGGTAAAGGGACCCCTGGGGTGAGCATTAGGTCCAGTTGTGTCCGACTCTGGGGTTTGTGTTACTGGCCGAGGGAGCCGGCGTACAGCTTCCAGGTCATGTGGCCAGCATGACTAAGCCACTTCTGGTGAACCAGAGCAGCACACGGAAACACCGTTTACCTTCCCACTGGAACGGTACCTATTTATCTACTTGCACTTTGACATGCTTTCGAACTGCTAGGTGGGCAGGAGCTGGGACTGAGCAACAGGAGCTCACACCGTCGCGGGGATTCGAACCACCGACCTTCTGATCAGCAAGCGCTAGGCTCTGTGGTTTAACCCACAGCGCCACCCGCGTCCCACCCGGTAAGATGCTATCTAATCATAAAAAATGATCCACTGCATCCTCAGCTGGTCATTCTGACACCCTCTGTAAAACTCCACATATTTTATTGCAGAGCAGCAATAGAAGTTACGGCTGGCAGACTGGACATCTTATTCCTTTATTTATTTGCTCTCTAGTGAATACAATGCACATCAATGTCAGCAGCAAGAAAGAGGAAAGAAAAGGAGTGTTCTCCCCCACGTCGATTTTCCAATGGCCAGCAATGCTCCTAATTATTAGCCTTTGAAAATCATGTCCCCATTTTTAAAGGGGGCATTCTCAGCATCCCATACATAGCTGTTGAGAATTATCTCAGCCACATTTGAGTGAATATAAATGTTAACTTGGCAGCTAGTGAACAAAGGGCAAAAACAAAGTCAGTGCCTGCACGTCTTGTGTGCCTTTTCAAACACGTCTTTCATGTGGCAAGAAACCGAAGGGGCTAGCATTTAGAAGGAGCTGATCTCTAGCCTTGCAAAACTGGGTGGTAATCCTTCCTTTGTTTGGCGAAAATGAATTATAGTCTTGGACTCTTGAAGAGAAAGAAAGCAAAGCAGGCGATGTTCATGGAATACCGCAAATGCGCTGCCTCCCTTACAAAGCACCACTTAGGCTTACTGTGACTGCTCACGCCACTGAGACTTGCCCCCCAAATGCTGAGGCACGAATTCAAGACGGGGAAATAATGTTCTCCGTCCCAGGTCACAAGCACAGCAACCATATGATTATGTTTCTCAAGACCTTCCTTCCAGGACACAGTGCCTTAGTGGGTCACGGCTATTTCTATGGGTCAAGTGGCAATTTTTAAAGGCCTGTTTCCATGGTGACAAGTTTGACGGCTCTACCTGGAACAAAGGTTAAGGCTGTGTTATGCGTATACCTGCTATCACAATTCTGTGGTTCTGCAGGCACTTTGAGAATAGCTGCTGTTGTCATGTTCTTCCAGAAAACCATGCAACCGTGTTTCCCCTATTTTTAAGACACCGTCTTATATTTTTTTCCCTCAAGAAAACACACTATGGCTTATTTCCAGCGGATGTCTTGTTTTTTATTATGTAAGCACGCACAGAACGATGGCACTGGAAATTTACCAAGCAATGGCGCTGCTGTGAGGCTCCTAGGGAGCCGGTTAGTCCACCTTGTCCCTGAAGGCTGAAGGGATTTTATTTGTCCCCCCCTTGGGGGGGAGCAACAGCCAACAGAGAGTTGTGGCTTCCCCCCCCCCCCCAGCTCAGCCCGGCCACAGGTGGCTCATCATCGCCACGTTGTGCGGTGTGCGCCCGCCTCACCAGCCAGCCTGAGCAACAAAGGGGAGCCAGAGCAGGTGGCTGGAGAGAGCGAGGTGGGCGCTGGAGTCCCCGGCGAATGCTCAGCCCCCAGCATTTAAAGGCATGGTTCTCCCGGGAGGGTGGCGGGTGTTCGCTTTCTCGGCCACTCACCCGGTCACTTTTTGTTCCCCAAACGCACCAAAGTTGTGCGTCTTTGGTGGCGCTTCGTCCTCCATGGACCCTGCTCGATGCGTGCAATGCCAATCGAGGCCAGTGGAGGGAACTTTGGTTTGGGGGTGGGCAAAAATGGGGGGGGAGGTGCTGCTCAAAGAAAAAAAACCTGAGCCATATGCGGTCAGAATTGGAAAGTTCCGAGTTGTTGCGGAGGTTGCCAAATTAAAAACAAAAAACAAAAGTCCAGCTGTGCCACCTGTGCCTTTAACGGGAAATTGAGCAGAGGGTGGAGGCAGACTGCTTCGTAAGCACATGAGAAGCTGGATCAGGCTGGAGCTGTTGCTGGGAGTCACCTTGTCCAGCCCTGCCTCTTCCTTGGTGCCCTCCAGAACTGCGCCTATCACTTTGGCTTGTTTTCGGGGTACGGCTTCTATTTCGCAAATGCTAAAAAAAAACCCTGCTATGGCTTATTTTATGACTACGTCTTAAAATAGGGGAAACCTGGTAGATGATTTTTTGGGGGACACACAGGCAGGAATGCAGTTCTTTGACGCTGAGGAAGCATTCCTTGCAGCCCAGAACTCAAGGAAAGCTGTTTATTACCAGGGTGTGTGTTAAGCTTAATGTGTGTACCATATTGTAGAATACATGCAGGACTTATTTTAAAATGATTGAGCAGTCAGGGTAGTATTCAATGCTAGTCCTACTCAGAGTAGTTTTATTGAAATTAATGCGTATCACTAACCTGGCGATGAAAAGAGTATCTGGGCTCTTGTAGCAATGGTCCAACTCAGTACACTCTGAAGTAAGATCCCACAGGCATCTGGTTGACCACTGTGGGAACAGGATACTAGATAGCCCATTGGTCTTATTCAGGAGGCTCTTCTTATTGGTGCTCCGAGGATTTTCCGAGAGTTCAGGGTGGTTGATAAACATAGAGTAAATATAACACACAAGCCGAAAATGTCCTTGTGCACCTTGTTCTGTGATGCTTTGGATCCTGGCTGACATCTTAGGTTGGTGTAAAAGGTAAAGGTAAAGGACCCCTGACAGTTAAGTCCAGCCACGAATGACTCTGGGGTTGTGGTGCTCATCTCGCTTTACTGGCCGAGGGTGCCGATGTTTGTCTGCAGACAGTTTTTCCGGGTCATGTGGCCAGCATGACTAAGCCGCTTCTGGTGAAACCAGAGCAGCGCACAGAAACGCCGTTTACCTTCCCGCCGGAGCGATACCTATTTATCTACTTGCACTTTGACGTGCTTTCGAACTGCTAGGTTGGCAGGAGCTGGGACTGAGCAACGGGAGCTCACCCTGTCATGGAGATTTGAACCACCGAACTTCCGATCGGTAAGCCCTAGGCTCAGTGGTTTAGACCACAGTTGTTATCAATTAGCACAGGGTTCAAATATGCTTTGCAATTTGTTTGGGGGCATTTCCCCTTGTCCTGAAAAATCTCGTGTCTCTCAGACCAGAACATCAAATGCATCAAGGCATGCTCTAATAAACTCAAATGTCAATTTCTCTTTCTTTTACAAGAAAGCTTTTAAAAATAGATATTTATTAAAGTTTTATGTTACAAATTCAAAAACAAGAAAGAAAAAAAACAAAACAAAAGGCATTTTGTTCTAGAGGAATGCAGTCCCACAGAAAGTGCATTTTGCTGAACCTGGGCAAAATTGAAGAGGATATTGCATGAATCCTCTGCTGTATGGTATTTTTCTCAATAGCTCAGTGGGTTCTTACAAAAGGGAAAGAAAAATGGCCTCAAATACCTTGCAAAATCAATAATCAGTTGACATGGTATACATGTCTTCTCAGAAGCAAGTCCCAGTTCATGGGAGCACACTCAAGAGACAAGTAAGTATATGCTTGTAGCCTGTAACACTTGCCGTAAAAATAGTAAAAAAGAAAGAAAGAAAGAAACTCCATAAATTCAATCACCAGAAAATTAACACCAAATGCCCCTCTGAACAGAAAAGGTTTCCAGAAATACTGAAGACAGCTAGGTGGGTTTCACAAGTTAGTTGGAAGTTCCACAAAGGTGACTCTGAGAAGGCTAGTTCCACTAGCCTGTTATCAAACGTCAGCTGTCAAGGGCACCTTAAGTTATTAAAGAAAAAGGAACTATATTAAAATCATATTATACCACATATATTGATAGTGTCGGGCAATGGATACAAAAATCCATAAAATAACTAGAGCAGCATCCTATGGGATTGAAAAACCCTTTTTTGTGGTGCACCAACTGGATACAACTTTAATCACGTTCCCATGGCTACGGACGTGCTATGTTTGATAATAAACCTGAGGAATTTGGAGAATAATAGGAAGGAGGAGAATACCGCTGTACCTGTAGAGAAAGGGAAATTCTTCAATTTGCATATTTAGTTGGTTCACTACTGCTGCTGTTTGGATATTTTCTTGCCTCCAGTTTTTCTCCAATGATCTCCCCCTGCTCATTGTCTAATGCAGCCCTTTTGAGATGCGATCTCCACCTATCCTGGCTGATTTGGGGGGGGGGGCATCCATGCTAGAATGCAAATCCATCTGACTGTTTTTCTGTTAATAACCGAAACAATCAGTCTGCAGAGTATGGATCTATGGGAGAAAAAGCTTTGTCTTTCCTCCTTTGCTGTTGGGTGTATTTGGTAGAGGTAAGGGATGTGGAGATACCGGTACATACTGAATTAGAAGCAAGTGTTCAAAGGGACTGGTCCCCTCCACTGAAGTGAATAAAAATGTGATTTGAGGCAAGGAAGCTTTGATTGTATCAGGCTTCCCAAAGCATAAGGTCAGGGTTGCAAGACTGTGGTGTGTTAAGTAGAGCAAGAGAAGTGTGAGAACACAAACTGGTTTAAGAACATAATAAAAGCCCAAGTAGACCTGGCCACAGACCCATCTAGTCCAGCTTCCTCTTCTCACAGCAGCCAACCAGATACCCATGGGAAGCCCACACTCAAATTCCTGTTTCTTGACAGGAACAACAATCAATTCCTCAAGGAAACACGGCGGCCGTGGAAGATGCACCATTTTGTTTACACAAAGTCCCAGGTTCACTCCTTGCCATCTCCAGTTAAAGGTAGCAGCTTGCTTGGCTGTTTTTGATATTATTATTATTATTATTATTATTATTATTATTATTATTATTATTATTATATGCTGTTGTTAGCTGCTGCTGGCTTCTTTTTGGAGGGGAGAGCAGAGTGCAAATGGTTGCTGTTGATGAGGATGACTTGTCCCCGAGATTCTGAAGAACTGCTGATAGACAATACTACAACAGATGGACAAATTGTGTAAGTGATCTCACTATGTTCAAGGTATTAGTTTTGACCAACCGCTCAGCAGTTTCTTCAAGCTTCCATTTATGTGTATAGTCAATGAGGCCAACTGTGCTTCAATCACCAGGGTAGAATGTTGTTTCACATAGGAAGGAAGGAAGGTAGGAAGGAAGATTTAAATTCAAAAAAAGGACTAAACATGGGATATAATTTCAGAACAAACTCTTTCTCAATTTCCAGAATGAACTAGCTACTGTTGGTGGGTGTAGAAAGACACGCACAGACACACAATTCCCCCCCCCCCGCCCCCGTACTCTGATTTGTAAGAATGTATTTGACGTTTGCGGGAATGTATATGATAATAAGTCTAGTGTGGCTTTTAAATATCCAGCTCATGACAGAATGGAGTGAGATTCAAAAGTCATTGAGTCTGTGCTTTGGCTGAGCTTGCAGCAAAGCTTCATAGGTTTTATAGCACAACATTTGAATAATATCAAAAAGGAAAAAAGGAATTTCTCACAATGGGAAATCATATCAACTACTGGCTTGTTGTTGCATAGCAGTGTTGTGTGTGTGTGTGTGTGTGTGTGTGTACACTTACCCAATTGGGGGTAACTAACGATATCTGACAATCCTTGACATTTTTGTTGGATGCTGAACTCATTCATTCAGAACACAGTCATTTTTTTAAAAAAGAAAAGAAAACTGGAACAGATTTTGAATTCTTGTCCCTGAAACTCTACATGATTTTGTTCCTGTCATACTTGAACTTAATTTATCCACTCAAAAGAAGTAGGGTGGATAGAGGATTAAACACTGAGGACTGACTACATGCAGTGTGGCCTTGAATAAGAAAAAGGATCACGTATAGATTTGCTCATCTAACCCCTATTAATGACATTCATGGCACATCAAGAAAGCATACTTTGAATTTATAATTTTCAATAATGAAAAGAGGTGATCGACATTTTAAAGATCACATTGAAAGTCTATTGTTCTGTCACCTCTGCTGAGAATACAAGTTATAAGGGAACGAGAGATTAGAAAATAAAGTTACATTGCTGGGTGCTTGGCTGTATTCAAATACTCAAGGATGCTATTGTTTTATACCACAATTAGACAGGTGCAATGCATGGCAATAGGCATTTAAATATTAAATTGCAGGTTAAAAAATACCACAGTGTTAAACTAGTAGATACCAGTTTTTAAATCTTAGTGTTACAATGTCAAAAGTTAAAAGCATGTAATTTACACATTATTAAAATTCAAGGTCAGCATCTCCAAGCACAAGGGTGTAATGGGAAATGTAAAGCTTTTGCCCAGTGACTTCCCCGGCAATTATAAAGGTACGTAATTGACAATAAATTGTTTTGGTATTTACAGTGCCTGTACAGTGTAAGAAGCATGTAGTGCAGCAGAAAAGCTAATAAAGGTCAAAAGATTAGAGTGGAGCTTGGATTCAGGGCAGCACATGAGGAAAATCACGATCAAGCCTGGAGACCGTGAGCATGTTAGTGAATGATCAATGGGGTGACATAGTAAGTAACCTCTAACAAGCAAGGAGGGCTTCAGATGAATAACAAACAAGGAGGAAAGTATTAGATAGGAGCAGAACATGCAGCATTTGCCTTAAGAGTGTGGTCCAAAGCCCACGGAAATAAATGCACTATGCCTAAGGCAACTGGGAGGGTGCATGTGAATTGTAGAGAGCCAGTGTGGTGTAGTGGTTAAGAGCGGTAGACTCGTAATCTGGGGAACCGGGTTCGCGTCTCCGCTCCTCCACATGCAGCTGCTGGGTGACCTTGGGCTAGTCACACTTCTTTGAAGTCTCTCAGCCCCACTCACCTCACAGAGTGTTTGTTGTGGGAGAAGAAGGAAAAAGAAGATTGTTAGCCGCTTTGAGACTCCTTCGGGTAGTGATAAAGCGGGATATCAAATCCAAACTCTTCTTCTTATAGGTGGAGCAAGAAAGTGGCTGGCTGTGCAGGAGACCAGCGGTGGCAGTGGAAGTGGCACAAGGAGGTGCTCCTAAACTGTAACTGAGAGATACTGAACCAGTGTAAATTCCCTGCCCTATGCATTCGAAACACCATTCATTAACATAATGGATAGCTTGCTGTATTGACAGCAGAGATAGGTGCTAACCACAGGATCTGGTTTGGACTCTGATTTGGTGGTTTTGAAAATACGTTGCCGGTGGTGTCAGGTGTGCCTCACATCTCCCCATGTGAGCTGTGAGAACCAGGGGCGGGGCATGAAGGGTGAATAAACCCCACAGCACTAGCCAATGCTGCAGAGCGGGCGCACAGCATGGGCGCTCACAGGGCTGCGTTGTGCCACTTGCCCGCCCGCCTGCGCATGAACAGCCGACATGGCCCTTGGCAGGCGCATCCCCCCAACACTGGCTGACTCTTGATCTGATGTCTAAACCTGACTTACTTAGGGACAACTGTATCTTCATGGGGGTGGGACTTCCTATCTGGGGTGCCACAGCAGAAAAATCTCCAATCTCATACCCTCCCACATGATCCCACTGATTAAAATTGGGACGCTCGTTTTTTGATCCCAAGTTCTCTTGGGAGCCAAGGGATTCCTGCCTGAGCTCCAGACCAAAAAATTATGGGACATTCCAGGATCTAATCAGAAGCTGGGATGGCTTCTGTAATTCCAGGATATCCTGCTTAAATTGGGACAGTTGAGGTGTATGCAATCTGCACAGCCGCACTGTGGACTGTAGTGGAAGATGGAACTGAGATCAGTGCCTCTCTCGCACATCTTAAGATATGAGTCAGTAGGTAGCAGAGGAGGCAATATTTTAAGTTTTGGGGGTCTCAAATAATACAGGGCTTTCTAGAATGAATTCAGCACCGTAGGTATGTAGGAATATGCTTCATATTGAGTCAACCATTGGTTCAGCTGGCTCATTATTGTCCACATAGACCAGGCATGGCCAAACTTGGCCCTCCAGATGTTTTGGGACTACAACTCCCACCATCCTAACAGGACCAGTGGTCAGGGATGATGGGAATTGTAGTCCCAAAACATCTGGAGGGCCAAGTTTGGCCATGCCTGAAATAGACTCAGCAGTTCTCCAGGATTTTCCCCTAGCCCTAGCTAGATTTTGGGGACCTGGATTTCCTGTATGCATAACAGATGCTCTGTTGCAGAGCTACAGCCCATCCCAGTAGAGAACCAGTGAAGATCTTGAAGAAATGGGTCTTTTGTGGTGCTCACAACCAATTCTTAGCTTTCCAGGTGTGCCCCTGAGCCGAAATTGTCGGGGACCTCCAACATTAGAGCAACCTAAGAAACCCAATTCTACACCTCAATGTCTGAAGTGAGGACTTGGCCAAATTGACTGAAAGACTAAGAGATAAAGACATTAGAGACTTTTAAAAAGAATGGGAACCATTTATGATATATTTACAGAAATGTTGCAAAGAAATGAACTCACAACCAGGATTTGACTAAACTCTTACAATTACAAAACAGAAAAGAGAAAGGACTCAATTTAGAGAAAACAGTATTAAGGTATAACCAAAAAGCAGGGAAATCATTATACAACAAACCAGAACTGGAAGTTGAGGAAAGTCATAGGGGGAAGGGGATGGTTGGGTCTGTGCATATATTGGAGATGATATGATTGTGATGAAGATAAAAAATATATAAAAATCAATAAACATATTTTTAACAAATATCTGAGGTGAGGAAAGAGCTGTCTGAAGGACCATTTTCAAATATGCAGGAAGGTGGCTGAGTTAATGCACATGGGTTTGCAGTATTCACTTAAATGGCATTCTCGTGCACTTATGAAAAATGAACAACTAAGAGGAGAGCTTTAATAAACTCCAGTCCCCTGTACATGCTATAATACATGCTAAATACTCAGGAGAGTTTAAGTCCGATTGCTTAATACTACTGGAGCCAAGTTACATAAAAAATGTGTACAGTCCGTCTAAAGCAGAGACAGTTTTCAAATTAAAACAAAACAGAGAAATCAAGGAAAGGATAATGCATAAGCTGATCATGCCCGGAGGCTTCCTTTGCACTGATGCCAACAAGTCACGCGTGTTCTGCGCACATATTTGCTCTGATACTCGGTGAAAAATGAAGGTAGCTTAGGAAGGCTAATCTCAGGGAGGGAAGCTCCTTTGCAAAGCCATTCCTACAGCAATATACTCATTCCATAGATCGCACTGCGAAGCGGGTGGTAAGCCCTTGGCACACGTACAATTATCCAGAAGCCAAGAAAGACTCCCTTTAAGCTTCTTCTCCTGGAAACGCTGAATGGCACCACATCACAAAACCGTGAGAAGCAGCCTACAGCTAAAGCTAATGCCTTTCAAGAAACGATTTCCCGGGGCTGAATTCAAAGCATGGGTGCAATCCGGAGATAGTCCCATGGAAATCAGCGACAATGAAGAACACTGTTGTCAGGGACTGGGCAGAGGAGGAATGGTAGAGACTGCCTCCCCAGCCTGACCCTTCCAGAGAAGAAGAAGACAGTTCAGAATTACAACAGGGGGTTGAGGGAAGTCACGGCTCAGAGGAAGATGAGGGGGAAAGCTGGGAAATAATGGGAGAGGAGGAAGAAGAAGTGCCAGGAAGGTGACAGCTAACAGACACAGTGTCTTTGGAAAGCATTCCAGACCTCCCCTCTCCCAGAATCTGGTGGGCACTGAAAGTAGGAGAACAGAGAGCCCAGAGGCAAAGGGCACTGCTCAGCACCCGTAGTCATGATGCATGAAGGGAGAGAGGGAGGGAGTGGAGACTCACTCAGGGCAATGCCATTATTCCAAGAGGCTGCATTTCCAAGCCTCTCTCTGTGAATACCAAATAAAAAGCAGTTGGTAAGAACGTCTCCTTGTCTTATCCATTCCTGGCAACCTGCCATGGGGGCTGGATCCTCTGCCGCCCGATTTGTGCAGTTATTGCAGTCCTGTTTGTTTCCATGGAACTTGTCACCCAATCCTGACCGGAGTGGCTCAGGCATTAGCGCTACTGGTGTTAATGGCACTTTCCAAGAAGGAAAACTTATTGAGCTATCCCGTAGATAGAACTGAAACTTGAGCCATGATTTCATTTTGCTGTATCATTTGCTGGACCATTTGTTTAGCACTTAAAAATGCAGACTTTTTGTTCTGATCTCAGCATCCCTTTAGAATTGTGCCCAGAGAGGGAAATGAATGTGTTGCCACAGGATAGCTCAGCTGGTACAGCAGAAGAGTCTTAATCTCAGGATCATGGGTTTGAGACCATGTTGGGCAAAAAGATTCCTGCATTGCAGGGGGTTGGACTAGATGACCCTTGTGGTCCCTTCCAACTCTACAATTCTATGATTCTGTAACCCAATGCCTGCAGGACGCATTGGCATCATAAAGACCTTCTGGAAGGTAGAGCAGAAGTACATCAACTAAACTCTCTGAACCGAAATGTAACCTGTGGAGGTGTTTTTTTTTTTAAAAAAAAATATTCTCCATCAATTAATGAGAAAAAACCATATTAAATCCAGTAAATTAACCTGGGTAGGGAACAGGGTTTGTGTTGTACTTACCTTATTGTTAAGGTGGCTGAGGAGTGTTCATGAGTGTCCTTTCATTCTATAAATCATCTCTCCAGTAGCTGGTTCCCTGTAGTCCCGGTTAAGTATAATTGTTTAATTGTACAGTCGTACCACGGAAGTCGAACGTACTTCCAGAACGGATTCCATTCGACTTCCAAAATGTTTGGAAAGTTCCTGCAGCCAATCGGAAGCCACGGAAGCCCCATCGGACGTCCGGCTTCCAAAAACTGCAAGCCAGAACACTCACTTCCGGGTTTGCAGTATTTGGGAGCCAAAACGTTCGAGAACTAAGCTGTTCAAAAACCAAGATACGACTGTACATTGAAATGGAAAATGAGTCTGAATGTGTATTGCCGAGAACATTGGGGAAATTCCATTGAGCTAAACTAAATTCCCAGTGGGGAACTCCTTAGTGCAGCCAATCTCGACCATGACTTTACCTGATTGTCACTAAAAGTTAGACGTAGCAGCAGATGTGGCCAGATGGTTTGCTCTCTGCCAAATGGGAGGGAAGGACCCATCTGAGCTTTACTGACTTCCCTCTCTCTACATGTCTGAGGAGAAGGGATATGCACTCTTTTCTCTTTTTTTTAATAGGAGCTGCTTGCTTGTTCCAGAATTGTGTGGCCTTGATATGGGACGCCCACTTTACCAACTCTTGGAGAGAGAAACTGGAAGAGACAAGCCTTGCCACAAAGAATTTCCAGCCCACTTTTAATCTATAATTGGTCAAACATCAGCTATGACATCCACAAATGCTGACTTGCTTTTAATAAGTATAAAATAATCCATTCCGATCATTCTGCCAGGTTCTCTTCTCTTCATCCCGGAGGTGACCTTTTGTACTGGTTATTTACATATTCCTCCGTATCTCTTTGTTCAAAGTTTTTCCTGGGCCCCGGTGTTCCAGGACACTTGACGCCAGTTCTTTTCCTTTCCTGCGAACAGCCTTGCAAGCAGAAGCTGCATTTCGCATGAAGTTTTGCTGCAGTGGAAGAACTGGGGGGTGTTCGCATTCGCCATGTTTTGACATGGGACTCACGGTTGCCCAGGGCCAGCCCAAAACATTTGCTGCTTGGAGCAAGGGACAAAACTGCACCTCCCATTCAATAGGATAATTGGAAGTTGCCTCATACTGAGTCAGACCATCTGGCTTCATACTGATGACACTGGGAAGGTCTACACTCATGGTTTAAAATGTTAAGCAAGGGTTAAGGAATGGTTTTGATAACGTAGATGGACACATGACATTCTACTTTGCACCATTACATTGTCTTTTTTGTTGCTTAATTTTTAATTGTTTTATGCTGCTATATTGGTGAAACACTGCTCATATGTCCCTATGTAGCATTCTATGTTTTTTCTTTTTCTTTTTACCGTATTCAAACTCTGACTGCCCTCCAATCGTATGGGGGGCAGATAGCAAAGGACACAGAGGGAGGGAGGAAGAATTAAAATGTGACACCAGGAGCCAGAGCAGAGCAACCAGAGACAGGCAGCAGGGAAAGAAACAGTGTTTGGGGAAATGGTGGGGCCGGGCATTACTTACATTTGATGAAAAAATCAAGGTAAAAAGCATTTTAATTAATAAGTATGCCCTGTGAAGTTTTAGAACGACATATCTAATATTGTTCTAATAGGGGGAAATAACGTTAAACAGATCAGTAGGGATCCAGCCACAGGGATGCGGTATGTGGTATGAACCACTGAGCCTCCTGGGCTTGCCGATCAGAAGGTCAGCGGTTTGAATCCCCGGGACAGGGTGAGCTCCTGTTGCTTTGTTCCAGCTCCTGCCAACCTAGCAGTTCGAAAGCACACCAGTGCAAGTAGATAAATAGGTACCGCTGAGGCAGGAAGGTAAACGGCGTTTCCGTGCGCTCTGGTTTCCATCACGGTGTTCCGTTGCGCCAGAAGCAGTTTAGTCATGCTGGCCACATGACCCGGAAAGCTGTCTGTGGACAAACGCCGGTTCCCTCAGCCTGAATGCGAAATGAGTGCCGCAACTCCATAGTCACCTTTATCCATCCAGGGGTCCTTTACCTTTTTCCTTTTTTTTTTAGATCCAAGATATCAGAGAGAGGACATTGCCAGCTTTACCTGGAGATGGTGGTAGTTGGATCTGCGACCTTCTGATCTTCCACTGATCTACAGACCTTCCTGATCCAACTGTACTGATAGTTTATGGAGACAGAACATGAAAAGAGCACAAACTCTTTCATATTTTGGAACATATGGTGCCATTAAGAGTGGCTTTCATCCTTCTCCTCCTGCTTCCTTCTCTTTCCAATTAGACGTTAGCCACAAAAGATAGTTGAAATATGACACCAGTATGTGCCAAGTAGATCACCCCTGACAAGTGTGCACTACGTATGTCTATATTACCCCCCCCCATGTCCTACAAGGATGGGAGCCAGAAAAGTCCAAAATAGTCACATTCTTTCTCAACTTGGTAAACAAAAAAATCATGAATGTACTCCTGGGATGTGAAACACTGTGAAATCCAGATCGCTGATACACTTGTGTTCACATATGTAGACAAATCCTTTCCATCTGTTCAACATCAAAGTGTTTGATAACATAGGGAAGGCGGGCTGGGGAAGTTAAAAACAACAAGAAATCGTCCAGGTATTGTTTCACTGGTGTCTCAGAATATATGTAACATATTTCATTCGGCCAACTTGTTTATGGAAAAAGTTGAAGAAGAAGAAATCTTCATGTTGATATAACTGCTTCCTAGCTGGGGGAAAAGGAGGGAGGGTGGGAAACAAACACACACACACACACACACACACACACACAGAGAGAGAGAGAGAGAGAGAGAGAGAGAGCTTTTTCCAAGCTGAGTCCGAACACCACCAGCACCTTAAGTCCAGGTAACCTTCTATCCTGGCATTGAACCCCCTCAGCTTACAGATGCAGACTTCCTTTCGATAGATTCAATGATATTTGGAATGAGTTTACACAGAATATATTAGGTTATTGATAATTGTATGTGTGTTAGGGTAAGAAGAATATACTTATCTGTATAGTAATGTACGCTGGATTATGGAGAAAGCCAGAGAGTTCCAGAAAAACATCTACTTCTGCTTCATTGATTATGCAAAAGCATTTGACTGTGTCGACCACAGCAAACTATGGCAAGTTCTTAAAGAAATGGGAGTGCCGGATCACCTCATTTGCCTCCTGAGAAATCTCTATGTGGGACAAGAAGCTACAGTTAGAACTGGATATGGAACAACTGATTGGTTCAAAATTGGGAAAGGAGTACGACAAGGCTGTATATTGTCTCCCTGCTTATTTAACTTATATGCAGAATTCATCATGCAAAAGGCTGGACTGGATGAATCCCAAACCGGAATTAAGATTGCCGGAAAAAATATCAACAACCTCAGATATGCTGATGATACTACCTTGATGGCAGAAAGTGAGGAAGAATTAAAGAACCTTTTAATGAGGGTGAAAGAGGAGAGCGCAAAATATGGTCTGAAGCTCAACATCAAAAAAACTAAGATCATGGCCACTGATCCCATCACCTCCTGGCAAATAGAAGGGGAAGAAATGGAGGCAGTGAGAGATTTCACTTTCTTGGGTTCCATGATCACTGCAGATGGTGACAGCAGTCACGAAATTAGAAGACGCCTGCTTCTTGGGAGAAAAGCAATGACAAACCTAGACGGCATCTTAAAAAGCAAAGACATCACCTTGCCAACAAAGGTCCGTATAGTTAAAGCTATGGTTTTCCCAGTAGTAATGTACGGAAGTGAGAGCTGGACCATAAAGAAGGCTGATCGCCGTAGAATTGATGCTTTTGAATTATGGTGCTGGAGGAGACTCTTGGGAGTCCCATGGACTGCAAGAAGATCAAACCTATCCATTCTCAAAGAAATCAGCCCTGAGTACTCACTAGAAGGACAGATCCTGAAGTTGAGGCTCCAGTACTTTGGCCACCTCATGAGAAGAGAAGAATCCCTAGAAAAGACTCTGATGCTGGGAAAGATGGAGGGCACAAGGAGAAGGGGACGACAGAAGATGAGATGGTTGGACAGTGTTCTTGAAGCTACTAACATGAGTTTGGCCAAACTCCGAGAGGCAGTGAAGGATAGGCGTGCCTGGCGTGCTCTGGTCCATGGGGTCACGAAGAGTCGGACACGACTGAACGACTGAACAACAACAACAATAGTAATGTACAGTACGGTAACGTAACTGAGTATTTATTTTTACTTTTTGTCATTCTCACTCACTTAAAAAATGAAATAGACAAGCTTCACTGGCAACAAAAAGGGGATGGATTTAGCTAGTTATGTTGAAAAGTATTAAAAGAAATTGATAATAAAATCCTAACAATTTACATTTTAACACCACTTTGCTTTTGATTGTTATAAACTAAGAATGCACATGGTGAGATCACTGCAGTTTTGCTCTAAGAAAATATTATTTTGTACTAGATTACTAAATTAATAGGGTTTTTTGCATTAGAAAGAAGAATTAAAAAATGGAACATTTGGCTGCACTATTAAAAAGGTGAAGTGCAACAGTGACCCCTAGTGGTATGATCTGTTTTTTTCCTGAGCAACCTGATCTCTGCTTCAGACTCCTGTTAAAGCCACGTGTAGATTAATCAACCTTTCTTCCATCGTCAATAAATCCTAGATGCTTAGTTATTAAATACAATATTAAGAAAACATGCATATGTTTACCAGAGGGCATGATGTTGCCAATGATTAATAACGTAGGTCTTTTCTTCTAGGATTCTCCCTGCCTAGGAGATTAGAATTGTCAATTGATACTTATGGAAAGTCACACTAACAGGATAGGCACAATAAATACAAACAAATTGGAAGTCACATTTTGGATATATGTCAAAGCGTCACATACTCAGTGGCTTCACATTCCATGAATGGAAATACTCTGCGAGTATACTAGGACTCTGCATTTAGTCCAGAGCTGGGATTTTGTCCAGAGCAGGTTGAGGCATCTCTGATTCACCTCAGATATACCTGGAGCAATCTGGAGCTATCAAAAGAGTGTGGGGAAGTGAATGGCTAAACATGCCACCAGGAGGTGAGAATTGCCCTGGACAAAATCAAATGACTGACAAGTTTAATAAATAAGTATAAATATATCCTTATATTTATAAGGACAAGACAGAGCAGGCCGAGCGTCTCACTTGCATCATATCCTTCTACCTCTGCCCCATTGCTGTCTAACAACATCACCAAAGAATGGATGCTTTTGAATTGTGGTGCTGGAGGACATTCTTGAGAGTCCCGTGGACTGCAAAAAGATCAAACTTATCCATCCTTAAAGAAATCAGCTCTGAGTGCTCACTGGAAGGACAGATCCTGAAGTTGAGGCTCCAGTACTTTGGCCACCTCATGAGAAGAGAAGACTCCCTGGAAAAGACCCTGATGTTGGGAAAGATGGAGGGCACAAGGAGAAGGGGACGACAGAGGATGAGATGGTTGAACAGTGTTCTCGAAGCTACTAACATGAGTTTGGCCAAACTGCGAGAGGCAGTGAAGGATAGGGGTGCCTGGCGTGCTCTGGTCCCTGGGGTCACAAAGAGTCGGACACGACTGAACGACTGAACAACAACAAGGATAAGATAGAGAAGGCCGAGAGTCTCACTTGCATCATCTCCTTCTACCTCTGCCCCATTGCTGTCTAACAACATGTTTAATCAAGGTTCGAACTCTAATTAGACAGGCAGGCAGTTGGCAAGGAGGCAGGACAGGGGGAGAAGGAGATGATGGGGGTGCAGTGGTAGACCTACATTTTGGGAGCCCAGAACCATTATGGGGGCCCTTTCACAACCAGCAGTGAGGTCTGGGTAACCACTGTTCTCTTCTTCAACAGGGTTGTTCCATGACAGATCAGCGTACCTTTACGACATCTGTGCTCTCAAACTCCGGGATTGTTGAAATATATACAACAACAACAAAATAATAATCCATTTGACTCAGTTCAGTGTGACTCAGATTGGGTCTACGAGACCCAAAATGTTTAAGCAATCCTCTGGGATTAGGGGCCCTGAATCTTAAGTTTCTTAAAGCTTCAGTCAGTACGTGGTGGAGGCCCGTCTCATTCGTGTCAAACACAAAGGGCAGATCCTCACCATACAGTTGGATCACGTCCGACACACGTTGAAAGCACACGACTTCCCCCAAAGAATTCTGGGAGCTGTAGCTTCTACCTCACAGAGCTACAATCCCAAGCATCCTTAAGAAACTACAGCTCCCAGGAGTCTTTTTTTTTGGGGGGTGAGTCATGTCAGGGCCGGATTTAGGTTTGATGAGGCCCTTAGCTAATGGGGCCCTTCATATGTCCAGCTGTCCTTTGTCAACAACAAATTGTCGCTGTTTTTTTTTGTTGAATATATGCTAATTTATGGACCTACACAACACAAAACACTGTTGCTCTATGTAGGTTTTTTAATTTTTTATCTTATATTTTGGAAATGTACATCCAGTTTTTTTTCCTCTTTAAATTTTTTTGGGGCCCCCAAGAGAGTGGGGCCCTAAGCTATAGCTTGTTTAGCTTATACGTAAATCCGGCACTGAGTCGTGTGCTTTCAACATGTGTTGCTTATGCTTCAAATATATCTGCCGAAAGGTCGGGGGGCATGGATGGCATGTGCAATCCCACTCCCTTCCTCAACTCACGAAGTGTTCACAATCTGGGAAGCTTCACAACTCAGGTTGAGGACTCACAATCAGAGTGTTTCACACATACGTTGGAGTCGCAGGGAACTGAAGGGAACATGCAGGGAAATGAAGGAGATCACAAGCCCACAGAGGCTGCTTTCAGCTGTGATAAATCTTGCATAGCAGTGGCTGCAGTGCTGCAGCAGACTGGACCAATTTGTGAGAGATCTGTTTTACTTATTTATTGAATTTGCTTGTGTTTCTTCTTCTGTGGGACCACCATGGTTGCAAAGGAAAAAGCTGTTTTTGAGCTTTACCCCCACTTCTTCACTCTAACCCACCTTGCTTTCAGCGCTGTAAGAGCACTTGTTCAAAACACAGCTTTCACATCTGCTTCCAGTTGCTTCCAAGCCCGTAGCAAAAGTTGAAACTTTTGCAGGAAAGTTACTCTATTTGGAAATACCGAGAAGGCTTTCAAATGAAGCTTGTTTGCTTCTGACACTATAGTATCTTCAAAAGTTTAATTTTCAAGCGTGTTAAAAGTTGGGTTCTGTTTTCTAATATCACCACCTTTATTACTTTTATTGCAATGAACTTCATTCTTCATTAGATATAGGAACAAATTCAATTTACTTTTCCCATAAACCAACGGTCAGCTACAATTTACAACAGGAGTCCTAATGCTTAAAGGAAGTTTGAGTAAAGCTGCTGGTTGTATATTTCATGTCATCTAATGAATCATTTGCTGAAACCTAATTTGTAAATCTAATATTTGCCATTGAATTATTGTGTATTTAATTTTAGTTACGAGAGAAACAAAAGCCTCATAAAAATGTAAGGAACTGTATCAGACTGCTCTTTCTATGTAAATAAGATCTACTGGTTACACGAGCGATAAATATTTACAGTAAAAGACCCATGGGTGGAGAATTGGCTCAGGGTTTTCAAGACCTGCTCCAATGATATTAATCGTTGGGATAGGCCTGGAAAATCATTACAGGAGCATTTCCCATCGCAATGTTTCATTTCACATTATTTCAGCTGGAATAGCCACCACCTGAATCTGTCACACTGGTGGCCATATGGTACCATGACCACCTATGTGGTATTCTTGATTCCAATCATGTTGAGTGTTTGTTCCTCAAGCAAATAGGACAGCTTAATGTGATCCCTCCAGCAGTTATCACGGGGCTATTTAAAATGATGAATGTCTACACTCTTAAATTATTGTTTGATCTCCTCCAGGAACAGCATTAATCCACCATAAAGCAAGGCAAAGTTTTCAATCGCCTTCGGAGATGGAATCATATCATTGATATGGGAGTGAGGAGCCTGAGGTGAAATTTC
Organism: Lacerta agilis; assembly: GCF_009819535.1. Lineage (NCBI taxonomy): Eukaryota > Metazoa > Chordata > Lepidosauria > Squamata > Lacertidae > Lacerta > Lacerta agilis. Next base: position 46,282,075 of record NC_046321.1, read on the forward strand.
AACAGCGCCTTGTGTGACTCCAAAATTTGGCACCCCCCACCTCTCACCTATCATTCGAAGAAGTATGCATGCACACGAAAGCTCATACAGTGGTGCCTTGCAAGACGAAATTAATTCGTTCCGCAAGTTGTTTCGTATTGCGAAAAATTCGTCTTGCGAAGCACGGCCATAGGAATGCATAGGAATTTAATTCCCATAGGAATGCATTGAAATTTTCATCTTGCGAAGCACGACCATAGAAAAATTCGTCTTGCGAGTCACCCTTTCGTTAGCGAATGCCTTTTGTCTAGCGAGTTTTTCGTTGTGCGAGGCATTCGTCTTGCGAGGTACCACTGTACCAAGAACAAACTTAGTTGGTCTCTAAGGTGCTACTGGAAAGAATTTTTTATTTTATTTTGTTTTGACTATGGCAGACCAACACGGCTACCCATCTGTAACTATCATTCGATATCATTGTTGTGGCACTCTCTCAACTCAGCGCCCAGTGAGTGATAAATATAAGCAGTTTAATTGACACAGAAATGAAAATGAAGGTTTAAATGGAAATGGATAAAAGTGTATTGCTAACACGGGAGTTTTTTTTTCAGAGTAGTTTTTCTAAGAGACTCTAGGCTCCTAAATGGGTTAACGATTACCTGTTGATTGTTTTTTTTCTACTCAGTGCTGAGAGTGAACCTTGGATCATGTGATGAAGGTGTTGAGTTGAGAATTCACCATCTTGAAAGGGTGGTTCATGTTAGTCTTCCTCTGAACGCTACAGGGAACAGAAGCTCTAAGGAAAAACAGCTCCAGGGAAATGGATGCTGTTAAAGAGAAGGAGAGACCTTTGCTTATAGGTATGTTTGAATTATTTCATATTTTTAAGATGCTGAACCTGTGCTGGACTGCACAAGGTGTTTCATGGTTGTTTGGGGTGTATCTTTGATGCTTACGTTTTGTTTCAAAGAGTAAAAGGGCCTGGACAATGATTTCTTCCAAAAGGAGTCAGTTCTCACGCTTCCAGTAGCTTCAAACAGTACAATGCTAATATTTGCAACAGTGCAGGCGAACCAGTCACACTCCCTTGAATCTGCCTCTGCTCCAGCCCTCTGTATCTGGCCCTGTTAACTCTTTCCAGGGCACAACTATTCTCCTTAGCCCACGCCACTCGTTGGTCCTGCTTTGCCCCTATGGGCTTTTGCCGGGTTCAAATGTATCTTCGAACTCTGAAAATAGTTCTTGCTTGCCTAGATTGAGGATAGAGTTGAGTGAGTGCGTGTGCAGAAACTTACCTACTAGGCAAAACTTATAATTTACATTTGTTGCTCCGCCCACTTTTGTCTCTGGCTCTGCCCACCTCTGACACGGCCCTCAGAATGAGGCCTAGAAAGGAATGTGGCCCCTGGGGTTGAAACAGTTCCTTAGTTTTAAGGGAAATTTTTGCAGGCTACATTTTTAAAAAAGAGAGATTATGTTTCAGAAATGATGTTGCATCTGAAAATTCTTTGCATTGGCATTTCCCTGCTTAAATGGGTGGACACTTTTCTCTCTTATTTTTTTAAAAAATAAAAAACCTTTTTTTGTTACATCTAACATTCAAATGTTTCTTTTCAAACACAACACTGACCAAGGTTTTATAAACTATTTAATAGTTTCCCGGCATGCTGTGGCATTTCCAGACATTCTATTTATATGATGAACATCAGCAGGTATATAAAGTTTACATTAAAATGCAATATCCAATCCAGCTGTGATTCCTTTGCAAATGGACGGATCACATCTCCATTAGAAACCCAATTAAAACCTGCATTTCCTGACCTTTGTCAGTGAAAGTAATATGCCTAATGCTCATTAAATATAGGGGAAGGGAGCTGCAGTTGTTTCAGTTAGACAACAGACTAAAGCCTATTCAGCATGGTGTTCTTTGAGATGTCTCCATATTTTCTAACTCTTTTTTTATAATAATGTGTATTCGTTTTCAATTACAATAATCCAATAATAGCTCCATTATAACAATGCCAAATTATAATACAATTACTAATACCAATCAGTCAAATACCAAACTATATAATGGTTTGATGATTTACTTTATTTCTGTGTTTCAAAATCTTATTAATTTCAATTATACTCCGGTCAAAATAACAATTTATTATACAGCAACTGCAGTATTAACAACTTCCATTCATATTGACACATTAAATGGTTTATAAAACCATAGGTGAGGCACTCAAACTATCTCCTTGTTTTTCCTGTGTGTGGCCATTATTCTGTCCGTGATGTTTCTTCCTGTCCTTGTAAAATATTATGTCTATCTTTTCCCGGTTGTTGCTGTTCTCCATCCTGCCTTGGGCAGAGCTAAGATCCCACTGTTGTTTCAAAAATCATACTTTCTAACTCTTTGTGTTGTTCATAGACCCTTGTTTTAAAGAAGGCCTATAAGTGAAGCTAGATCTAGGCATAAGGCACAATGAAATAGCCAAATTCACTGCAACTTTTGACATGTTATGGTGCCATTCTTTGTGATCCCATAGATGAGGCAGTGACGGTGATCCCAGAATGCCCCACTTTTCCTTAGGACGCCCCTATTTTCATTAGAGGGTATGGAGTTATGGGACCCACCCCCAGTGCCAAGGAGATAAATAACTATACAACCTGAAGACACCTGAAGGTAGCCCTGTTGTGGTGATATAGTCCCCTGAGCTTGTGGGTTGCGTGGGAATTTTGTTAGAATTCCTGGAATAACGAGCCTAAACACAGATGCCTCTCATTAAAATCTCAAGGCCAGAGTCAAAGACATGTTATGGGAGCAGGTACTGATTTTGTTGGGCGGAAGGGGTGAAATGCCCATAGTCAGCATTCCCTTAAAAACCTGGGCAGAGGCTAGCAGGTTGCCTGTTTGGACCTTAGAAGGTGTTTTGCTTTGCCACTCGGCCTGCTAAGATTTATGTGTAAATGTCAGCCAGCTAGCTAAAATAAGTTTTGTTATTTTTTTAGCCCCTGAGCAGTCTTAATTTGTGTAATTGCTTGAAGCTTTTCCTCTTTACAGGGTTTTGTTTTTCATAAAGTTCTTGTATGTTTTCATGGAAATTGGTTTTGCTTGAGTTCCTGAACATTCCCATCCTGACTACACTTTTCGAGGTGGGTGATTAATCACACCTGTATAGGGAAGGTTTTTTATGTTTCATATTGTATTGTGTTTTTATGTTTGATTATGTTGGAAGCTGCCTAGAGTGGCTGGGTAAAATAATAATAATAATAATAATAATAATAATAATAATAATAATAATAATAATAATAGAATAGGACATCCCTGAACAAGTGTGCATGCACACGAAAGCTCATACCAAGCACAAACTTAGTTGGTCTCTAAGGTGCTACTGGAAGGAATTTTTATTTTATTTTGTTTCATCAGAGATGTTGTTGGAGGGTATGTTCCAACATGCTAACAGTGACAGGACCAGTGCTTTTTCCCTTAAAAAAAATTTTTTTTAAGGCTACTCTCATTTTCCTACTCATATTGAAATACTGCCCCTCAATGAGGCCAAACTTTGATTCACAAAATGTTTAGCAATGCCCTGGACAGGGCATTGCTTCTTTTGCCTTCCAGCCACACATACAGGAGTGAGTTTTATGCTCACCAACTGCAATACACTAATTTACTGAGCAGACAGTGGACACCATTAGTTTTGACTGCACTTGGAGGCAAGACGGGGTTCAGTTCCCCTTGCCCCACAGGTGATTGGCAATGTCGGGGAAGGGGGCTTCTATATGCAGCACGCGTGTGCATGTAGAAATTGCATCAAGCGCAATCATCCACATGCAGAGGTGCCTTATTCTTTAGCTGCTGTGCAGCTCATGATAAATTGCCATACACCATAAACCTCAATTATTTACTGAGATGCCTAAAATATACTAGGTACTGTACACGAATTAAATGCGCAAGCCCCTTGCCTGGAGGTTTACAATCGAGATAGGCCTGCGTAGTGACTTGTATTCATCTTAAGGCTCTAAAGACACAAGCCTGCAGTTTGCCGTGGATTAATTGACTGTGAAATTACAGTTTAAACAGCAAAACCTCTTTAATGTAATAGGACCGTAAAAAGGTAGCCAAGTAAACAGAGCTTCCTTGCTTTGAAAACAAGAAGTATTCAACTTCCAATCTAAATTTGGACTTAACACTTTAGGCCTCCATTTACAAGGGCTTCTCTCTCTCTCTCTCTCTCTCTCTCTAAGCGCAATTCCTTCTTTCAGAGGAATGCCTATGTTATGAAAAACTTTGAAATAACAGAAATAGCTGACATCATTAATTTTATTTCAAATTAGCTCCCAAATTGGCTCATCTTCTCTTTCAGTTCAAAGGTTGGATTTATTTTTTAGTGCAATCTTTTTTGAATATTAAAATATGTCATAACTGCAGGTATGGCCATTGGGCCACAACTGGCAGATGCTATTTTTTCCTCTAAATGCAAAATAAAGCTATCTCTGTTTCTTACGTAGGGTAGGGTTACCAGATTTTTTCCAATGAATCCGGGGACACATTTCAACTTCAGTGGATTTTGTATGGGGACTGATTTGTATGGGGATGTCTGGTAACCTTAATGTAGGGAGGAAGTCCTGTTAAAATGGGTCAAAGGAGTATGAACAACCCCGCATCAATATTGAAGAATCAAGGAACCCATACAGGCAATGGAAACACTTGGAAGAAGTTACCTGGTGACACTGAGGTGAGAATGAAAACAAAAGGCAAATCAGAATCTCTTACTGTCTTATTATAGTACAAATATTTTCTTATGACTGGATTCCTTCCAGGAATTAGGGGGGGGGGGGAGGGAGAGAGAGAGAGAGAGGCTGTGCTTTATGAGTGTGGTAAGTTTCATTACAGTACATTCAAGGTGATACTGTAGCCTGTGAATAAAGTAACAAACAAAGACACCCATAATATTGTGACTGAATTCTAAAGCTATTAAAGATGCATTCAGTTTTTCATTAACTTTGGGGGACAGGAGCAGGCCAACCTGATTAATATCCCGTACACATTTAAAAATAAAAGAATACATTTTTCCAAGCAAAGAATTGCAGCTATGGTATCAATAAGCATATATACCGGTAAATGCTTTGTGTTGTCTGCAGCGTATTTTGCATGCAAGAAATGTCTGCTTACTCCACAACAACTTCCACACCCTTCTCTCTCTCTCTCTCTCTCTCTCTCTCTCTCTCTCTCTCTCTCTCTCTCTCTCTCTTCTTTGTACAATCGCTGAAAATTGTAGGCAACCACCGGGAGGGTTCGATTCATGTACTAAAACTAAATCTATTTCCAACCATCACTTCAAGATGCTACAGCTGGTGTCATCTTCACGACAACCCTTGCTAAACAAGCCATAAACAAGCCAAAAAAAATTCCATAGCCTTGAAATAATTCTGATTCCTTATAATGTGGAGTCCATTATGGAGAATGTGGGGTATTATTGAATAGGAAGTCCCTGTTTTCATCGGTGGTAACATGCTGGAGGGTATGTGACTGTTTAAAGAGTGCTTTCAATATATGGAATGTAGCCTGTGTTACAAATGGCATCAGGCCTGGAGTACCAGTCTCCCCATGTACTGGAACCGCAGGGTCACTCAGCCCATTTAATTTAGTCATCAAACACTGGCTGTCTCAAAATAGTTGGGAGATGCTCCCATTTACATGCACTCCTCCCTCTAAATAACAATATAAGGCCTGCAAAGGGTTTTTTCTGATTAATGATTTATTCTAAGGGGAGCGGGGGAAAGGGATCACCCTGTTTATTCAGAAGAAGCCAGGGATTAGCAGAGGGCATTGTGAAGAACTGTTTTGATCAAATGAAAAGCTAGATCTTGAATTCAAAAGCTCTTTGCCTTGTCGCAGCGCAATCATTTTCCCTTTATTGTTACCCATCCGTTTGAACAAAAGAGAAACGGCTCCCCTGCCTTTGTTTGTTGCTACCTGGATGATACTATCACATCTGTATTCAGTCTGGTTTTTGGGTATCAATTATTTTGACTTTAAAATGCTTTCTGAGCACAAGAGGGTTCTTTTTGTTTCGCCTGATGAAAAAAAAAATGACTATTTTAAAGTGAATGTGGACAGCTCTTGTTGTTCTTAAGCCGCAGCAGTAGGGAGTTTGTAATTGGAAAAAAAGTTGCAAACAATGGAACGCAGAACTTGCTTATCTTTTTTGGAGAGTGGAAAAAGGGGATGAAAAGCTAACTAGCCTGGTCTAAGCCATTGCATTCAGAAGCGAAAGCTTTGTATCCCTCCCACCATTATATTTTATTTTTATTGTTCTTTATGACCTGTGCTCTTCTCTTGCAGTGAGTTTCTCATGAGTACTGATTATGTTTTTCCCTCCCTTTCTTCATGCGTGGTGTGATAGCTTCTCTGAGAGTCGCTTTTCATGCTGTACCTTGAAACACAATCAAAAAAGCACTGTGGAGGCTGAGCGTGCATCTAAACACTGGTTTTAATGTCATACCACCCATATAATACAACCCCTGCCTCAGAGGTTAAATCGTGTCCTCCCTCAAAGAGGGCACGTGTTGCCTTGAGACCTGGCAACCAAACCCAGTGTTGTGGGTGGGTACGATTGGATAGCCACAACACCCTATTGGTAGGTCCCTTGATGCTGGGTTTAATCAGGCCAATGGGATGCTAGCCAAATGGATCAAGGGACCTATATAAGCCCATGCACGTGACCCAGAGCTTCCTCTTTTGACCAGTGCATCGGAACACCTGCCCACATCTCCCTATATTTAGGGCTTGTGCGCTTGACATTGCTATGCCATCGTGTGTCGTCTGTCATTGGGACAGGGGAACGGCAGGAATTTTCCCCACTTGGCTGATTGGCTGTTGCCATTTGGGTTTCGCCTGCTGCATAGCAAATCGTCACAACTTGTAAGGTTGTGGATAGGCTCTGGTTCAGGTGATAGGGATGGAAGCACACTCTCACCATCCCTATGTGAAGGGTATTCCATTAAAGGAATCCAGGGACTCAATGGTTTGGTCAACCCTGAAAGGGGTTGTGCCTGTGCCTGAGTCCAGGGGGACATCTGGGTGGTGGACTAGCATGTCCCCGGCTTTCCACTATTCCGGGTATTCACCCTAGGCTGACCTATGCTGGTGCCCTGGGTCAGCACTACCTGCAAGGGTGCAGGGAGCTAGTCGAACCAGAGCCTATGCAACCACTCACTTCCTGTAATCAATAAAGTTGTTGCCTAAATTCTGCCAAAAACCAAATCAAAATTTGAGTCTTGACTGAATTTATTTAAGGGGGAGGTTTAAAGGTCTAAACACGCAACATGTAAATGTGGGCAGTGTTTGGAAAAAAAAAATCTGAATGGCAGTTCCATAATCCCAGGCAACATGTGGTGAACTGATGAATGAACCTGGTAAATGGCTGGAGTCCCTGTTTGTGGAATGGGCAGTGTCAGGGACTGGGTGGATGAGGAGGAAGAGGAGCAGCTGCCAGACCAAGAGACCCCCAGGGAAAGCCCTGGACCCTGGTGGTGGGAAACTAGAGGAGAGGAGAGGAAGAGCTGGAAAGTACTGGAGGCTAGGAGCTTGATAAAGAGGAGGAAACTGGCAGGTGCCCCAGCACAGGGAATCAGACTTGGCAGTTCTACTACAGAGCCACGCTGACAGCTTCTCTGCTGACAGCCTGCAAGCCCCCCCACCCACTCCCAGAACGAGGCGTCTATTGCATGTTGCCGAGCAGAGAGCCAGGCAGACACAGAGAGGGTCCCTGGAGCTTGCCGTAGACACAGAGAGCTGGAGATTGAAGGGGAAGTTACAAGCCAGTCCGGACAACTGCTTCATTAAGAGCAGTTTACTAAGGAGCAACCCTTAGCAATCTCCATGTGTTCTCTATTCTTCTTCCTTAATAATGAAACTAACAGTAAGTCAGCCAAGTGTTTCACTCTTGTTCTCTGACCTGCTAACAACCTCTTCTCCTTGTCCGCTCCTTGACTATTAATTTCAGTGGGTCTGTTCTAAGCAGAACTTTGTCGGATGCAACTCACTGATCTGCAACTTGCTCCCAATCCAGAGAAGGGTTGGACACCATTTGCTGCTGAAAAATCACCCCTTGTCTTACTACTACAGTATTTAGTGGCAGGGGTAGAGATGAAGTTTAGCAGGAAACTGAAAAGGAGGCCTAATTTGGATTGTGAGCACATTCCACATCATTGTCCTGCAACTATTTCTCGTTCAGAAAAGAAGTGGCCAGCTTTAGCACACTATTTAAAAAGTGTGAAAAACATAACACAAAGGCTCCCCTTTCTTTCTCTGCAAAATATGCAATATGCTGAACTGCATTTTCATAAACACTTTTAAAAAGCTAATTTTCTGCAGGGGTTCACCCCACTGAACATTGGAACACCACCCCACTGAACAATGGAACATTAATCTTCAAATGCAATTTGAGGGAGGAAAATCATTGGGTATTATTTCTTAATCAGAGGGGGCGGGGTGCCTTCAAACAAACAGTCATTAATCCAGAATTAAAAGGAAAGTAGGTCTTCTATTCCATCTCTGGGGTTGTCTCTCCTAATAACCTGTGTCTCAGAGATAAATGAATGCATTAAAGATCTTAACTGCTCTTTGATGGACTACAAATGGACACAGTTCAGGGCAATATTTGAACAGTAATGATTTGTAAGCTGATGGCAAAGGCGCCTAGACCACAGAGTAAATAGCTAAAGGGGTCATGAATCTTAATACCTTCCAAATCAGAAAGATCTGCAACTTATATGCTTTGACCGGGATGTGTATGGAATGTATAAATATTAATAGGGCTGCCAAGGACTCGGCATTTGAGCTGTCTGAAATTTCACAGTAGGGAGATTGAAGCTGCAGTGTGCCGGGAAGAAGTGCTCCAGCCTGAAAATGAACTGTCAGCATGTGTGTAAATAGTAAAACACATTTCCCCCCGAAACAATATTTAACATTTGGAGCCGCCCTGATACCCTGTGACATTTATCTCCTGCTAATAATACCAACAGCATCTCAGTCACTCTGGTTTGCTAATCTTCAGATCCATACCATTACTTCAGTGCTAACCTTGTTGAAAAGAGTTGTATAGTGGCTGTAGGGAACCTTTAACCCTCTGAATGCTTTGCTGAACTACAACTGCTATCATCTCTGGGCATTGGCCATGCTTACTGGGGCTGATGGGAGTCGTAGTTTACCAACATCTGGAGGGCCAAAGGTTTGCCACAACTGCTGTTGAGGTTTGAGAACTAAAGCTGCAATCCTAACCCCACTTACCCCGTTGAATTCTTAGTAGACTCAGAATGGTTAAGGTTGTGCTGTAAGTTGCCACCTGGGCCTTACACAGAATTCTCCGTTTCCCTTCTTATTTTGGTTACATATCATACCCGCCAACATTTTTCCAATGAAAATAGGGATGTAATCTGACTGGGTTGCCCCAGCTACTCTGGGTGGCTTCCCACATATATAAAAACATAATAAAACACTAAACATTAAAAAAACACTCCCCTGTACAGGGCTGCCTTCAGGTGTCTTCTAAAGGTTGTATGGTTACTTATCTCCTTGGCTCAGAGGTTGCACAACTCCATAACCTTCCAACATTTCTCCGATGAAAACAGGGGCGTCCTAAGGAAAAGCAGAACATTCCAGGATCAAATCAGAAACCGGGATGACTTCTGTAAATTTGGGACTATCCTTGGGAATTAGGGGCACTTGGAGGTGGAAGGAAGAAATAACCCTGACCAGAGAAGAATGGCAAACCAAATTGATGGACTATGCTGAAATGGCAAAATTAACCAGGAAGCTCAGATATCAAGAGAACAAGAACTTTAAAAAAATGGGGACAGTTTATAATTTATTTACAATACAATTGTAAGCAGGTTAAAACATTAGCAGGATTTTAACCACACTTGTAAAGTAACGGAAAGTATGGATAATTTGGAAGGACAAAAAATTTGGACAAGCATTGATATGCAGTTGTACATATTATCATTGGGACCCATGGAGGGGATGGGGAGAAGTCAGGAGATTCAGAGCAATCTCGATATTTGGATTTTTAACTGTTTTTTTGTTGTATGTTTATATTCTTCAAAATCAAATTTTAAAAAAAATTAATAAAAAAGGAAATAGGGGCACTTGGAGGACCTGACAGATGTGTTTGAATAGCAGAGCTAAGACTCACATTTGTATTTGTGGAAGAGGAATGTTTCTTGTAATTTCCCCTTCCCAATCAAACTTCACAAAGAGGAGGCTGCACTGGGCTCTTTAGCAATCAGCATTTCCTGAGATCGGAAAGGTACAGTGCAACCTGCAGAGCTTGCTTATTCTCCTCCTCTGGGTCCACTGGTGGGTTCTTAGGGTGTATAACCACCACTTCCTTTCTACCTAGTCCTCCAAACCTCACACATCCTGTTCCCCTACATCTGCTTGCGTCTTCCCTTTCAGCTCTTCAAGCCAGCTGGTCAGAATCAGTAGAGAGGGAAAGGGTTAAGTAGTCCCTACCTTCCTGTTGGTGCAAGGGAAAATAAATATATAGAAAGGAGTATTCCTGGATGCCAAGATCCAGGCTTGGGGCAAGCAATCTTTGGTGAGATAACCCCAGCAGAGATTTAAAATCACAAAAATATGCAGCAATATAGACTGTTAGACCTTCAAAATATGCCCTTATGAGTTCCATAACTTGCCTCTTCCCCCAACATAGGAAAAAAGATATGTTAAAAATTGGTTTCGCTACACACTCTTCAAAGGTCAGGTTCCGTACATCTGTCAGAAAAGTTGCATGGGCAGTAAAACTTCGTTTAGTTCCCAAGTGGTGAAATCTCCTAAATTATTGGTATATTAACAAAAGAATGGCTTGTGAGAGCCATGTGGTCTGAGCTGGTTGCTCCAGTTCAGACCTCCTCATATGTTGAGCTTCTCAGGTAGACTGGGGAAACAAAGGCTTGATTGCCTCTCAACATGAGCTAAGTCAGGTTGGACAGCTTATGGTCTTAACCCCTTTGTGCATTAATTAGACTTAAGCATGTTGGTTATATGAGGCTGGTTATCCCATGCTTCCAGCTTATTCCAGTTCATCGCTACCAATGCCTCTCTGTATTACTATTTTGAGAAAGAAAGGTATGTGGGTCTTGCAGTGTGCAGTTCTGTGCTTAACAGTGCCTGATGCTGGCTGGACTTCTCTTTGCACCTCTGCTAAGGGAGTATGAACGTTCACAATCATTTATACTTCATCCTCACCTGCATTTTTTTTTTTTAAAAAAAAGAAATTACCAACCATTCTGATGTTTGTGAGCAGCTGAAAGGTATTTGCTCCTGTCAATACTAGCCCTTATTGCATCCTTTAACTTAAATTTTAAGCCAGTATGGTTCACTGGATGGAGAAATTGGAGCCATGAGATCTGGACTTAGATCTCACTTCAGCTTTGAACATAATAGGCTATTTTAGAAAGTTGCTGGATCTCAGCTCACCACCACCACCACCAGATCAATCCAGCTTTCTCAGATTAATGACAAATTGGCTAGACACTTTCATAGGCCTAAATGAGTTCCTCAGGTTCCCAAAACATCAGTCACTCTTTCAAGATGAATTTGGAACTCTCTCTCTCACACCCACACCCACACCCACACCCACACCTATATGACTTACTACAAGTGTATGGATGACAGACTCAATTTGACTAGGAAATGTGCCCTTTTCTCCCATAGATAAAGCTGTTCAGAAACTAGTTGCTTTATTCAAGACACATATCAATAGCTGCAAACATGTGATTTCTGCTTCTATATCTGGAATGCTGAACTTTCACGCAACAGACTGGTAGGCATCATCAGAAAAAGCTGCATAGCAACTTGAAAGGTGCCAGGATATACTTTTTAAAACAGCTGATTTTATTCTGATTTTATTCGTTAGCTAACTAGTTTTTAACATTTTATTGTATCAGTAATATTAATGTATATTTCATATTTTATGTAAACTGTTTCTGTTTTTTCGGATATAAATCCTGTTAAAATAAAGCAAATAAAATATGAAAGAGCCCGTCACTCAGCACATTTTTGAAGGTAGGCTTCTCAATGCATTCATGGATGAAGTGGGAACCGAATACAGATCTCAGATCTGAATTAGATTCAATGCTTCATCTGCACTGTCTTAAATCAGAAGCTAAGAAATGCATTATGTAATATTGGTTGGAGTGGAAATCTCCCGGTCTTCCACACAAATGACAGAATGATTGGTCATTTCTAACAGAAAATATGAAGCAGGAGTAAGTCTACACAATATTGATTCTTGAAGAAAATACTGCAATCTGTTAATGCCAAAATGCGGGCTGGCCATTTTGAAAGCCCCGCCCTTGCAATAAGTATATATTCATTTCTGTTATGAGGGTGGGCGAAGTCTCAAGGATGTGATGTCACTTTTCAGCAAGGTGAAAAAATCCACAGAAAGAAGAGAGAATATTTCACTACAGCAGTACTCCTTACTAATATCTTCAGAATTAACTTCGGAGGCATAGGCACAATGATGACTGGCTGTTAAACAAAGCATTGGTTTATTTATTGCTTCCTCAAAGCAAAAGAGAGAGTGAATGCTATTTTAGGCTACATCGACAGAAGTATAGTATCCAGATCAAGGGAAGTAATAGTACCACTCCATTCTGCCTTGGTCAGAACCCACCTAGAGTACTGTGTCAAGTTTTGGGTGACACAAATGCTGAACTACATTCGTAGTCAGGGATGATGGGAGTTGTAGTCCAGCAACATCTGGAGGGCTACAGGTTCCCCACATCTGCTTTACATCAATCAAAATGGCAAATGCAAAGGAATTCAGACGAATGGCCAATTGATAAAGAAGGACTCCCGCCTCATTCACTCTGTTATCCTTAGATCTTCTTGATGTAAAAGAGATTAAATCAGATTTTGGATAGGGGGGGATACCCACCACTTGGCCTTAATTATCCCATCCCAGTTGGAGGCTGTACGTGCATTAAAGTCACCTCCCATTATCGATGGAATATTAGGGTACATAACATAGCATGCCAATAAATGAACAAATGCAAAGGAAGTGTCCTACAAAGGAGAAAGGAATAGCCTTTTCCAAGTACATCATTTGGCAGCCTTCTTTGGATTCCATGTGCATATTCCAGTGCTTTTTTTCTTTAAACAAAATGGTTAGGGGTACTCTCATTTTGACTCAAGAAAATCACCATTTTGTAGTACAAATCAAGGAAAATAAATAAAGGAAATGGACAAAAGTACAACGATTCACAAAATGTTTAGGGGTATGCCCCCAGAAGAAGAAAAAAGCATTGACATAATCTATATATATCCCCCCCTGTGTTTGGACCTCATTTTACTGTTGTTGTTTTTCGGAACGAAAATTTTTATTTATTGGAATACATTTTTTTGTTTTATTCCTGTTGCAGATATATCAAGCCTCTGCTTCAAATAGACACCTGGCTGGGTTTTCCTAGACCTCAGTAAGCCATCTAACGTCGCATTACCACGCTGGAATGAGAGGACAGTTATTTGGATACTGTATTATAGGTTTCTGGATGAAGTGGAACTCTTGTATGGAACAAATGGGGAATTGCTCTGCAGATCAGCAGTCCCTGATTCTCAGCCACGACTAGTCACAACTCCCCCTTCTCTCTTGCACGGAAAGAGTGGGAGAGAGACAAGCAGCTAAAAGTGCCAGTACAAATGACGAGTCACAGTGAGCCCCTTCATAAAGAGGTCAGTAATCGTGTCCCTTCAATATTTATTGGTTCCGCTTTTCAGAAAGGTCTGTTTTCTGCACTCTCAAAGCATATAACAAAACAGGTTTTGCTGCAGACGCGAGGAAGATTCTATCTCAAGCACACCCACACACACATACAGAAAAGTTCTTTTTTTCTGTCAGCAATGTCCTTTTTATGCAGAGGGCACCATTTGTATGAAAATAGGGACCATGCTGCTAAGGAATTATCATAGAGCTGCTGCTCTTGGCACTTCTTTCTGGGGCTGATCCTGTCATTTTTTCCTAAAGACCCAGTAGGACCACCATTCTGCTGCCTGTTGTATTATTTCCACAGCAAGGGGAGCCCCTTGCCATGTCACAAAGAGAAGGATTAGGACTTCCAGTGGGGAATGAAGCAGCAGGTAAAGAATGTTTTAAAAGGATGCATGTAAATGGGCTCAAATAATAATAAAAAGAAGAAGAAGGCAGGACATTTAAGAGGTGAATGCAGAAGATCGGACACTTCTTGAAGTCAGCTCCTAAACTCCAGGTCTCTTTAATACTTTTGGGGTCGAGACAGCAGTATTTTAACCTTTTTCAATAAAAAATTGTTGCTTCCTAAATCTGCATCTAGCCAGCCTTTTAAATGAGCTTCGTCCCCCAAGAACCCAGGCACGCTGAAACCAATTCCTTGTGTGTGAATGTGGGCAGGATTGCAGATTGTTTTAACTGATTTTTATATTTGCGTGGACAGACAGAGTCCCCCCAACCCCCAGGCGACCCCCAAGCGGAATAAGGACACAAGACAACGTGCTATGGGATTAAAATTGGCCACAACTTTATTAAGATTCAGATGTAGGGAGACCTTGGCTCAGTCATTGGGCATTCATCCTTCCCAGTCCCCAGCCAGGGATCTGGGAGACTTCAGGGTTATCCAGGATATGTGGGGATTGGGCTGGCTCTGGAGAACATATGTTCAAGCAGAGAGCCCGTTCCCTGTTTCGCTGCCATTGGAAGGAAGAACAATGACAACCTCTCAGCATATGGCCAATGCATCCCCCCAAGACCCCTTTAACGGGGAACCCTGGTATCAAAGCCGCGGGGGGGGGTCACCACTTCACGCCCCCCATTTAGGAAAACAGACTAAAGGATTCCGCCCAAGGCCTGAAACCGTCACCCAAGGCCGCAAAATCGCGGTCTCGCTGCCAAGACTACCTACACCTGAAAAGACGCTTTGCCATCCGCCATCCATTCCAGAAGGCCATGCCTAATGTCGCTCAGCCAATAATCATTACCGATGGCTGAGAGGTGCACACCGTTGGGCCTGAAGAGTTCCTTCCTGCCGACTGCCGCTTCACAGGTAAGATTCACCTCCTGTTGTGTGGGCAGGGTGGTCCCTCCCCTTACCTGGCCAATCCCCTGGGATTGGGCGATTGGCTGAGGTAGGCGGAGACCTCCAGGTATCCAGCCTGGGGAGGATGAAGCCAGCCCGAACTACCAGGAGCCACACTGGGATCTGGGGGGCTGCACGCGACCATGCAGAAAGCGCCCCCCCATTTGATGTGGGGAGTGGTCATTGTGACCACCCTGGATCTTGAGGTGCAGGATGTTTAACAAACCCAATCACCATCATAATAACAATCATCATCATCATCATATACTTATATTTGAGTATGCCCCAGTGACCAAAGTGGGTCTTGCTTCTGAGTAAACATGCATAGAACTATGTTTTTTAAGTGGAGGTTGGCTATGGAGGGGGGTTTTCTGACACATTTGTGCCACTTGTGATTAGAGCTACCCCAAAGCAACAGCAGTGGCATACAGTGGTCCCTGGACTTACAAATTTAATCCATTCCGAAAGCACATTCGTAGGTCGAAAAGTTCGCAAGTCGAAAAAGCGATTTCCCCATAGGAATGCATTAAAGCAGTTTTAAAAAGAAAAAATCGTAAGTCGAGGAAACCGCATCTAAAATTTGTAAGTCGAATAAACCGTATCTAAAATGCCATTCGGATGTCGAAAAATTCATTGGCGTGTGGCCACTTTTTTCGTTCGTAAGTCGAAAAATTCGGATGTCGAGTATTTCGTAAGTCGAGGGACCACTGTATTATTATCCTCTCTCTCTAGGAGAGTTCAGATTAATATCCTCATTTGAAAGCACATAGAATCATAGAATTGTAGAGCTGGAAGGGACCAGGAGGGTCATCTAATTCAACCCCCTGCAACGCAGAAATCTTTTGCCCAACATGGGGCTTGAACCTACAACCCTGAGATTAAGAGCCTCGTGCTCTACCAACTGAGCTGTCCCAGGTCATCATGTGAGGGGATGTATGGAGTTGAAACTTTGGCTTGATCCAGCAGAGCTCTTGGTATGTTCTGATTTTATCCAAGAAATAGAACTCCAGTTGTACAATACAGCTGTGGTTGGCAGGTGATCAGAGAAGCAATGGGAGATTGCTCCACTTGTGGAAGTTTAGTTGCAGGGTAAGTTACAGCAGGTCATGGGTGGCAAACTTCAGGCCCAGAGGTCAAATGCAGCTGTCCAAGCCCCCCCCCTCTCTCTGGCCCTTGGGACCTCTCCAACCACATCCTCTCTCCAGAGGCCCGCAAGGCCACCTGCCAAATGGAGAGATATCCTTGAGAGTAAGATAGAAGATTCAAAGATCATGAGGGTCCCCCCCCTCCCCACATTCTAGTCTGTGCTCATGATACATCAAGTACCTGGGCAGACAAAGCTAGGTAAGGTCCACTCCTCCCAGCTCACCCACCCAGATCTCAGTGAGAAACGCCTCACCAATTCCCTCATCCACCATCAAATCATGGATGAGTGAGGTCTTGCTAAGAACTGACCTGGTATTCTATAATTGAACAGCCAGACTGGATAGTGTTATCGGAGTAGAGCAAACAGGAACTTGAGACTCTGGGGTCTCGGAGCTCAACCATGCTTGGTGTGCAACCTGATACCCTGTCTCTTATGGTGGAATCTTCTCCACCCAGTTGCAACCCAGCGTCACTGGGACAGAAGAAGCACCCCCATTCCTACCCAACCTCACTCTTCCCAAAACACATTGAAGACACAAGCACCCTCTCACACAGTTAGCTATTCAATAATTGCCAACAGATCAATGCCAAATAAATCCCAAAAACATCAAACTGGGAGCCAGGCGCAACAATCTAGGGTGCAGAGATGTCTTCAGCCCCCTCAATATTTTTTTGAAGGGGGACCACGCCACCCCCAATGTTGAGGGGGCCCGGTGCAGTGTTGCAGAAGGCTGCCCTGGCTTGCACAGCATTGCGAGATGTGAGTGACAATGCACAGTGTGTATTGCAACTTGCAACATGCAACTTGCGCCAGTGCAGTTTCCTCTATCTCTCACCCAGGAAGAGCAGAGCTCCATGCTTAAAATGGATGCTCCCATTTGCTGATGTAATGCCTCGCTCTGCTTGCAGCATCGTTCCTTGTTTATTTCTGTGTTATTGCCTTTTAACAAGAACATTTTCCTTCAAGGTGCCACGTGGGCTCTGCTTGACTCAAATATGGCAATAATCACCGAAACGCAATTTCCGTCTGCATAGCGAAACTGAATGAAATCTACTTGTGCTATTTCACCTTTTTGCAAAGTCAGAATGGAATTGTCCTGAGCCTACCATAACGATCAACGAAAACATTCTCATCATTACAACAATTAAAGAAAATTGGCATAGCTTGCGAGAAGAGCCCCTGGAATACTAATCCACAATGCTGGAGCTTTATTTGAAAAGATATATCCCATTCTCTGTCTCTCTCTCTCTCTCTCTCTCTCTCTCTCTCTCTCTCTCTCTTTCTCCCCAGGTAAAAGTATTCTGTGGAAGGAGAAGGCTGGTCAGGTATTTTCATTAGTATACAGAAAGGGAAGAGTTGAACATACTGCAGAATCAGCATCTTAAAAGGCACAGCGTGAATCAAAATCTTGCAGTGATGCCCTCGTAGACTATTCCTGAGGATTTCTCACACCGTGCAGGGCTTCAGCTATTCACTGCTATGTTTAAATTATACATTGCACAGTGAGAAGGGGAGAAGGGGAGGAAGAAACTTCATATCATTCTACAGCGTAAGCTTCTCACCCCGGGTTCTGGCGTTTAGATCTTCCACTATGTTCCCCCCTTTGGAAACATGAATTAAGGAGCGCACAAGCATGAAGTAGATTTCCTCCCCCCCCCCCAATGCTACCTCTCTTCAACACTACTTTTATTTCATATTTTCCAATGTCAATGCAGAGGACACATTTCAAAGTATTTTGCACATGTTTTCACACTCTAACCCTAGTTCCAGTTCCAGTTACATTTACTTCTTCAACCAGTTCCATTAACTGGAGCTGTCTGGACTGTGTGTCAGGTTGAGCAGGGCATTAACAGATTCAAACAACACGCACCCTTTTTGTGAATAACAGCAGCAGAAAGGAAGTCTGAGCAGTCATAGGAAAAGGATGTGAGGGAGAGGAGGGAGACTTTAAACTCTTCTCTCTCTGCTACCGTTCTTCTTTGAAGCTGCTATTTGCATTTCATTCAGCTATAGGTTTTTTTTAAATTAAATTATCAACCAACATCGTGAACACTTTATGGAAAGCCAGGTTATAAATAGTGTAATTAAATTAATTAAAAATGGGGGAAACATAGGGATGCAACACTGTCCAGCTTTTTAGCACTTTTCTGTTTAGACAAGACTTTTAAATCACTGGTGTAAACTGAGCACCACTAAATTTGTTTCTATAAAATATAGGGGGGTATGAATTTTAGGTTAAGCTTCAAAGAAGAAAACACTAACTTGAAGAGTGATGAATGTTGGGGGTTTTTTTTAGATATCTGTGCCCTATAGGCAAAAAACCCCACCAAAAACCAATGAAGAGGACTGGGAGGGAGAATGTAAATAAGAAGGTAGATCAAATGGAGGGATGGTAATTATTATTTTATAGAGGGGACATCAACAGCCCTAAAGCAATTGCATATTATATTATAGAATATACAATGTAGAAAGAAGTCAACACACACCATTCTTCCTGTGTCATTATTGTGTGCCCCTTGGGTAGATGATTTGCATTAGAGTCAACATCAGTCATGATATAAGAATATCAAGAGAACTACAGCTCTACCTTTTCAGCTCGACAGGCTAATGACAGCAGAGCTGATTTCACGGTCAATGTATACGCAACAGACTAAGCCAGTACATACTGCTAAAGTGAACCAAGCATTGGCATGAACCAAGCCAGCATGGTGGGAACCATGAGCACTAAACAGGCTCAAATAAGCAGTGAACCTCATCCCCATTCAGACGTAACTGCCATTGGGCTCAGTGGGCTTCAGGTCTAAGAAACTGCCTATAGGATTGTAGGCTAAGAAGCCCTCGCTGCTAGGTGCTGGTGATGTTATTACAGAGTCTGGCCAGCCATGTTGGTTGTATGCCAGGATATATCTGTGATCTTTGGGTTAGCCTCCACAGATTAGAATGGTTGCTGAAAATACAGACGTCGACCATCTCTGGTCTAGAATAAAATGAATTAAAACACTTCACATAGAGCAGAGACAAAATTTCTCAAAAGACCCTCCCCATTTTTTTCTTTCTCTTAGAAACAGGCCACTTTGCAGAATTTTATTTCAATATTTTCTACCTCTGGGGGGCAGGGTGGGGGCTGGCGAGTTTCCTCCCTTCAAAAGGTAAAAAAGGTAAAAGGTAAAGGACTCCCTGGACAGTTAAGTCCAGTCAAAGGTGACTATGGGGTTGTGGCACTCATCTTGCTTTCAGGCTGAGGGAGCCGGCGTTTGTCCACAGACAGCTTTCCGGCTCATAAGGCCAGCATGACTAAACTGCTTCTGGCACAACGGAACACCGTGACAGAAACTAGAGCACACAGAAATGCCATTTACCTTCCTGCCACAGCGGTACCTATTTATCTACTTGCACTGGTGTGCTTTAAACTGCTAGGTTGGCAGGAGCTGGGACAGAGCAACGGAAGCTCACCCTGTTGACGGGATTCGAACCTCCGACCTTCTGATTGGCAAGCCCAAGAGGCTCAGTGGTTTATTCACAGCGCCACCCACAATATCACAGAAGGACACTAGACCTGGGGCTAGTGGACAGTGCAAAGTGCTGGACAGGAAGCTATGGGTTGTATCCAAGCAAATCACTCTACAAGCAAAACGTCTTATGTGTGCAATGGGACATTCCCTTTCTCTCCTCCCCTATTCACCCCACATACCCCAAATATGCTCTGGGGGCCCTCCCAATCCTCTGGAGCAGTTTTGGGTAGGGCATGTATGGTGAGAAGAGAGGAAGTTCCCCTGCCCTTGTGGAATGATTTGGATTCACCCCATACCATTGCCACAGATAATGAAGAGCCCCACCTCATTGATGCTGTTGGATAACTTCTACTGCTCCTGGAGAAATTCAGTGAAATGGCTCCTACCACCACCAATTTCTCTGCTCACAAATAAGATGGAGATTTTGAAGAGGCCATTTGTGCACAGCTTTCCTTGAAAGTGCTTTGCAAAACCATCTGACGGTCCTAATGTGAACAAAACCCTGTTTCCAAGCGTGAATTATCCAAATTGCAATCCAATATCCGTGTTAATTATTATGATTTAATTATGGCATCTTTCTTATTGCAGGCCTATTTAGAAATCATTCTTCTGTGTAACCACGAGAAACGTTATTAGTACACATCAAAGAACACAGCCACATTCCGAACGAATGCTAATGACCCATGCAAACCAAAGTAAAACACAAAATTACATGAAGTAGTAGGTTTACTCATTAATCCCATTTAGTGCATGATTATAGTTGGGCTGCGATTAGTTACTCTCTCAACCATGCTGTGTTGATCTTCATAACTTACTATAGAAATTTCAGGAATTAGTGCATGACGGTGAAAAAAAATAGCAGGACTAGAGTCCAAATTGGAGTACAGTGGGATTGGGAGGCAAGTTACTGTAGCGAATTCAGAAGTGGAGTTTTAATATAGTCAGTTAGAAGATACAGTATTGTTTTCATGAAAAGCGGACCTCAATTAATCATTTGTTCTAGTCCTTGAGAATTCTTGTGAGTAGGTTGCATTTTCATTGAAATAAGGTTCCCTCCCTGTTGTTTTATAGCAGAAAGAAGGTCCCCTGCTGTAAACTAGGGAAGGCAATCAAGCAAAGAAAAACTCCTGTTGACATCTATTGTCCTAATGCTTCTGGTTATTAAACCTGTGCTTAAAAAAAAAAAGCAGTAGAGAAAATATATAGAAAATGCCTGAAGCCTATGGTTTGACCCATTTGCATTGATGGAGATTTTGACTTTAACAGATCAGACCTTACAGGTAAGTTTGAACAAATGTGTGCATCATAAATAAAATTTTTTTTTTTAAAAAAAAAAAATAATCTGCAGGATAGGGTTGCTATGGGTGAAAATGTTAATGGATATAGTTTTAAACTCAGTTCAATTAAGAGACTACACCTACTGGTAGAAAATCCATGAAGACTTTTCCGCACCAAAATAAGAGCAGACCCTAAAGCCCTATGCATGATGTGGACCATTGAGGAGGTCTAAGGTAACCAGCCATTGTCTTCAAGTAAATACATCACTGTATTTTTCCATGTATAACATGCCCCCATGTATAAGACGACCCCTATTTTTTTGGGACCACAACAAAAAATGGGGGGTGAGCTTTTTTGGGGGAGGGGGAGATTGCCCAGAGTTGTTCAGCCGCCACTGCACCGCCACCACTGCAAATCACCACTGCAAAGGTCACCCAATGAGCTTCATGGCTGAGTGGGCATTTGAACTTGGTGACCTCCCAAGTCCTAGCTCACCCCTCTAATCACACTGGCTTATTTAGCTTGGTCCTGAGTCAAGGAACCTTATAGTTTCTTGTTTGCTCAGGTACTATCCACCCTCTACAGCCCTGAGGCCTCAGGAAGATGTTCTCTTCTAAGGCCAATTATCTACACTGTCTTGCAGAACATTTCTCTATGTAAACTGGTGTGGCTGTAGCCACCAGAATAAGAATATTTTGTCCTTCAAGGAGCATATATATCATAATGTATTTTTATTTTTGAGCGCTACTCTGAGACTTTTGCCTCTCCTTTTGGGTTTTATGCTGAATCAGATCACTGATAACCGAGCCCAGAATCAGAGTACTGATAATCGGGCCCAGAAGAGTCATACTGTCAGTGGGCCTGCATTTCAAGCAGATAGTTTCCTCGTTGCTTCTACTTGAGATCTTCTGAAGGTGCACTGAAATTTCTGCATGCAAGGCATGTAAGCCACCACAGAGAACCATAGTCCACAGCTGGTTCCCTTTATGTAAATACTTCTGACAGGGATTAGAACAGACCTCCAATGATCAGACAAAGCAGCAGATCTTAACAACGATTTCGTTTTAATAACAGCAGATTATATAATCATATAATTGCACGGAATACATTTTTAAGCCAAATAAAAAGAGAAACAGAACAAAAATATCTACTGGGCATCTCATTTCTTAGGCTGAGCAAGGCAAGCAGAAATGGATGTAACAAACACTTGAAATATTTTTGGCGGCATTTCCGAGCTGTGTGGAGCTTTATGCCCATATTAATTCTGCTAATGACTTTGGATCCTTCAACATCCAATTCCCGTAAAAGTATTCTCTGCTCTTGACTTTTATCTACCCCTTTTTGTGAGTGTCATAAATTCCTTGCACTCTGTCCCATCACTTGCAATAATCTTGAATGCCCCGGGCTGATAGAATTCTGAGCCAAAGCTATCACGTTTGGCTGGGCGCTCATGAGTCTTCCCTTGTTCAGCACTAATGGTTTGATAGCCAGCCTTGCGCAACCAACTAAATGTCTGCACCTGCTTTGGAAGCCTACATTTAACAAAGATTAAACAACTGCATCAGCAGTCACAGTGAAGGCCATTCATTGTAGGTTTATCTTCTTGCAGTTACAAATGAGAAGGCAAATGATAGCACGTGCGTAGATAATTTTTTTCAAGCACACGAGGATCAAGCCCATGACTACATGAATATACATGCAGAGAGGCTCAGAAACAGTGCGAAACAGTATTGACACATCATATTTGGAGTGGGGTTATGGAGCTCTGGCTCCACATTTGAGAGTTCCTTGGTTGTCTGTCTGTTGATGGGACCCCTCCTCTGTTAGTGAGGCCTGGCAGGCTTTTCTGGCAGTAGAAACAGGAAAAAGCTGCACTCTACAACTCTGGCTCCCTTAAGAAAGCTCAACAACTTTTGCTCCCTAAAAAAACTAAACAACTCTGATTCCCGAAAGAAGCTCAACAAGAAGCTCAACAACTTTGACAATGGGTAGATCACTGCCAGTTGTTGTTGTTTTTTTATACTGTGAGTAGATCTCAGCCTCTTGGGAGTTGGGCGTCCCTGCCCTAGAGCATTCTTTGTTGGAGCTAGACCCAACCATTGGGAGCATTGAAGTAGAGAAATATTTAAAGGGCACCTATATCAGGTTCAGCACTGCCAACTCCAAGTTACTTCAAGCAACAATGGCAATCCTTGTAATTTTTAGTCCCTAGGTTGATTAATGTTTGTCAACTGAGCATATTTTCCAGGGCAGGATATGGACCCAAGGCACATTTTGGGGTACATCTTCTAAGGATGGGGACTGTGTACTTTTGAGGGAGGGCAGTGCCTTAAATTTACAATCACAAGCAGCTTAACAACAACAACCATAAATAAACCTGCAAAGATTTCTGTATGTCACTGTGGGAAACTTTCCCGACATTTCCTTTAATTCCCCCCCCCTACAATGGTCCAGTCACGTTATCCCTTCAACTTTAGCCATCTGCTGGCATCCATCTGCATCGGGAGGCAATGACAGACTATATCTTTGGGGTTTAGTTCAATCATTGGAGAGTTACAGTGCTGCTGTGGCTATAGAGACCGATACGAGAGAGACATGGGTTGTTGCAGCTGGGGCAGATGAAGGCATCCGGTTGCAGTGATGCATGTGTACCATGGTGTTTCTTTTTTTCTGCGCTCTTCTCAGTGGTCATTCCTACTCTGGTCACTGCTGTGGGTACACTTAAGCCATATAATTCATAATTTAGATATATTATCTACAGTGGGAACTGTTTTCTTTTTAATTCCAATCCACCCTGGCTGCTTCTGAAAATCAGCAGAACAGGGAGCTGTAGTATAATCAGAATTCTCCCCCTGGTATTATTTGATCTCTTTCTCTCTCTCTCTCTCCTTTTTCTTCTACAAAACCTGATGCACCCCTAAGCAATACTGTGACGAGCCCTTTCAGTGTCCCACCAAGAGCCCTCACAACTGTAAAACGTTTCCCCTGACTGTGTCTCTCCCTAGGGTTCACCGACGACTAAAATGAAATCCCCACAATGAAAGTTATGAGAGAAGTCCTCGGGGTACCTCAGTTCTCCACGTTCTTAAAGTGAAACTCCTGCCACCTTGGGATTCTCCCACCCTGGGTTCCCAAACTGCTGCAGCTTGCCCTTTCCTTCTGGCAACTGTGTGGCACCTTTGGCTTCCCTGCCCAGTCCTCTGTGTGTTAGGGAAATAAGCCACCCGTCCCCTCTCCTCAAGGAAACCTCTACGTGCTTTTCCCCTCAACCACACCTCTAGAGGTACTGACGCACTGCCAGAGTCCACTAACGTTTGAACAAACAAAATATGTTTATTGAGGTAACATTTAAATCAAGGATGTTAAGGTAGAATGCGGTTACAATGTTCTTCAATTAGGTACATAAGCTTGGATACAACTTTAAACAGGAATAAACGTTTTCCTTTCCTAACCTAAGCCTAACCTCCAACCCGCTCTCCCTCTCACCCTCACTCCCTGACCCACAACCCAGAACCAACCGCCCCAACTGCCATTCTCCCCTTTTAAAAGGAGGAAAAGACCCGCCTCTGCGATTGTGCTGCCAGTCATCTAGAGTGGGTGTTAACTTTTCGAGTGCTGGGCACCTGCTCACACCCAGGCACAGGGTTGGTCCGTTACATTTCTCCCCACCTCTGAGAATTTGCATAGGCATTTACTACCTAAAGGATAGTAATGTCGGTGCAAAGAGTCACAATAATAGGGCTACTTTAAAAACACAATAGAAACAAACGTTCCCCCTTAGGCTCTGCCCTCTTTATAACAGCAAAGGATCAAAATACTTGCTTTATAACTGAAATATACACAAACAAATAACTTTCTTCTTTAAAAGAAACGAGATAATGCATCAGCAATTACCTTAATTATTTAAATACCTCTGTTAAATGCATTAAATAAGCATACTATTAATAAACAATTTATTAATGCACCAACAGTCTTCTTCCTCTGGTCTCCTGGACAAAGTAACAGCCACGATGTTCAAGGTCCCTTTTACTATCTTTAACCGCCACAAGAAGTGTCTTTCTCTGGGCACCAGTCTTTTCTCTGCCACACGTGATGGGATGTAGGTTGTCTTCCTCTGCCGGATGACACAGTCCCACACCGGTCCTTGCAGTCGATGCGTCTGTAACGATTGTAGATTCCTAGCTGTGTAGAGTCTTTGTTTCTCAGGATCAAAAGCTCTCTTGGATCCACCGCTCCCTCTTTCAGGATCTCTGTTACGTGCTCAAGCTCGATGCCTTGCACAAACATCTCCATGTCATCAAAAGCTGCATAAGAACTGGTTGTCTGGCTTTTGAATTCATTGGGAACTGCTTTCAGAAGTTTGTGGATAGCTGCTTTTTTAGTCAGCTTGCTGAAGCTTTTTGGACAACCGGGTTTACTTAATGAAAGTAGACTAAAAAGCTTTGATTGCCTATTGTTGTTAGCAATCTCCCTTGCTGTCAGTCCATATTTGGTCTGTATTGAATTATCAGTTCCCACTTCAAACAATTTGAAGACGACTCTTTTATGTCTTTGATGTGGTGGCCACGTTAATGCTGTGTAACCACGTTCATCTTGGGCATTTATTTGTGTTGCATGAGCAGCAGGGTACCCATCTTCCCACCACACAAACTCTAGTGTAGGAAACTCTTTCACTTTTATAGAAAGTTGACGGGACACCAAGGCAACTATAACTATCAGTATGTTTTTCTTTCTATATTTCCAACTGATAAATGGTTTATCATAACTTTGAATAGTTGTTCTAACTGATCTCACAGATAGTTCACTTTTTAAAACAACTCTGACTCCTTTTGAATGGGCGTAACCCATAAGCTCTGGGTCATATTTTCCAAAAATCGCCACTGTGGTGATATGTGACCAGTCATAAACTATCCAGGCCTGCCCCTCAATGTCAAATATAAAAACCTCGTATTCCAAACATGGGGCTTCCCGTTCCTCATTCCACAGGATCCCGGAATTAAAACTGTTTACTAAATCCATATACTCCCCAGTTATTCGATAGGGGTTTATTATTATTGGCTTGGCCTTTCCAGTGTCTATACAATGCACCACTCCCATGGCTCTTCCTGGGGGGTTACTGAAAGTTCTGGCATACTCTTGCAGGAATGTAAACACCTCTTCCTGCTGCTGTTGGGTTAGGGTAGGAGTCATTTTTATTTCCTGAATGGTACATTGCTGCTTCCCTGTCACCTCCCAACATTTTATCTCAGACTCTTCCTCATCTTCCTTTAAACCATTTCCCCTCTGTGGTGCTTTAGACAGGGGTCCAAGTATGTCCACTGCCAAATGCGAAAAAGGTTCCTGTATTACAGGTATGGGTTGCAACAAACCCTTTGTCTTATCGCCTCTCTTCCCAGCTAGTTGACAGTTCAAACAGGACCTGCAATATTCTTTGATGTTCTTTCCCATCCGAGGCCAATAAAATCTTGCCTGGATTCGATCTCGGGTCTTGTTTATGCCCAAATGAGCCGCGGTAGGTGCATCGTGCGCCATCTGAAGTACCTGCATCCTGTACTTCATGGGCAATACTAATTGTTTTTGCTCCTCCCACCTAGCAGCTGATTTCCTTCGTTTGGCTACCCTATAAAGCTTGTCTTCGATAATTTTAAAAACACAGGGGTTCTCAATGGATACTTCTGTTTCTGAGGTTTGGGCTTTCTCCCATAATTCTTTAAGGGTAACATCCCCTTTCTGCTCCTCTAAGAACTGGGCACTGTGTTCTTGAGCAATGGGTATCTCAAATAGCATGTCACTCTCCTCAGCATTCAGAGGTGTCTCAGTACAGGCAGGTGTTTGATTAGCCATTTCCTGAGCTTGTGCTCTGGTAATGACCTTAACTTGTGGTGTGGGGTTTGCCAGATCGTTCCCAATCAAAACTGGATTTTCCAAACGATCCCATACACCCACTTTCCACTTGCCCTGATAATTCTTGTACTGAACTAAAACCTCTGCTGTGGGGACTTCGAACTCAGGACCCCATATTCCTCTCAGACTGAAATTTTGTCCTGGTAAGTACTGATGAGGTTCAACAAATTGGGATTTGACAAGAGAAACCTGCGCGCCAGTGTCTCTCAACCCAAACATATCTTTGCCATTTAATCGTATAGGCTCCAAATAATCTGGGGTTGTATTTGGTTCAGCACTCCAGACCTGCATGACTCTGGAGGCGGACTCGGACAAGTTATTTGCCTCCTCTGAAACGGACTGAGGGCCATTTCCAGGCTCTGCCTGCATTAACAATTTTACTGGCTTTGCTGTAGATGGTGTACTTTGCGCTTTGGCCAGTAGAGGGCATTTGGAGCGAATGTGCCCCTCCCTGTTGCACTGATAGCAAACGATTTTTTTGTTCCCTGTCTTGTCAACACCAACTTCTCTGACAGGAAAATTTTCTGGTTTATTTTTGCCTTCACCAGATTTCCACGGTTTGAACTTCTGAGGTGATTTTGTGTAAGGTATTTCATTAAAATCAACCTCTAGTTCATCTAGAACCTCGGCAGCTTGAGAGACTGTTCGTAACTTCTTGTCCCTCAAAAACCAACGTAAATTGGCTGGAACCTGTTTAAAAAATTGTTCCAAGCAAATTAACTGCCTTAGCTCCTCAAACTTTGTTACTCCACTCCCCTGGATCCATCTGTCCAGCAATCTATCCAGTCGGCTGGCTAACTGAGAGAATGTTTCCTTAGGGTTGCGTTTTACCTCACGAAACGCCCTTCGGCTTTGTTCGGCCGTTAACCCACATCTCACTTTTACCAATTGCTTAAACTTATCATAGTCAGATAACTCATCCTCCCTCATGTCAGAGTAGATTTCACTTAGAATACCACATAATTGTGGTCTGAGGTACATCATCCAGTTATTTTCACTAATCTTGAACTCAGCACACACTCTTTCAAAACTAAAAAGAAAGGCTTCGACATCGTCTCCTTTCACAAACTTAGGAAAACGTTTCTGGTTAACCGAAGCAACGTCAGTTGAGGCTTGACTTTGAGGCAATTCTGACCTCACTCTCAATTCCTCAACCTGCAATCTACGTAACTGAAGTTCTCTTTCGGCATCAATTTTAAATTTCTCTGACTGCATTCGTTCCTCAGCTGCCAATTTCTCTTTTTCTTTCTCAGCTTCTAATCTATTTTTCTCTGCTTCTAATTTATTTTTCTCTTTTTCTGCCTCCACTTTCGCTAATTGTACCCTCTCTTCTGAAGCTACTCGTTCCTTTTCAGCTTCAACTCGGGCCAACTCTAATTTAATTTTCATCATCTCTAACTCTGCGTTAGGATTTTCTCTGGTTTCTGCCTCATCGGGTCTCTCATCACCCTTAGCTTCCCTAGCTTTCCTTAGGTGAGCCATTTTTCTGACAGAAAAAATACAGTCGTCTGATTCTCAACTAAACAGGCGTGTGGGTGTTGAATTCGATATCGCGACGCTGCCACCAATTAATTGTGACGAGCCCTTTCAGTGTCCCACCAAGAGCCCTCACAACTGTAAAACGTTTCCCCTGACTGTGTCTCTCCCTAGGGTTCACCGACGACTAAAATGAAATCCCCACAATGAAAGTTATGAGAGAAGTCCTCGGGGTACCTCAGTTCTCCACGTTCTTAAAGTGAAACTCCTGCCACCTTGGGATTCTCCCACCCTGGGTTCCCAAACTGCTGCAGCTTGCCCTTTCCTTCTGGCAACTGTGTGGCACCTTTGGCTTCCCTGCCCAGTCCTCTGTGTGTTAGGGAAATAAGCCACCCGTCCCCTCTCCTCAAGGAAACCTCTACGTGCTTTTCCCCTCAACCACACCTCTAGAGGTACTGACGCACTGCCAGAGTCCACTAACGTTTGAACAAACAAAATATGTTTATTGAGGTAACATTTAAATCAAGGATGTTAAGGTAGAATGCGGTTACAATGTTCTTCAATTAGGTACATAAGCTTGGATACAACTTTAAACAGGAATAAACGTTTTCCTTTCCTAACCTAAGCCTAACCTCCAACCCGCTCTCCCTCTCACCCTCACTCCCTGACCCACAACCCAGAACCAACCGCCCCAACTGCCATTCTCCCCTTTTAAAAGGAGGAAAAGACCCGCCTCTGCGATTGTGCTGCCAGTCATCTAGAGTGGGTGTTAACTCTTCGAGTGCTGGGCACCTGCTCACACCCAGGCACAGGGTTGGTCCGTTACAAATACCAGTAGTCTGGATTGCTACAGGAGAGAGAGAGAGTCAGTTCCTGTTTATGTCAAGGTTGTCCCTCTGAAATCAACAAGACCACACAAATACCAGTAACCAAATTGTGCTTCTATGGATGATTAGCATCAATGCATTATAAAATGAGTGTATTTCTTGTCAGAGGGCAATCTGATGTGGAGGTCTTTGCATTTCTTCAGCTGTTTCTGTAAAGAATTGGGAAATGCAGCATTTAGATCTGAAAGCATTTGGTGGCAGATGGGATATTTATGAGCTGTTTGTCTCCATATAACAGTCTTGTTAAGGAGCAGTCGTTTTCCGCTTCATTACACCAAGATAGCTCTGTTTAGGGTTCCACTCAGCTGTGAAATGACTTTAAAATTTCTATAAGGGATAGAGATAGGATTTTTATAATAAAAGAATGCTGACAAAGTGTGGTAAAGTAGAAGGAAAATGGTCCAACATACTGTTTTTCAGGGCGAGGAGAAACAATAGATCTACAGTATCACATACTTAAGCTTAATCTGCTGGTTCTTGACAACAGAGTTATTCCTGTAACACCAATCTTTTTACTCACCTAGAATAAGAGAATGTTGGAAGCCTAATTTTCTGGAGGGGTAGCTGTGTTGGTCTGTTGCAGCAAAAACAGTAAAGGGTCTTGAGGAGCCTTAAAGAGATAGCAATTTATTGTGGGGTAAGCTCTTGCGGCACGACACATTTGCTGGTCTTAAAAGTGTCACAAGTGACTTTGTTGCCCGTAGGCATCATAAAAGTCCTTGCGGGTTGCAAATCTGTAGTTGGCATAGGAGCCAACTCCTAGCGGCTGTGGGGACTTCAGCCCCCACAATAAAATGTTTGAGGGGGCCAAGCCCCCCCCCAAAAAAATGTTGATGGGCATTCTCATTCAAATGGTGTCTGTGCACTGTGGTGTGTGACCGATTATGCAAGGCGGGGCTTACCTGGGCCCCCACAAAATTTTATTCAAGTTTGCACCAGTGTAACATCAATCTATAGTTACAGTGTAACATGTAACATCAATCTATAGTTTAGATTGGGTTTACAAATGCTGATTGGCGGTTCGAGAGACTCAAAGTATGTGATGAAAGCTACATACTCCAAACAATCAAGCAGCGGCTTTATGACCATGGAAAACAATGTTTGTCTCCTCACACTCCAAGACCCTGTTCTCCAGAGGCCCAAGGCATAACTACTTCTTATGGATTTTGTGCTAAAAGGCCTACTACTTCCTTCCCAATGAAGAGCTTTTATGCTCGCAAGACTAAATGCTTTCCTCTCTGCAGTGACCATTGGTGGATACCTTATCAAGCCCCCCTGTGTGCCTGCAATCCGGGAATTTTCTTCTTCATTGGCAATCATTCATAGCCAAGTAAGATCGTCTTCCATAAACATGGTTTTAACAATGAGTCTGTAAGTGACTGTGACTGTGGAGGCCAGTTCTGGATCCACACGTCCTTCCACAGTAGGGACATTGGTTTCCGGACGGGCAGGAGTTGATCACGGTGTGGATTTGCCAAGCATGCCTTCCTCTTAGCACGTTTCTCCCTTGTGTCCTGAGTTTGAGTGTCTTCAAAGCCCATAACACCTTTGATAAGGGCTGTTCTCCAATTGGAGTGGTCACAGGCCAGTGTTTCCCAGTTGTTGGTGTTTATACTACATTTTTTAAAGATTTGCCTTGAGACAGTCTTTAAACCTCTTTTGTTGACCACCAGCATTATGCATTCCATTTTAAAGTTCGGAATAGAGTAGTTGTTTGGAAGACAATAAACAGGCTCCCGCAAAACATGACCAGTCCAATGAAGTTGATCACGGTGTGGATTTGCCAAGCGTGCCTTCCTCTTAGAACATTTCTCCCTTGCGTCCTGAGTTCAAGTCTCTTCAAAGCCCATGACACCTTGACTAGTCAATAGTCTAATCCTAAGAGGCTGCTTCCAGAAGCTTCTGTGTCTGCAGTGATTCATCCATGTGGCTGTAAAAGGTCTATTTGAGGCTAGCATGAGGCTTAAGAATTTATGTTAAATTTGGGTGATTGACCCTGGTCCAGAGCCTATAGTAGGTTCAGATTTCAGCTAACCTTCCTCACCATCTGCTATCACTTTGTTGTAGAATGACAGTATTTTCTGCTTAATAAAATACCTTAAGGGATCTCAGCAACATTTTGGCCTGTAGAATACTCTGTGTGTGTGTTTATGTGTAATGATTTATATACATACAAATTTATATACACATAAATTCTGCTCCTTTGTTTGGGAAATAGGGAAGCAGTCCTCCTGAAAAATGAAATGGGGAATAAGTTGGAATAGGAGGAAGGATGTGTTTATGTACTGGCTGGTACCAAAGCAGTAGTGTCTGTTTTCTCTCTGTTTCAGGACCTCCCCTTCACTGTATTCTAATCCCTTTTTGTGTGCCTTGTGGTGCTTTACATTGAGTATTTCTGGCAAGTGCTTCTAGTCACGTGTCTGAAGAAACAGAGCGACGGCGATAAGAGAATTGACAATTACATCCCACCCCACTTTACGATCCAGTGTATAGGGCTTTTGTCTGTCATCAGGTACGTAATAACGCCCACCAGGTTGTTGGATTTGTCTCTGGGGTATATCCACTCAAAGCAATGTGTTTACACTATCCCTGCATGCTGTTGTCTCTCTGGAGCGGAATAGATGCTGCTAGTTATTGCCCAGGAAAATAAAATCTTCTGCCATTATTGGGCACACCTGACCTGATCTTGAAGTGAATTAAGAAAGCACAGTAGTCACAAATGCATATGATTTAAGTGACATCCTACCCTTTCTGGCTTAGTTAAATTATAAGGGAGCGCCTAAACTTGTAGTGTTGCTGACATAGTTCTAGTGAAAAGAGACATCTAGAAACCGTAAAAAATGTTTTCATGTCTCGCCTTTTTATGTCCT
Organism: Lacerta agilis; assembly: GCF_009819535.1. Taxonomy (NCBI): domain Eukaryota; kingdom Metazoa; phylum Chordata; class Lepidosauria; order Squamata; family Lacertidae; genus Lacerta; species Lacerta agilis. The sequence goes on from NC_046321.1 coordinate 46,314,236, forward strand.
AATTTTCTCTATTTTTATGTCTATCAACCTCTCAGCTGGTTCACTGGTTCAATCATCTTTGCTCAAGGGTTGCTTTGTCTTTTATAGGCACATATTTATTTAGATCTTGATATATGCTGAGCTGTGTGGGAACCAAATAATGAAGCAAAACGGGGTTATTATGGAACATTTCTCTCTCCTGAATCAAAGGGTGATGTAGATAACCGACTGACTTGGATGGGAGGTCCCCTCAAATCCTTGTATTGTGCTCTCTTGCTTCTGTACGCATGTAGAATTGCTACACAATATGGCTGTGCTCAATGGATCCCCTTGTATCTATATTTTAAGTCCAACTCCCTGCTTGGAGTTCTGAGTTTTTCTGTGTAAAGCAGGCTTTATAACAAGAGTCTTTCAAGAATGTTGCCTGTGGAGTTCTGAGAACTCTGAGATTAGATTGATAGATGATAGATAGATCAGGGTTGCTGTTGTTGTTTTTTAAACAAACAAACACAGTGGTACCTCAGGTTACAGACGCTTCAGGTTCTGACTCTGCTATCTGCTAACCCAGAAATAACGCTTCAGGTTAAGAACTTTGCTTCAGGATAAGAACAGAAATTGTGCTGTGGCGGTGCAGCAGCAGCGGGAGGTCCCATTAGCTAAAGTGGTGCTTCCGGTTAAGAACAGTTTCAGGTTAAGAATGGACCTCTGGAACGAATTAAGTATGTAACCAGTGGTACCACTGTAATCACTTAAAAAACAACAACCCTGCTGTGCTTTAACAGAAGCAGAGAAAACAAAACCACAAATACCCCAGTATTAGACCTCCACAAAAGCTGATTCACACCCTTACTACATACATACATATTCTTTATTACTGTCCAAAGACCCACAAAAACAATTTCGAGAGCAAAATGCAGCAGAGATACGAGGAAAATATACCATGGCAGTCACTATGTTTTATCCAGAGCATGCTGATTTCTCTTTCTTATTACCTCCGAGAGAAAGCTTGCCACTGCCAGGGTGATATCATCTGACTTATCTTCGAGAAGTAATTTGAGATAGAAGGTTTCAGAATTTCCAGGTAAATTTATCAGGAAGGGTTTAATTAATTGATCCTTGGCTTGTTTACCCGGCCCACAGTGTAGCACCCTTACCACATGAAAATTCCATATATAATTGCTGTGTCCCCATGATTTCCACTGGTGAGCTCACCTGGAATGTAGGTGATTACCTGACAGCTTGTGATTGTATGAACCGGGTCTCTGTCTTCAAATCACCTGCTTTCAAAACACGGGTAAGATGAAATGTTAGCCTTTTCTTTTTCTTTTTTTCCATAAAAAACCCTATTAAATTCATGAGCAGAAGAGTTGGATGTAGAGGGTCAATTTTATGCTAATATATTATTATTTTTTTAAAAAAATTGATATGCAGAGTGGCCTATGTGTCCTCAAGAGACAAAATGATTTCAAATCATGCTTTGCTAACAAGAGCTGTAGTTCCACTCTTTGAAGCTGCGTTTGGGGAAAAGAACACTTCATACTTGATCATTTGTTAGGCTTTGAGATGCTATATTAAAATAATGTGAGGCAGCAGAGCCTGCTCCTCTTTTATGATAATCCACAATATTTTGGTGCATAATGTGATTGCTTGGTCATTTGACATTCTAAGAAATGAAACAAAAATTGGTAATAACAGCCTTGACTCTTGATTTCTGACGCCACCTCGCCAAAGCGTAGCAGTTTGTTGACACGGATTTCAAAGAGCTGCAAATCCTTGTTGTCACTTGATAATACATTTAAATAACCTTCTTAATCCTCTTCAAATCTCCTTTGTGTTACACCTAGATCTATTTTCATTGGCAAAGGACTGGTGAAATATGGGCATGCAGTAATGATATGTATATCTGCATACCTGTAAATACTTTAGAGTATACCCTCGACATAACAAGAGAATAAACGCATCACAATAACCATTTATTCATATAATCTTGGTGGGTGATCCTTTTTTTCCGGCAGGTTTTCCATATCCCCAGTGCACAATTAGCATCATCTCATTCAGAACACGCAGAACAACAGCAAAACATGACTGCAGCAAAACAGAATCTAACTATACAATAAATTCTCATTAAACTATTACAATGCAATAAGCCCCACATAGGCAGAAACTCAGCATCATCTCTCAGAAATGTTCAGGTTAATATAGTTTTGTATGAATACTGTACGTGTGCCACTTTGGAAATGTTTAAAGTTTAAAAGGAGAGATTATATATATCTCCTTTTATATATATTATTATATACATATTGAGTAAGTACGGTAAGTAAATAAAGCAAGGGAGCATCTCCTAACCCAAGCCTAAAACCAGCCGAGGGGCATAGGGAGCAAAGCACATGCTGTTCCACCTACAGAGAGAGATTAGCATGATGCTTATGGTGTCAGAAGGCTGGCATCAATGTTCTTATGGCAATATTCCCATGGCAGAGCAGGAAAAACAGGCATTGGAGAGTGTGGGTTTGCTAGATCCAAATCAGCTTCATTTCCTCAACATGCCCAAAGAAATGGCACAACACCACACCAGTTTCTGGGACTGGTGAAATTAATTTCCCCACCCGCTGAAAGTGGCTCACACAACTGGGGCAAGCCACAATGCTAGCTTTCTAGAGGTGTTGCTGACGTTTCCTGAGACAGGGAGGGATGAGGTGGCAGGAAGGTCAGTGCGGTGTGGGTGCAGCGGCAGAGTCAATATGATGCTGCCGATGATGCACTCGCACTGACTTTCCCATCACCTCGCACTTTCCCCCTCAGGAAGCAGAAGCAACACTGCTGCTGGGAAGTTGCCCTTTTAGCTCCACCCTGCTGGGCGAGCCACTCCTGTTCACTCCCCTTGGAGTCATGGGGAGGGAAGGATACAAAACGGCACTCTCTCTTCCTCCACACACCCTTGTTCTGGCCACAGTGAAACAGCAGGGCAATGAATATTTTGCAGTTGTTTTGCAGTAGGATTGCTCTGTAAATCTTCAGGAATTTAGGAAGGTGGTCTCCTACTGCCAATTTCATCGTGATCCCAAGAAGGGTTGGATGAGGGGGGTATGTTCCATGTTTTCCAAGCACAATTACCTTTTTCGTACGTTTGTAATTTATTGTTGCCTTCTTGCCCTCCCCCAAGTCATTGTCACATTTATACATGGTGTAATTAACTTTGCATAATGACCCTTGGGTTTACAGCCTACAGTTTGAGTTGTATTCAGTGCTAGTAGACCAGTTGAAAGTAAGGGACATTTAGGTTCATTAATTTTAATGGGCCTACTCTGAGTAGAGATGATGATGATGATGATTATTATTATTATTATTTACATTTCTGTATCTCCCTTCAAGGACACATTTCCCCATGCCTTCTCCCAGCATAGGTCACCATACAGAATCCCCAATCTGTCCCAATTGTTCAAGGTCAGGAAGACACACTCTAGATCCCTCCTCCAACTGCACAGAGAGCCTGGAGAGAGAGAGAATTTCCAGAACTCTCCCTCCCTGACCCTTAAGCCTGTTCTGGTGCTGCACCGAATACCCAGGTGGACCCAGCTGGGTGAGACCAGCTTCACCCTGCTCCCCACCCCACCCCCAGGTCTCAATGATACAGAACAGATCAGCCTCCTCATCCACAATCAGATGACAGATAAGGGAGGTCTTATTCAGAGCTTATTTGTTTACAACTCTTTATTTTATTTTGATCTGGCTAGCATATTTTATCAGTTCAGATGGCTTTCTGTTCGACAACAGTATCCTGTGTCAGACAAGGGTAAGATAACCCTCCTTGTTGTAACGCTTGGCTGGTGCCAGGCTTTGCTGACATTTTGGCAATCCTTCCAGGAGACAGAGCCGCTCCATTCTCCTTATTCTTCTTTCTCTACCTCCTCCCCCACTGGTATTCAGTTCTGATTCTACCGTGCCACGCAAGCCATGCCCCCTAGCAGCAAGCCAGCACTGCTTTTGGCTGTTGCTTCAAATTCAGAGAGCTGGGCTTGATCCCAGCACTGCTAGCACCAATTTGCTGTACATTTGCACATCCAGCAGGCGTGATTTATCACGGTTAAGGTTCTCAGCTGACTCTTACCATGGCTCACATTAAATGGTCCTCTCACAAAGACAGCTTTTATACTCTGTTCAACAGGAGGTATCTAAGCTATACCTAAAAATATGTTGCATAAAGATGGGGAAATTGCAGCTGAGCATTCATGGGGCTGAAAACTTTGGATCTTTGCAGGAGTGGAGGAAACAGATGCTGGCTTTTTAGTCTTCTTTCCCGTGATTTATTAGTAAGCTCTCTTTTAAAGAGTGGGTCATCAATGTATGTTATTTATCCAACGCTGTTTCTCTTCCCCCACCCCCAATTTCTGTCAGGCTTTTATTCTGCACCTCCACCACCTCATTCTTTTTTATTTAAAAAAATCTGCTTTTGCTCTGTGCGGCATGTTCTGCAAACTGATTGGTTTTGTTGTTTTGTTTTTTTCCATCTGTGGCCTGCTTTGTTATGGATACACACTTTTCTTGGCTCCAAAGTGAAATGTTTTCTGTAATGTCCTGTGAAGCTATTTTGACAGGACTTCCTAAGATTGGAAAGCTTTTCATTTCATCCCCCACAGAGAGTAGCAATGATCATGCATCAAGTACCGAGAGATCAGGAGAAGTACGTTTGGGTCTTGGCAGTTTTCACATTGGGCATTTGCATACTCAGATGCCCACTGTCTGGGACATAACATGCTAGAAGTGAGCTTTCTCCGTTTCTGTCTTTTCCCAGTTAGAAATGGGCATGCTGGAAGAAATGTCATGTTGATTAGATATGATTAGCAACTGTCATTTTCGTACTTTGGATGAAAATTTGTAGCATGTGTATTTGAAAACAGACTTCCCTACTTGCTGATAGGGATGTAAGGAGCAGGCAATTCCCATCCATTTTGTGTTCGTCAAAACCAGTGCTGTTTCCATCCCACTGCAGTTCGGCTTCCACTGTTACTTGTGAGCCAGTGTGGGTACACAGGTCACCTGCTAACAGTCTCCTTCACCATGGTGAGGTGCATGATATTTCTGTTTAAATGACAGCACTAATATGGCTTTGTGCCCATCTGTGCCCTGTTTTTCAATGATTTATTCCCTCTTTTATGGCAATGAGCGAAGGATGCTCTTCTTTCATGATTAGAGTCGTGTTCGGCAAAGACCTTCAGATGGGTTGTGTTTCCTATACATATGGGAAGTGGAATTCAGGGGGTTAGCTGAAGGCAGAATCTGATATCTGAATGGTGCAGTAGTATGTATGTATGTATGTATGTATTTGAAATATTGGTCCTACCATGCATGCACCATTTGGTCATGCACTTCAGACAGCAAAATGCCTTGTGCCAGCACTGTTCCAAGTCATTTAGTCAAATCTCATATAACCTCCAACAAAATGACCGCCTTCAGTTCACAGCTGGGACTCAGCTATACAGTTACAAATAAAACATTTTAAATGTGTTGTAAAGTGCGACACTACAAATGTGACACTAGATGGCAACAGTGAGCTATGCCAAATTCAATGTATTTTTCAAAACTTTTTTTAAAAACGCATTTTCACAGTTTTTTTAAATATGTGTGTAGATTCTACCCTGATCCACTGAATCCAAACAGCAAAAGATTATCAGCAGTAATTTTTGCAAAATCATGTAGACCACTAGACACACTACTCTGAGGTGAGTTAGAAACAACTTAAGAGGAATTTTGGGCTTGGTGGTGGTTTACAACCAAGGGTATCTCAAACCCTTAGCAATCCTGGACAGGTTGTTTGTTTGAATGTGCCATGTCCTCTAAGCCCTACAATCTCATACAACAGGCAGGAGAACTAGCAGAGGGAGAATGGGAGTGGTTTTGTGGTCAACGATGAGAGCTTACTGCCATAGATTTGGCAGTAGCTGCCCTCAGTGGAAGACAGGAGGGGAGAGGGTCCCCCCCCCACATTTATAGAATTTCCCCCCTCTTCAGGTTCTGGGTATTAGAACATGAAGTTAATGAGAATTTTGTCTCTTGGCTGCCGTGGAAGAGAAAGCTGGTTTCTCCTGCAGGGTGAGAGCCTGTTGGTGGAAACTTTCCCCACAGGTAAGAGATGGGGATGACTTGATTAACAGGTTTTTTCCCCCCTGTTTCTTGCTGCAGGGTTTATCTCATCTTCCACTGTGGCAAAAATGTACATAATTCATTATGTAATTAATTTTCCTCTCCTTACGTTATTCCACACCATTCATTTCAATGCAGTGGAAATTTGCAAGGGGGGGGGGTGTTCAGCAATTACATATTGTTTGTGGATTGAAAACAGCAGCAGTGAATACTGATCTTATTTGTGGGATTGATTTCCATTCCACACAGGAGAGGAATAGGTAGTGACTGGCCATTTCTGCTCCAATTTGTGTCTGTTGACATCCCTATTATTCCTAACATATATCCAACATGTTTTGTGATTTTGCTGTTTTATATTGTTTTGATTCATTTGTTGTGTTTATTGTACTTCGTTCTCCATTTCTTTTATATTAGTACCATGCCCGCACCGGATAACTTCCCTTCCAAGGAGGATCTGGCCCAGGGTGATCTGGTGCCTCCAGAAACTCAGGAAGTGCCCAGAACAACAGCCAAGAAGAAGCCAGGACCTCTGGAGGAAAGTAGCAGAGATCCCTCCTTGCAGAAAGGAAGCTCATCCTCTGAAAAAGAGGCAGAACAACCCCTGGAATGGATGGCTCCAAAATAGGCAGACCAATACCCTCACAGTTTGGAGTACAGCTTGGTGGCAATAGAGGGCTCCATGTGAGTAAATGGCTCCTCAGAAGTAGAACCCTCTTCATGAGGGTTCTCTGCAGAAACCTCTAAGAGGCTGCAGCTAGGAGAGCTGCTGGAACAATGTTTTGCTATCAACACTCTGTCTTGTACCAGAGCCTGACATTCTACTTACTTGGGCTGGGACTACCCCTTGGCCTGCTATTTTCCAGAGCCCCTGCTAACCTGAACTGTACCTCAACTTGCCTTAGCTCTTTCTGAAGTGACTGTTTGCCAGGAATTGGACCTTGGACTGGCCTTGGACATTGCTGCTGCCTGTGCCCATGATATCTGGAATGTCCCATGGGAATCCGGCAAGGACAGGATGATTAGGATCTGTTGTTTTTTATCTGTTAACACCATGTTATCGTCAAGAGTGGTTTTGAGCTCAACGTGGCAGTTGGTAAAGTGGGATGCAACTATGAAATCAGACTGAATGTAGTTCTGCTGATTGCTGGATTGATCATAGTCGCCATCATAGATTTAGCCAAAATATGAAGGAAAGTCAAGTTGTTTCAAGGACCCAAGAAGATGTGAGTCCTAGTTATGTTTGGACAAAGCTAAAAGAAATGGCAATGAAGAGATATTGTGCTTGGCTCACGTTACTGGGTGAAATTCGTCAGGATATACAGATGATGGATGAATGTCATCTCACTCTGTGGTATTCAGCACTCTTGTCTTTCAAACATTTCCCCATTTACATAACATTCTCTTCGCTATTCGTATTGTTGAGTAAAAGATTTTTGCAAGAGAAAGGCACATTTGAAACTGACATATTACGGCACTTTTGAAATGTGTTGCATAAATCTTGGTCCATGCTAGATCTCTCAGTGCTGATTAAATGGGATAAAAAGCCCTGGTAAAGTAGCTGTGCATGATTGAGGCTTCTCTTGTCAGGTCTGTCCCACCCATTATTTTATTGGGCTTTGTTCTATGGAAATAACACGAGAAAAAGACCTGTTTCAGAGGGTGAATTCTTAACATCTTTATCCCACACACATTCACTTGGAAACAGACTTCATTAATTTCACTGGAACTTCCTTCCTTTCTTTCGAAGTAAGTATGATTAGGACTGCAGCCTAGATGTAATACATATTAAAGAGGTCTGGGTTAGACTTTTATATCTGTGCATGAAGCTGAACAAATCCATTTGATCTCCAATGGATTATGCACTTTAATACAACGAGGCTCTCTAATGAAACCAAAGAAATTTTGGATACGGATGATGAAGAAAATACGTGCCTGAGCTGAATTAACAAAAGTCAGGCAAGGTCCTTCACCTACAAACATGTAGAAATTTTTGGGCCAGATCTATGAAATTTCATGGAACTTTATGAACAACATTCCTGAGCCAGATATATTGAGCTGTAACCTTGTTCTGCATAAGTAAGGTCAATCAAGGTTGCAGATATGCTTACAGTGGAATCCTGTGGATGCTTCTTCAGAAGTAAATTTTGCTGAGATCGATGGGAATTAGCCCCCAGTAGGTGTGTGTTTAAGACAGCAACATTATTTGGGGTAACTTTGCATTTTACACCAGCTAAGTCCCAATATCTGGGTGAGTTTGCATCATTTGCCATGCTTTGTTTACTATATTCTGAAAACTGGAAGTCATGTACCCAGGAGAGGCAGGTGTAGTGAGCCAGAATCACAGAGCTCCTATCCTGTGCTGTTTTTCTAGAAAAATAGGTGCCAGAACTCACTGTGAACACCTTCCTTGTACTCTTAGAATGGCAAGGCCCCCCACCTGAGAAGTGCCGGAACTGTCGGGGACTGGCTGGACGAGGAAGAGTGGTGGCAGCCAGTAGTCCAGGAGGCACCTAAAAGGAGAAGGGGACTTTGAACCAGGTTCAGACTGGTGGGACAGGGAGAAATCATCAGCAGAGAGTGAGGGTGAAGGAGAGAGGCTTGAGGCAGCCACAGGCACTGATAGAGAAGGAGCAGGGGCTGTCTCTCCTGCTCTGCAATACAGTCCCGATTCAGCTCCTTCTCATCCACACTCTCAACGATGGAAAGAAGGGTTGAGAAAAGGCTAGAAAAAATAAGAAAAGTTGAGTCGCAGCAAAAAAAAAAAAAATGCAAGGAGGGTGGTATAAATAAGGGGGAGAGAGGATGGAACTTTAGCTTCTGCTGCTGACGTACTTATCCGATGGATGTGCCATGTGCTGGCTCCTTGATTACTGAGCAATAAAGTTAATTACCGCTCGAGCATTGTGCCTGGTTCTGCTTACAGCATTGGATAAAAGACGGAGGGGCTTTTCTGGCAGTCTGACAGGAACAGAGTTCCAATACAAAATACAAAAAACCATGAAAGACACTACAATATGAACTACGAGAATATTATGAAAATATTTAAACTAGAAATTATTTATATCAACAAATAGACTGAAATCACATAAAACATGTATGCAAGTATCTACTCGAAGGCATGATCTATGGCTAATTATCCAAATGATCAGCTCTGAAGGTGCAGAGTTCGATGTGCAATATTTATATACTGTAAAGTGATAGTGCAAAGTCTCTCAGGCGTCCTCGTCTGTCCTCCGACGGGTGGCTAGCTTATTGTCCCCCGTTTCACGGGTACGGTTTCATCAAGGAACGGACTTCATCTTTGATAACAACAACAACAACAACAATAATAATAATAATAATGCATTCTATCAACATTACATATAGCTTGTTGAAATAATATGATAATAAATTTGAAATACTCACCAAGAGGTATACAAGATTATTGGGCTTTCATTACCGTGTTTGTCTGTTGGCTTTTGCATAGGAACAGAGTTCCAGCAAGTTCCAGCTTAAAAAAGCCCTGCTCCTAACATACTTCAGTGACAGATAAGGATGTGGGTGGCACTGTGGTCTAAACCACTGAGCCTCTTGGGCTTCCCGATCAGAAGGCCGGTGGTTCGAATCCCTGCGACGGGGTGAGCTCCCATTGCTCTGTCCCAACTACTGCCAACCTACCAGTTCAAAAGCATGCCAGTGCAAGTAGATAAATAGGTACCACTGTGGCGGGAAGGTAAACTGCATTTCCATGTGCTCTGGTTTCTGTCACTGTATTCTGTTGCACCACAAGTGCAAGTCATGCTAGCCACCCAGAAAGCTGTCTGTGGACAAATGCCGGCTCCCTCGGCCTGAAAGTGAGATGAGCACTGCACACCCAGTCACCTTTGACTGGAATTAACCATCCGGGGGTCCTTTACCTTATAAATTCAATCAAGTGATCAATCCATTCTCTCAAATCCATGTGGTGCAGAGTCCTGAGAGTTGGGAAGAGATACCTTCGGGGTGAATTTAGCTCTCGGTCTGGGGTTCCCCGTTCAAATAGGGTCATTCATGAACAGCCAGTGGTAACAGGATGGTGTCCTGCCACTGATACACTTGGGCCTTGGGAACAGGGAAAAGAACCCATGCTGGAGTCTAGCCAGAGTTTTGGGATTCAGTGGGGTTGTGAATCAGGGTTGGGGGCTCCATCAACAGCAGAAGCCGGGTGGCCAGATGCAGTGGAGTCAATGGGAACACTCTGTCCAAGTCAGGGCTAAGTTCTTCCTGACATAATAAGTAGAGGGGTCATGAGGTGGCCAATGGACACCATTCCAAATATACACAAGTGTGCTGCATTTCTTTTTAACTGACAAGAGAAAATGCTATAATTCAGCTGTAGTGCATGCCTTATGCAGTGCGCACACACACACACACACACACACACACACACACACACACACACATTGTTTCCGGTGCTTGCATATTGTCTTACTGACAAGGGTAGCATTTGATATGACCCATATTTTCAAAGGGCTGTATACATAACCTGTGGGGTGCATTTTGATGCAGTGTCAAGACTCAGCTTGTATTATCCTTTAGCTGAATGCATGAACACTTTTCTCTCCAAGAAAGTGGAACCAGATATTAAAAGTAAATTGTAAAGTTGACAACAAACCCTTCCCCCCATTCCCCCGGTGATCTGAAAACTTTCCTAGTGTAGTTTAAATTGCCATACATTATTATGAATAATAATTGCGTTTCTATCCCACCCTCCCACCTTTCCACCTATCCTGGTGCTCAGAGTGGCATAGTGCATGGTTCTCTTCCTCCCCATTTTATCCTTACAACAACCCTGTGAGGTAGGTTCATGTGGGAGACTGTGATTGGTCCACGGTCAACCAGTGAGCTTCAGTGGGGGATTGAACCCTGATCTCTCAGGTCCTAGTACAGCACTCTAACCACTTCACCACACTGGCTCCAGTCATTCAAAAATTTGCAATGTACAACTAACGGCTTAATAATTAAAAATGTTGTTAAGGCAGAATACTTCAGCTGGGAGATGAGCTGACATTGCAGCACCCCTGTTATTACTTTGCTGCTATAATCTTTACTCATCCCAATATGTTAAGGATGGGAATATGGGAACAATTCAATTCAGTTTACATTTAAAGACAAACCTAACTACATTGCACTTTCTGAAACAATACAAGAACTGAAATGCAGCCTTCATTTAAAATATGTAGTTCTCCAACCAAATAACATGTGAAAACATGCAAATACTAGGAGGAAATGTGTTTCCAGACGTAGGCGAAAAGTACATTAAAATGCCTATTTGGGGAAATTGCTTTGTAAAACTGCATAACTAAGGCAAAGCCACATCAGTTCCTCAGTTTTTGAAAAAAACGATAATAATTCTAGATACAAACAAGCCTGCATGAAAAGTATAAAGGCCCACATTAATCACAGCTGAGGCACATACAGTCTTATCTAAAAACAGAACACCTTAGAACCCATGGGCTCGGAAAGGATACCTCATCCTTGTTTGCTAAATGTTATGCTAGGAAACAGGCCAAGATGTGCCTGAGCATGTATAAGTGTGACTTAATACCATCTTACTCAGCCCAAGTGAGAAGTCATGAATGTTCCACCATCTAAGCATCTGTGTTTATCTTGGCTCTGCATTTCTGACAGCGAGTGCAGATGGTCAGTAAATATGAAAAACGGAGGCAGCTCCAGCCTCAGAATGCCATTGCGACTGGGGGCATTTACATGCTCAATATACTTCAGAATTATTATTTTTTAAAAGAAACATAGTAAACAGAAGCAAATTGGTCCTCCCCCCCCCCCCCGGTCGACTATTGGAGATTGGGTTTGGAAGCATGGCTATCTGTATAGAAAGAGATTCTAGTTCTGTAAATGCAATAAACTAGAAATTAGGGCAGGGGTGATGTCTTGTATACCAATCATGTCCCCATGAATTTTCTTCCCTTGCAAAGGTGGAAACAACAAATACAAAAACAATTTATTTATTATACCCCACCCATCTGGCTGGGTTTTCCCCAGCTACTCTGGGCGGCTCCCAACAGAATATTAAAAACACCCTAAACAGGGCTGCCTTCAGGTGTCTTCTAAAAGTCAGGTAGTTGTTTATTTCCTTAACATCTGATGGGAGGGCATTCCACAGGGCGGGCTCCACTACTGAGAAGGCCCTCTGCCTGGTTCCCTGTAACCTCACTTCTCAAAGGGAGAGAACCGCCATAAGGCCCTTAGCGCTGAACCTCAGTGTTCAGGCTGAACAATGGGTTAGCTAACGTCATTCAGTTCTGGTAAGAGCATACAAAGACCCCTGCTTCTGGATGAGACCAAAGATCTAATTCAGTGGTGGTAGGCAGTATGTGGCCCTCCAGATATCATTGGAGCCCCAAATCCCATCAGCCCCAATTACCATGGTCAGTGGTCATGGAGGATGGGATTTTTTAGGGTTGCCATATAAATTGCACATTTTTGAGCTATATTTGAGGGAAACTGCCGACAACGGCTGCCATACGTCTAGATTTTCTGGGACATTTCAGTGATTTGCATCTGGACACAGTTTCCAACAGCCAATTGCTAGTTGTGTCCAAGAAATTCCAGATGTATGGTAACCCTAAATTAGTCCAACAACACCTGCACGGCCACAGGTCTAGCCTTTCATTCTGTTCCTATATTGTCCAACCAGCTGCCTTTGGGAAACCCAGAGCACTACTGCATTTCTCCCAATCATGCTCCCCAGAAACAAGTATTCAGGTGTATAAGTATTCATCTGAAGAGATCAGATACTAGGATGCCTGTATAGTAGCTGCTGATAGCGGAGGTAAAATATAGCCACCGTGACTTGTAGCAGATCTCTCAGAATGATTCATATTAAGGAGGGAGAAAGTTTGAAGGAGACAGATTCAAAAGCAAAGTCTGCTTCAACCTTTTAAAGCCAGAAAATGACATTTATAATAACATAAATGATAACAGTTCTTACATCTATAACAGAAGGGCAGTAAAGAGATTTCCCACTCCCAATTGTTTAACCTCCATTAAATTATATTTAGGAAAGCTGGGAATATCAAGGAGCGGGTTTTTGTGTGGACAGACTATCAGCTCAATTTAGTTCTGATACCCCTGGATTCATAATTCTCTAATTCTAAGTATATGCCTTCTGCACTAGGCTCTGATTTTGAAGAACAGGTGTTTAACTCTGAATGGTTTCACATATTTGCAAACTAGCAAAAAATGAGGTCCCCACCTCCATTTCTCTGGGCTAAAGTTGATGCCTCCTAATTCTCGTCTTCTAGAACTTTTATTATCTTCTAGAACTTTCATTATCTTAGGTCCTTACCTTTGAATGCTAAAAGATACGTCAACATCAGTCATGAACTGTAAAGCCAAATACCACAACTAATACTTGATAACAGTCCTCCCTGTGTTTGAGTTCCAGTTCTTCCTAAATAGCACACATTTTGTTGAAGAAGGGCAAGATGTAGAAAGTGCTCTTAGTTATAGTCATTGCTCTGTTCAACTGATATAAAGGTAGATTTTGTTAAAAGACTTAAATCATAGTGTTGTTTAACCTGGCTCAGCTCTCCTCCATTTGATTCACTTACACAAGATATACACAAGCCTTCCTTTCTCTTTTTCTCTTCTTATGTATAATTTGTCTGCCATTGAGTTGTTATTTATATAAGAGAATAAAAATGACTGTAAGATAGCTGAAATTATATACAAAATCTTGAGGATTAAAGGGGTTGTATATTTGTCCAGATCTCTCTCTCTCTCTCTCTCTCTCTCTCTCTCTCTCTCTCTCTCTAACTCATACACCACATTTTTTTTTTCTTACGAACAGCCCAATAAATCATTATGTAACATTGTCCTTTTAATATTAAGTGGTATTGCTGGGTGTCAATTTTTCCTTCAAATGTACCACTAATGAATTTTTGCTTTTTAGCAATACAGCTATTGTCTATAATATTGAACTCTATAAAAACATTCTTGTAATTGAGGGGCAGGAACCATATTGAGCATCGACAGAAGATTGGGCATATCACTGCAATATAATTGTTGCTTCTTGCCATTGCAAAAATGAATTCTTGAGATTAAGATTTGGAGTTTAATATAAGCCAAGAAATCAGTTCTTAATAGGGGGTTTTCATGTCCCAAAACCAGGAGCAATAAACTCACAAGACTGTTGCCACAGCCCCCCCCCCACCTATGTGTTAAGAGCATTGCAGTGGCCTTAAAATATTTTGTCATTTTTTAAAAATGGAAACCAAAGAAGATAGAGGAGGCAAGCAATCCAGTATATCCTATTATTGTCCCTATCTGGGCTTCAGCTCTTAAAGAAAAAAAAGAACAATAGTTATCTTCTTTATTGGGCCAGGAAATGTTCAATTTCCTAAAATGAACTTTTGAGCTGACATAGGTGTTTAGTGCCTATGTAATGCTGTACATTCATTGACTACGCAAAAGCATTTGACTGTGTCGACCACAGCAAACTATGGCAAGTTCTTAAAGAATTAAGATTGCCGGAAGAAATATCAACAACCTCAGATATGCTGATGACACAACATTGATGGCAGAAAGTGAGGAGGAATTAAAGAACCTTTTAATGAGGGTGAAAGAGGAGAGCGCAAAATATGGTCTGAAGCTCAACATAAAAAAAAACCTAAGATCTTGGCCACTGGTCCCATCACCTCCTGACAAACAGAAGGGGAAGAAATGGAGGCAGTGAGAGATTTTACTTTCTTGGGTTCCATGATCACTGCAGATGGTGACAGCTGTCACGAAATTAAAAGACACGTGCTTCTTGGGAGAAAAGCAATGACAAACCTAGACAGCATCTTAAAAAGCAGAGACATCACCTTGCCGACAAAGGTCCGTATAGTTAAAGCTATGGTTTTCCCAGTAGTAATGTATGGAAGTGAGAGCTGCACCATAAAGAAGGCTGGTCGTCGAAGAATTGATGCTTTTGAATTATGGTGCTGGAGGAGACTCTTGAGAGTCCCATGGACTGCAAGAAGATCAAACCTATCCATTCTGAAGGAAATCAGCCCTGAGAGCTCACTGGAAGGGCAGGTCCTGAAGCTGAGGCTCCAATACTTTGGCCACCTCATGAGAAGAGAAGACTCCCTGGAAAAGACCCTTATGTTGGGAAAGATTGAGGGCACAAGGAGAAGGGGAGGACAGAGGACGAGATGGTTGGACAGTGTTCTCAAAGCTACCAACATGATTCTGACCAAACTGTGGGAGGCAGTGGAAGACAGGAGTGCCTGGCGTGCTCTGGTCCATGGGGTCACGAAGAGTCGGACACGACTAAACGACGAAACAACAACAAATGCTGTACATCTGATATGATTTCAAGCCTATAAATATATGTCGGAAAAGGGGAGGAAAGGTAAAAAGAAATGATACATGTTTTTGGACAAAGTCACATTTTATGGAGGGTCCAGATGGCATCAGCATCCAAATATAATTCTCACCTGTTTCCTCAATGTTTATCCAATGTTTTCCCTGACCATGAAAAATCTGACTAGCAATGGCCAAAATACACCGTCATTGCTAGTCTGATTGGCCCAATCATTAGAGAGTGCCTGTTGCCTGATGTATGTTTTTAATTACTCTACAATGAAGGAAGGGGTTTCATTTTCTTAGGGTGAAGAGCATAGAGGGGAGCCATGAAATACTGTGCTTGGGGGAAGAGGCAACCCTCTGAAGAGACCCACTCAACATAGCAGAGTAAAATTTTCACTATCACTATCTGCTTGGACGAGTGAAACCAACCACCTGTGTCCTTGATCCTTGCCCATCCTGGCTAATAAAAGCGAGCCGGGAAGGACTGGGCGATGGGCTCCGCGGGGTGGTGAATGCTTCCCTCTGTGAGGGAGTCTTCCCATACCCGCTGAAAGAGGCGGTCATTAAACCGCTTCTTAAAAAAACATCTTTAGACCCGGCCAATATGGCCAACTATCACCCAGTCTCAAATTTACCATTCTTGGGCAAGGTGATTGAGCGGGTGGTTGCGGAACAACTCCAGGCACGCCTGGAAGAAGCGGACCATTTGGATCCCTTCCAATCGGGATTCAGGCCTCATCATGGGACTGAAACTGCCTTGGTCGCGCTGGTCGATGATCTCCGGCGGGCTAGGGACAAAGGTGAGAGCTGTTTCCTAGTTCTGCTGGATCTCTCAGCGGCCTTTGACACCATCGACCATAACATCCTTCTGGACCGGCTAGAGGGGTTGGGAGCTGGGGGCACTGTTATACAGTGGTTCCGCTCCTTCCTCCTGGGCCGTATTCAGAAAGTGGTGATGGGGGATGAGTGTTCAGACCCCTGGGCTCTCACTTGTGGGGTGCCTCAGGGTTCCGTCCTCTCCCCCATGCTTTTTAATATCTATATGAAGCCGCTGGGAGAGATCATCAGGGGGTTTGGGCTGGGTGTTCATCAGTATGCGGATGATACCCAGCTCTACCTCTCTTTCAAATCAGAACCAGTGAAGGCGGTGAAGGTCCTGTGTGAGTGCCTGGAGGCGGTTGGAGGATGGATGGCGGCTAACAGATTGAGGTTGAATCCTGACAAGACAGAAGTACTGTTTTTGGGGGATAGGGAGCGGGTGGGTGTGGGGGACTCCCTGGTCCTGAATGGGGTAACTGTGCCCCTGAAGGACCAGGTGCGCAGCCTGGGAGTCATTTTGGACTCACAGCTGTCCATGGAGGCACAGGTTCATTCTGTGTCCAGGGCGACTGTCTACCAGCTCCATCTGGTACGCAGGCTGAGACCCTACCTGCCCGCAGACTGTCTCGCCAGAGTGGTACATGCTCTAGTTATCTCCCGCTTGGACTACTGCAATGCGCTCTATGTGGGGCTACCTTTGAAGGTGACCCGGAAACTGCAATTAATCCAGAATGCGGCAGCTAGACTGGTGACTGGGAGGGGCCGCCGGGACCACATAACACCGGTCCTGAGAGATCTACATTGGCTCCCAGTACGTTTCCGAGCACAATTCAAAGTGTTGGTGCTGACCTTTAAAGCCCTAAACGGCCTCGGTCCTGTATACCTGAAGGAGCGTCTCCACCCCCATCATTCAGCCCGGACACTGAGATCCAGCGCTGAGGGCCTTCTGTCGGTTCCCTCACTGCGAGAAGCAAAACTACAGGGAACCAGGCAGAGGGCCTTCTCGGTAGTGGCGCCCGCCCTGTGGAACGCCCTCCCATCAGAAGTCAAGGGAATAAACAACTACCTGACATTCAGAAAATTCCTGAAGGCAGCCCTGTTTAGGGAAGTTTTTAAACTGTGATATTTTAAATGTATTTTAATGTTTGGTGGAAGCCGCCCAGAGTAACTGGGGAGACCCAGCCAGATGGGCGGGGTACAAATAAATTATTATTATTATTATTATTATTATTATTATTATTATTATTATTATTATCAGGTTGCCAGTGGAAAATCCTAATCATTTAAAAAAAAAAAACTCAGAGCCAGAGGGAAAGTCACGCTGTATAACTTTTACTGTATAACCAGACAGAGGGCCTTCTCGGTAGTGGCGCCCACCCTGAGGAACACCCTTCCATCAGATGTCAAGGAAATAAGCAGCTATCCTATTTTTAAGAGACATCTGAAGGCAGTCCTGTTTGGGGAAGTTTTTAATATTCAGTGCTGTATTATTTTAACACTCAGTTGGAAGCTGTCCAGAGTGGCTGGGGAAACACAGCCAGATGGGCGGGGTACAAATAATAAATTATTATAAATTATTATTACTGCCTTATGTTGGAAGGAGGGAACAGTTTCAGGAAATGGCTAAAATGTAGGGTTTCTCTGTGTGGCCAATGGATAATAAATAGTTAAAATACACAAGTTGACAATGGAGCTGTTATGCTGTGAAAAATGATTCTTTCCCCCATTGCCCTTCCCATTCATTGCAACTAAATCTTACTGTAATATTTTTTGACAGATCCATTCAATTCTTACAATGCAATTGATCTTCTACAGATGCATCTTAATAGTAATTCGGATGTGCAGCCAACCCTTTGCTGAGCAAAAAGCTAAGTAATGGCTGCTGTGCTCTAACGGAAGCTGGCTGGAATCTTTGCCCATTCATTTCAAAGAGGATGTGCATTGGCTCATCCAGAGGACATTGAGCTCACCTTAATCCCATTGAAATCAATGGGAAAAGTTTGTCCTGGGACTAAAGTGTAAGTAATTTCCTTTGGATCTAACCTATATTTTGATAGCACAAACGCAACCCTAAATTCAAAAAGACGTGTATAAAGAAAACCTACTACCATGGTTCTCAAATTTAATCCGTTCTGGAAGTCCGTTCCAAAACAAAGGCATTCCTAAACCAAGGTGCGCTTTCCCATAAAAAGTAATGCAGAACAAATTAATCCATTCCAGACTTTTTAAAAACAACCCCTGAAACAGCAATTTAACATGAATTTTACTATCTAACAAGCCCATTGATCCATAAAATGAAAGCAACAATCAATATATTGTACTATAAAATAAATAAGACAGTATTGTAGATGATAAAAAATAATAAAAAATAAAAAATTCTTACCTGCACTGTTGATAGTCATTGTTTGGATGGGGGACTTCTATCCATTTCCACAGTTACACAATCAATCAATCAGTAGCTGAAATGGGTTCCACACAGTCACAAAAACAAATTAACTGAAAAAACCTCAAAAACAAAAACGCAAAGTAAATAGCAAAAACAAAAGCGCCAGGCTTAACCCGTTCTGGAAGTCCGTTTGACTTCCGAAATGTTCGAAAACCAAGGCGCAGCTTCTGATTGGTGCAGGTGCCCCAGAAACGATAGCCAACAACCGCATCGGACATTTGGCTTCCCAAAAAACATTCAGAAACTGGAACACTTCCGGGTTTTCAGCATTTGAGAACCAAGGCATTTGAGAACCAAGGTACCAGCAAGGATAAACATTGTTTTCGTTTGCAACTCTGATTGCAACAATTTGTTTTTTTAATAATGTGAAAGTTTTAAAATTTTCTTATTGTAAAACTTTTCTTGGCATTTAATTAAGACATGTGTGTCTTCGGGGGGAGGGGGGATGGAGGATATTTGCATAGAAATAACTATGGCAAACTGAAATCTTAACTTTAAGCCATTTAATCACTCTCCCAGACATCATGATAATTACTTCTCGTTGACACATTTGAAGAGCTTCCTTACAGCCACTGAATACGCTCATGCCGATTGATGTTTTCCCTGGTGAAATGAGATGAGATGTGTGCAGTATCTCGAAGTGGGCAAATCATATTTTTCATCACCACCTAATAATTAGCAGAAATTCATTACTCTGTGTTTGCTCAAGACCTAACAAAATAAGCTTGTAATTACTTGTAGCTTTGGGCAAGGTAAATATTTGATGTGATGCTGGTGAATCGGTTTCTAGTGATACAACGAGTCAGCTGATCAAATCTTTCTTTAGCCTTTAATAGGATTCCAAACATTAACAACAAAGACAAGGACAAATCTATCTTCCGTTGTCGTTCCACACTGTCAACAGGGGAGTACAAGAGACAAACCTACGGACAAAACAGCTAATAAACCCTCTGGAGAACAGTTCTCAATAGGCCAGTTAAAAATTAGGCAATTGTTTTTTAGCAAGAGCTGAAGGAGCTACCCCTATCAACAAGAACTTGGAAGGTTTGTAAGACTGGAACAGAAGGTGTGCAGACTTGTTAAAACAACCTCATTTAAATCTTGAAGGCTTTTCTGTAGAGAGTAAACATTAGGAAAATAAGTTGAGGTTTTGAGAACTCTTGCTTTATCCTTATGCCTCTGGGACATAGGAAGCTGCCTTATACTGAATCAGACCAGATTCAGCATTGGCTTGTGGCTGCTCTGCATGATTTCATACGGCGTTCCTCCTCCCTTAGCCCTACCTGGAGATGGCGGGGATTGAACCAGAGACCTTTTACATGCCACTGAACAACACCACTTTCCCTCCTGTCTCTGTAAATAGTCACAAAGGAATAGAAAAGCCCACGACTGGTTAAGTGAACTGGATGGTTTAGGTGTGTGTCAGAGATGGGAGAACATTGAGGGGGCCCAATGCAAAGTCCCGATGTCGCTCCACACCCGGCTCTGTGTTTGGCCTCAACAATGGGGGAGTCTGGCCCCCTCAAAAAAAAAAAATATTGAGGAGGCCCAAGAGCCTCGGCTCCCTGGAGCTGGTGCCTATGGTGTATGTACTTGTTCTACCGGGATAGGTAGAATGACATACCTGACAATGACCACAATGGAGGCTGAAGATTATTAATTATCTCAAACATGTGGGGATTTTCCATGCTCATAAATCTGCTCCTGACATTTGAGAAACATTTATGGTGAGTAGTTTCCCTTCTTGACTTATAAAAGTAATATAAGATGCATGAAGCCAAAAGTCTATTGAGCCCGTACTTCTCCAACAACAGTTCTTTGAGCAGAGGTCTTTACTATCTCAGTTGCCTGAGGTTTTACACATTAATCCTGTGATTAAACAGTATATGCATATGCAGACTAGGGAAAGGTACATATGGACATTTCTGAAATATTGTATTGGTATTAAAGAGGTTAATCATATCTCCCAGAATGGCATGCAGGCAATTATTTGAGTTCTGTAATGAAGAAGGAGTTTGCCTTTCATGAAGCTGATACCTTATTTTCAAGGAAGTTCAAAAGGAAATCCAGATGCCATTGACATCAGGAAAGGTATACAGGCAATTAAGCAGATGAGTAATTCAGATGAAGAAGAAGTAATTCAGGTGAAGAAGGAGAGAGTAGCTGTGGATCCAGTACTCCATACAAACCCTTGCCAAATGATTCATAGGCAGGTCTTACCCCATGTTTTAATTCTTTTCTTCAGGCTAAATTTATTCTCTTCCATTTTTTCCTGAGCGTCCTATCCCTTAATTCCTACTCATGAATCATCACATGTTCTTAAGCATACTTTGCAAGGCTGGTCTAGTGATAAAGTGCCCCGGTCCCAGAGACAAGTGTTGAGGGAAGAGGCCAGAGGAGTTAAGCATCAGTGGAAGCTCTGCAACAGGGTGAAGAGATGAGGGCACTAAAGTCTTTCCGCCTGATTAGTAGACAAGAGGCAAACTTCACCTGGCCTCACACATTTTCTATGTAATTTTTCAATGCAAAGCTGGTTATGGAACTAGAAATCCAACAGCAGTGGAGCTGTATATGTTTTGCAGTGGGGATGTGACAATCTGCCTGCTATGTAGAAGCTGCTACTTCTGCAACGGGCTGCTGTCGCTTAGAGAATAATTTCATTCACTTGGAGACAGGGTGGGTGACCTGGAAAGGTTGAGAGAGGTATGAGGATAAGAGCTCCGGGAGCATCATAGAAAGGGTCCACACCGCTGCTGCCACAGAAGATAAAAATCCAGGCTCTTCAAAGAAGGATGGTGTGGCGATCCATAGGGTCCCCGGACCTTTCACAGTCTATTGATCCCTGTGCCACCACAGCGCTTCGCTGCCACCAACCAGGATCCCCCCGGTAATCACTGTCACAGTCAGGGTTTGGATTTGAACAAAATAATAAGTGTTTATTTTAAACATCAACAAACTTAAGATATTAGTTACATTGGTATATATTTATTCTTATCTCAGCCCTGTCTTGATCCTATGCTCACCACTCTACCTCACCACCAACCCTCACAATCACCAACCACCAACCAACCGTCTCAGTCAACTGCCCTTAACCAACTGCCCAACACCAACTGACTAACTCCAACTGCCTTTGTTCAGCTGCCCCTAGCTCCTCCTCCCTATGTTTATTGGTCCACCTAGGGTTAGCCACTTAACCCTTTACTTACTCCTGCACATTAATATATTCCCCAGGAAGGGGCAAATGCCACAGATGGTTATAGATGCTACTTGCTCCATGTGCAGAGCCAGTGAGATGAACAGAAAGGGTGGTATCCAACAAAATGGACCCATCACTCCATTAATTTCAGTGAGTCTGAGTGCGATTCAGTTGGATATCACTCAATGTTCGTTTTCCCTCAGCCTACGATGAAAACACCAAGCATGTGAGACATTTTCAAAAGATTGTTTGCATGCAATACATTATCTCAGCAAACCTCACAACAGGCTTGCATGCTGAAATAATATGAGCACTCACATATATTCACACACACACACACACACACACACACACACACACACACACACCATGTGTGTCACACTTTTTAAGAGCAACAAAAAGAGATGCCTTGAGTACCCCCGGGGGGGGAACTCTGGTTTTATAACACTTATAAAAACCAATGAGTTTTATCAATCTGTCTGCCTACTTTAGCTTCTCACAACCCACTTCTAGACATGCCAACTCAGAACTAAGTGCTTTTGAGTTCAAGTAAGTAGCTGAAGGATTGTAGGGAAATAGATGTTTATAGTAAGATGCTGTTGAAGGCTTTCCTATCCTGCCCCAAGGCAAATGAACTCCCCTGCACCTTTGACACTTGGAAGTGTGTGATCTTTATATACCATGGTGTTTTTGTCTTTTCTACTGTTGGGGGAGGGGGCAGAGGGACTGCATGCACACAGAACATTTTTCTTCTCTCTCTCTCTCTCTCTCTCTCTCTCTCTCTCTCTCTCTCTCTCTCTCTCTTTTTACTGTAGCCAAAGGAAATAGATATGGCAAACAGAGATTTTAAAAACAAATCGTGCAACTTCCTCTTTTGATTTCCTGACAGCTTCAGCACAAACTGCTGTCAAGAGTTTACACAAAATACACTTTCTTTTTCTTTTTCTTTTTTGCTGAAGCTGGCCCCCAAACCAAACGGCCAGATTAGCTAAAACAGAAGCCGCACTTGCCTGCTTTGCTACAAGAAATCTAAAGTCAATCTTTGTATTTCTTTAATATTTCCTTTCAAGGGAGGAAAATAATTACAGATGTTCGTTTCCATTCTTAAAATAGTCAGTCTTCATTATTTAGTTCCGTGGTGACATGCATTATATTTAAAATGCGATGAGATATGCATTTACTAGCAAGCAGTCTTCGTAATCAGCATGATAGTTACTGCTGGCAAGACAAGTGCTTATGAAGTATGGCATTGCTGTCGGCAAAACTATTTATCTGCATGACACCGTGTGTCACTTTTGAACTTCGACTTGACACCCTTAAAATTACATTTTCATCAATCTGAAAGATCAAGCTTCCTGTGCTGACTCACTTGGGTCAACATTTTGCAAGCGACTGGATTTACCACTTGAACCATAAACCCTTTGTGAATAATTTTGTGCATTGATGTCTGATAGCCTAGGGCACAGATCATGGTTTCAGAGGCAAAGAAGAGATGTCAAAGCAAAATTATCTCCCTTTCTGCATACAGGATGACTTATCCCAAAGAGATTCCTCATATGGTTGATTTCAGCACACTTGCTGAAGAATTGCATTTGTTGAATTTTAGTCACAGTAAACATCATAGCGGGAACATTTCCATATCACATCAATCTTATTTTTTTAGTATTTTGGCCATAATTCAAAAAAACCTCAAGCTGTCTCGGTTACCCAAAGGACTTAATTGATACCAGAGATAATTTTTCAGTGAGGAAGCTTCAGGACTGATTCCCAGGTAGCACTGTTTATAGGCTTGGTTGCGACTAGAATTTCAGATGAGGAATCAAAATATAAACTGTGGTGATTAGTGAGTTTCATCTGTCTCAAGACCCGCTGCTTAAAGATGGATGAGAAGTAAGGCACAGCTGGATATTTGATCTTGAAAACCCTAGCACCAGACATGTCTTGGTTACATATCAGCAATGCTGTGTAGAAGTTGAGACATAAGTTTTTTGCTGTAGGTACTGCTTTGAACACATTGTTTCCAAACTAGAATGATGCTCTTAAGGAAAACCTCACAGGACTTCAGAAGGATACATAAAGTGCAATAATGTTGGACCTGCACCTGATTCTCCTCATCTGGGAACTAACAGATGATGGTCAGGGATTTGACTTCTTCCTCACCATCCAACTCCAACCAAAGAGCAGCCAAACCAATAATAAATCCTCTATATGACAAGGAGCTAGAGGAAGCCACATAAGAAGAGTCCTGCTGGATCAGGCCAAAAGCCCATCTAGTTCAGCACCTAGCTAGTAACAAGGTGCCTTGGGGAAGCCCACAAGCAGGGCTTGAGCACAGCAGCATATGATACTGTCTGCTTCCAGACGCAAAGTACTGGATAGCTCAGTTGGTTAGAGTTCGGTGCTGATAATGCCAAGGTTGCAGGTTCAATCCCTGTATGGGAAAGCTACATATTCCTGCATTGCAGGGGGTTGGACTAGAATCAGGGGTTGCCAACTCCCAAGAGACTGGGATCTACTCACAGAGTTTAAAACTGGCAGTGATCTACCAGGTTCAGGTCAAAGTTGTTGAGCTTTTTTTTAGGAAGGATGAAGGCCCATTTTGGGAGGGGGGGGGTTAGGGTCAAAGTTGTTGAGTTTTGTCAGGGAGGAAGTAAAATGTTGAACATTTTTTAGGGGAGCCACAGTTGTTCAGCTTCATTGGGGGGGAGCCAATGATCTACCAGTGATCTACCACAGACGTCCAGTGATCTACCTGTTGGACATGCCTGGATTAGATCATGGGTAGGCAAACTAAGGCCCGGGGGCTGAATGCGGCCCAATCACCTTCTCAATCCGGCCCGCATATTGTCCGGGAATCAGCATGTTTTTAAATGAGTAGAATGTGTCCTTTTATTAAAAATGCATCTCTGGGTTATTTGTAGGGCATAGGAATTCATTCATCCTCCCCCCCAAAAAAATAGTCGGGCCCCCCCACAAGGTCTGAGGGACAGTGGACCGGCCCCCTGCTGAAAAAGTTTGCTGACCTCTGGACTAGATTATCCCTTCCAACTCTACAATTCTACAATTCCAACTCTATTATTCTCTTACCTTTAAAGCCTTTTCCAGCTCGGGGCTGAGGTACCTAAAGCACTATCTGTCTCGCTCCACCCAAGGCATGATGGAGAACAGCTTTTCATGGAGAACAACCATGAAAAGATAGAAATAACATTTTACAAGGACAGGAGGAAACACCATGGATGGAATAATTGCCACACACAAGAAGAACAAGGATATAGTTTGTGTGCCTCACTTGTAGTTCTATAAATCATTTAATGTGTCAACATGAATAGAAGTTATTAATATTGCAGTTGTTGTATAAGGGATTATTATTTTGACTGGAATGCCATTGAAATTAATAAGATTTTGGAATTCAGAAATAAAGAAAACCATCAAACCATCAATTCTAGCACATGGGGACAGGGGAACCTAAATCATACATTCTCCTTTCCCTTCCTCCCCCACAACAAACACTCTGTGAGGTGAGTGGGGCTGGGAGACTTCAGAGAAGTGTGACTAGCCCGAGGTCACCCAGCAGCTAGCTGCATGTGGAGGAGCGGAGACACGAACCCGGCTCCCCAGATTATGACTCTTAACCACTACACCACACTGGCAAATTTCGAAGGATACCTATGTTTCCATTCTCATATTGTTGCACCTTCAAATGTGCATGGCATCAGATTCTTCCCCCTGCTCCCATCCTTACTTAGAATCAAGAAAAGGTCCTTCCAAATTGCCTGGAAATGATGCGTGTTTAGAGAGGAAGGGTGGGGGGAAATGAAGATTGCAGATCGGCTTTCGTGGAAGCTGAACATTAATGCTGAAGATGGTTCAAGGAAATGAGGAACAATAATTCAGTTTTAATGTTTCAGTAAGCTGCCACTTAATAAATATATTATCATTGCATACTTTTTATATTGTGATCAATCTGAGTGAAAATTGCTTTTATGATGGTCATCAACATTCCATCCCCCGGAACAGCAAACATGCTGGGCATATATTCTTTCTTTTATAAATATTAACGGATGCAATATAGCTTATCAAAAAATAATTTGATCATCTTTGTTTGTGGTAAATCATCGTAATAACTTTGGATACTATATTCCGAGTATGTACATTCAGCTTGAAAAATTGCGGTCTCACTCAAATCACCCCCTCTCCACCCACCCATGTAGAGAGAGCTTTGCTAGCTATGCTATAAATATATGTTCTAGATTGTTGCCATATAATTAAATAATTACCATTAATTTAATTAGGCTACTTTTATACCCAGACCTTTGACTCCAAGAAGTGCTTTGAAAATTGTTGACTTGCTTCTCTCTCTCTCTCTCTTTCTCTCTCTCTGCTAAATTACTTTCATAATGGTTGCTATTTTCATTAGTGGTCATTAGTATAGCAACCCTTTCTGTTACAAAAAAGAAATTCAAGCACATTAGTGCTTTCTCTTGTTTCCTATTGATGTGACTGGTGAGAGTATAGTTATCCTCTGTGCAAAGAAATATCTAAAACAACTATAGTGAAAGTATTCCAGATCTGGCTGGTTAGAAATGGGTGGTTATTTCTGTTTGCTGCGTGTACAAATGATAGAAGAAATTAACTAATGGGAAAGGGAATCCCAGGGCTCACTAATGGAAGGGCAAATTACTTATGCTCTCTCAGACTATTCCTCCTCAGGGGGCATAGGAAGGGGGTGCGGGGGGGTGCGGTCCGCCCCGTGTGTCATCCTTCAGGGGGTGACAAAAAGGCACATCTCAGGGGGTGGCACTTACCACGGGGCATGGCCTGCAGCGCGCTCAAGCCACACGTTTCTCCTGGGAGTGGCGCAGTGGCTCGGGGCCCGGCACTGCCCAAAACAGCACCGTGGGGCTTGCATCTGCAAGGCGGACTGCATGGGCAGCTCGCTGTGGAGCCCCAATGGGCGGATTGCCATGGTGCCCTCATGCACGGATCGCCCCATCGCCCCCGGGGGCGGATCGCACCACCCCCGCCGCTCCAGGTGCAGGAGCAGCTAGCTACACCCCTGTTCCCCGCCCCCCAATAGTCTGGCCTGGAGGCAGTGGCAGAACTACATTTTGGGGGCCCTGGTGTTTTAACTGTTGGGGGAGGTGCTTCACAACCAGCAACAAGGTCTGAGTAACCACTGTTATCTTCTTCAATGGGGACATAAGAAAATTGAGTCAAAAACCCTTTCAGTTTGCATCTCTTTAAAATATTCCTCTTACTATTCCACAATTAAAGAAAAGAAATTTGAAGTCAGGTTATAGTCAAAAGGCATATAAAAGTATTTCCTTTCATTATTGACTGGCTATTCAGCATTTTCACTGTTCATTTCCCAATCCAAATATATTACTAAGAGAAGAGATATGGGGAATAGTATAATATAAGGGAAATGGGAGTTGGATTTAGCAGATGGAAATGAAAAAAAAGTGTATGTAGGGGAGATGCATTTCAAACATTCTGCAACAGCCATGTTTCTTTTCCTTGCTTTTTTTTTGTCAATACTATCTTGCAATCACTGTATGGATCATTTATTGCTACCTGGGACCACCAAAATGTGTATCTTTAATACGCACCTATCAAAGCAACCCCAACCAATCCTGATCTTTCTTATGTGCACTAAAACTTTGTTTCCCAAACTTGAGGTGTACAACAGCATTCGCGTTTCAGTTACTATCTCTTCATCAGTGTCGGCTGACAGCTACAGTACTTTACAAAGATACAGCCCAATGGGTAATATGGCATAGCTGTCAATTTTCCCCTTTTCTTGCGAGGAATCCTATTCGGAATAAGGGAATTTCCCTTTTTTAAAAAAGGAAAAAGTTGACAGCTATGGTAATATGGTGTCCTGAGCAAGGGCAAAATTTGGTGCACTGCCTAAATATTTCTTATTTTCACAATTATGCCTTCTATTCTGCGCATGGCCTCAAGTGCACTGTGTCATAGTTGTGGCAACTCTACTGCCCGCCTGATCAGGGCCTAACTTTGAGTAGGTACTCATATAAATATAGGCAAAGCTTTTTCCCCTGGGTGTACTCAGAGGTACTCAGTACCGGCACCTTTTTTCTGGATGAAAAGAACTGGGTAAAAGTGTGATTTTACTGTAACAACTTCATGGTGAGTACCAGCACTGTTTTTCTAGAATAAAAGCACTGGATATAGGTATTATTATTATTATTATTATTATTATTATTATTATTATTCCCTTCAGTTCAGTCCCGTGTGCTTTCCACACTGCCCTAACTCTGGCGCTGAGCCCAATGTTTATCAGAATAGAAGTGTTATAAGCCCCTAGAAAATAGAGTGGCATCTATTTGAAAAGCAGTGGGTCAGAGGCATAGCTACATGCTCCTAAGGTGGTCAAGTATCTCTGCTCTTGCTTTGTGATTCTCCTGTCTTTTGCATTGGGGGAGGGGGGTTAATAAAAGTCAGTAACGCTGTCATTGAATAATAGAATGCAGACTAATTTCTCATTGTCATCAGAAACATAGCCATGGGCTGATTATAATTATAGAGTAGAATACAAAGAAATACTCTCATAATGAGTTTTGGCTACAGCTGAATTAAAAGAGCACCTCTACTTGGTAATGAGGTTCCCTGAGTTCACTAGCTAAAACCTTGACACTTGGTCATGACACTTTGATATTTAGAGAAATTTGGGCCCTGTATAGCTATGGTGTGTGTGTGTGTGTGTGTTAAAGCTCCTTCCACTTTTGTAACAATAACTTTTCTTAATTAGTCAAGATCAGTTTGATGATGTAACAGTTGTCATAGAACATATTTCTATGGATAAAGCATGTTATCACTAAGCAGTATGGCTGTGCACCAGATCTTGCCAAATCTCATATAACAAACTGAATTGGGCCAGTTTGTGTCAACACATCTTGGGTGGGGCAGGAAGGAAGTAGTAGTAGGAGGAGAGATCTGCTTCACCAACCTGTTCCCTGCATGGAACACACCGGTGAACACACTCTCAGCCCCCCCAGTGCTGACTGGAAAATTCAGCCTTGCTCTCTGCAGGGGTCTACTTTACCAGTGTGTTCCCCTCGGGGAATGTGCTGGCAATGTAGCAGCAAGTCGGACTGAAGGTTGCCTCTCCTTCTGCACAGGCAGATGGACATCAAAGCTCTTGTGTCATAGGAATGCCTTAGAACAGGGATGTCGAACCAGTCGATCGTGATCTACTGGTCAATCGCAGGGTTCTGTGGTCGATCATGGTCGATCGCATTATCCTGATTGATCACCCCCCCCCCAAAGAAGATAAAACCTCAACAACTTTGATTCATTCCTACCCCCAAAAAGCTCAACAACTTTGGTGAAGCCTCCACCCAAAAAGGTCACCACCCCTGGTCAATCCAAGGGGTAGATCACTGCCAGTTCATTTATAATTGGAGTAGATCACTGTCTCTTGGAAGCTGAACATGCCTGCCTTAGAAGAAGACACCTTGAAGATCAGAATCTCAAATGCCACAAATGTCAGTCTCAAGACTCTCCTATTTGGTTATTGGAAGCCACTGACTGACAATAATAGAATCATAGAGTTGGAAAGGACCCAGGGGCAATAAGTTCATGCTAATACGGTTTATGTTATTAAGTCTACAATGACACCTGTGGCAAGACTTACCTCACTAATGTGTCTCTGCTGTGTGGTCTATTGCTGCCTGTATCTATTGCATCCCTTTGAATTAATCATCATTTCCCAGGAGCAGTCTAGGTTGCTTATGTGTCAAGGGAACTTGATGAGAGCAGCAGGTGCCTGGGAGAGACATTCATTCATTTTCCCAGTTGAATATCTGTAAAATATCTACTTTGGGTCTTCTTATTTCTTCTGTTGTATCGATCATAGCTTTTTTTAGGCCTCTTGTAAAACCTTTAGGGGGGGGGGTGTCCTTATCTGAACACTGGCTGGAGCAGATGGGAATGCAAGCTGGAGGAACAACCAGTTATGACAATTTCATGCTTCCATTTACAATATATATTTTAATGCAAAGTATAAGGAAAAAGCAATATAAGATCACACACTGGCCATGTAACAGAAAATGATGAAACAATATGCTCCAGGAATTTGCCCTATAATCAACCATCCTATCAGTTAAATGTGGCTGAGTTTCAATGGCCCTGAGAGAATTCACAGTAGCCTGTACCTTTAACAGAGCATTTAAGCAGTCAAACCGTGACCTTGCGGAAACAGTATGTTGGAGAGAAAAGTGTTGTTGTTTTTTCCATTGAGGCAGAATTAACATCTTCCCACCCCCCAACTCCATGAACTCATGCTATGAGAAAGCTTAGTAGTTTGCAAATAGTTTTTCAATGTCACATTCCGGTTACAGTGTTATAGAACAAAACTAATTGCTGTCTGTAGTGGATGCAATTCTATTCACAGCAAGATAAATTGGATTTCTAAACTGAGATTTCCATTGTGTTACCTCCATGTATCACGAGAGTTATCCTGATGTGCACGGTAGTGGGTCTGCTTACTTATACGGTGAGATACAGCTTTATGCTGAATCCATCATCTTGCTATGGGCTCCAGGGAGACCAAAAGAAAACCCTAAGTTTAATTGTAGACTGCCATCTATTGGAGGGGGTTAATGAGGACATTGGCCATTCAATACCTGACTGATTGTCTAACAGAGGCGGAAAAACACTCCTTTTGGTGATAAGAGATAGGAAAATATCCAAAGCCATCCATTTAGTTGCTGAATTTCAGCTATTGCGGATTTAGACTATTTGCAGAGATTCTGTCCACTGCAGAACAGCATATGCATTTCAGGGCATCTGTTCCTTTCAGTGAATAAAGAGAAAGACAAATCTTCAGCTTGGCTGCTTTTAAACATCTCTCTTCAGAAATGCCCAGCTGAAAAGTAAAACATTTGATGCTACAACTTGATCTTTTTCCAGAGGTCAATTAATTATTGCCTATCTATTGTTTTTAACAGCCCATGCTACTCAAGGGTGCTTCCTTCCAAGAAAGTTTACAGACAGAGCAATCCTATACAGTACATATTTTCTCAGAATCATAGAGTTGGAAGGGACCCTGAGGATCATCTAGTCCAACCTGAATATACAGCAGTCCCATATGAGGATCGAACCTGCAACGTTGGCGTTATCATGCTCTAACCAACTGAGCTAAGTAAGACACTCTTTGTCCAGTGGCCTTACTTCCAGCTAAGTGTGCATAGCACTGTAGCCTTAGGATTGCAGTCGTTGTCTGATAAGATCATGGGAGACTCTTCTGAAGTTACGATGGTTAAGTGAATGGAAGGACGCTGGACACTATCTACAATCATAAACCTCTAAGAACAAGGACACATTATTTAGAATCATAGGATGCTTCAAGTTTAGGAGCTTCCATTTTAAAAGATTAGAAGGGCAATGAATCAGGGGCGTGTGTGTGTGTGGATTCAGTCCCGTGGGTTGAAAAAATGTGCATCAAGAGATGTATTTCATGCTATAAATCGCAATGAAACTCTAGTGGGTTCAGGAGACTAAGGGATTCTCTTTGAGTTTAAAGCAAAATAGCATGTCAAGTTCAATATAGACAGTTCAGCTATCTGCACAAGAGGATGATATGGTTGAAACTGCCTAGGTCAGAGCATTAGCATCAAAGATAATAGAGCCTTTCAGTCTGTCCTAAACAGTAGCAAATGAAAGTTTGTCATAACTATATTGATAAGGTGCTGACCTGTGATAAGTGAAATAGTAACAACTTTTCAGTTCAGTAAATCTGCGGCGGAATTCGATGTGACTTATCTCCAACCAGAGCATTAAATTCCTTTCATGACCAGGGAATTTCTTAAATAATTGGTATGTTGACTGCTGTGATTACAGTGACAGTTGCCAGTTGTCTCTGGAGAGCAAGGAAATGAGGCCTAGGGCAGTGGTGAAAGCAGGGGTAGGTAAAAAAAATTAAAATGAATTCAATATAATTCTGAATTATATAACAATTATTTTGCTATGATAGAGCTAAACTAATTGCAAATGCTAGACAGGAAATGCTGGCTGTCTCTGATCATTAATATAAGATATGGAGGGTTGTTCTGATAAATTGAAATATTGGGTTGTATTCACTGCTAGTGCTACTCAGAATAGACCCATTGGAATTAAAGGCCATGACTAATGCAGGTCCATACAGTAGTACCTTGGGTTACGAACTTAATTCGTTCCGGAGGTCCATTCTTAACCCGAAACTGTTCTTAACCTGAAGTGCACTTTTGCTAATGGGGCTTCCCGCTTCTGCTGTGCTGCCGCCGCCGCCACGCAATTTCTGTTCTCATCCTGGGGCAAAGTTCATAACCCAAGGTACTACTTCCGGGTTAGCAGAGTTTGTAACTCAAAGTGTTTGTAACCTGAGGTACCACTGTACAACATAGTTGGATACAACCCATTGTTTTTTCCCATTTCCATTTCCATTTCCATTTATTTTTATTTTTAAAATAAAATCAAAAGGATCGTTTCGAGAATCCATGAGTTTAGCTTTGTTAAGGAGATGTTGCAGAAACGTTGGGACATATAAAGAATCTTTATTTCTATGCCACTTTCAGGAGATGGCATCCTCAATCAGCTGCCAAAAGCTTATCATTGCCGACATTTCTGCTGACTTTTCTGGCACTCCAAGACCACTGACACCTGTAACTTTAATTGCCAACAATATCCTGAAGTGATACAATGTCACTTTGGGGCCAATGTGGACAAGTACAATGATTCCAGCATTCAGCTGATGAAAATCAGGACACATGTCTGATTTGGTGCCATGCTCTTGCAGGAGCCAGCTGACTCATGCAAGAGCGCAGCAGCACTGGGAAATTGTATGGGACACTAGTCCAACCACCTGCAATGTATCCGGGGAGGCTAGTGCTGTGGTCAGTGCCAAAACACAAAAACAGTGAGTACTTGCATCCCCCCCCCCAGAAAAAAGGCACTGAACATTACTAGGGCTGCCGCTATTGCTGCTTATTCCAAAATTCCTACCTGGAAGTCATGAGCACCATTTGCAAATCAATGTGTGAAACATGACAATCTGAAAGTATGTTTCACTTCCACATGTAAGACTTAAATTTGTGTGAACAAATTTGCACAATCTGTAAATCAGATCTTAGCTGCTCATTTAAGGGAATGTGTAATTATGTTAAGCAAGGAGCTATAGATTCCGATACGTTATGTTTTAATCCTTGCAAGAATGAACATTTCTCAGATGAAGAATGAGATCTCGGATTTATACAGTGTGGTTCAAGGTTAGGAAAGGTTATGACTAATTGGGATGAATTAATATACCTCAAGCAAAGATGCACACAGTCCCTCCTGGACTCTGTCCACAGGTAAATGGGATGTGACAGTTATGTTAATCATTTAATTAATACCATGCATACAATTAGCAAATGAAGATTATCACTGGCAAATATTAATTACAAAGAGGGAAGATGCTGGTTCCTTCCACTGAAAGCTAACTATTTAACCCTATTTCACTGGTATTCCTTCTCTCATTTGTGATAATTCATTAACAAACTACTGGGAAGCAAGAGCTTAGCTCATTGTTTGCATAATACCTTGATTATAGTTTGACCTCATCATATCCTTCATAGCACTTGCTTTGGCCGGAAGTGTCCATTTAAAGCACTTCCACATGAGGCTTCCCAAGCACAAATGTACATATTTGAACTGAATGGAAGACTTCTCGTTGAATGCAAATGGACCCTTGAGAGTTTACTGTTCCCTTATTGTTTTCACTGTTACATTGCAACAGCATCTGGATGCACTAATAGGCATTGCTACTGTGCTCCTACATTAGTGTGCATACATCCAGTGCTTTTTTTCTGTGGGGACACAGGGGTATGCATATCCCTAAACATTTTGTCAATCTAAGTTTGGCCTCATTGAGGGGCAGTATTTCAATATGAGTAGGAAAATGAGAGTACCCCTAAACAGTGCTTTTTTCTGGGGTGGCGCAGGGGGACACATACCCCTAAACATTTTGTGAATCTTTGTACTTTTGTCCATTTACTGTATTTATGGCAAACTATCTCCCTAGCTGGTTTGGCAGTCACCCATGGTCCTGGTGCAGATCAAATAAATGCGTTTCCACCTCCCTCGCTCTCTTAGATTCAGCCAGATGGCTAGGGCAGCTCAGAAGAGCCTTTGTACAAACGGGTGCATGTGCAACAGTAGAGGCCTGGCTGGAAAGCTTAAAGCCCATCACCACTACATGGGAGATGGATTGAAGAAATGTGAATTGGCCCCGCCCCCATAGCTTGACCAATTGCGGCTAGGAGCTAGGTGGAGTCCTAGATAAAAGGTTTACTTGCACAAGGTTGTCAGCTTCCATTTTGACTTGAAATGTTCGTTTTGGGCTTCTCAGAAGTACATAAAGGCAAGAAGCAGGTAGAGGGAGTGCCAATCTACAATGGCGCCCACCTGAGAGGTGCTGGAACAGTGCTCCGGCGCACTCCAGTTGAAAGAAAGCACTGGATCTAACTAATAACCAAACTGAGGATAAGTGAGCGCTGGCAAGAGCAAGGGGTATTGTTTGTTTGGTTTGTTGGTTTATTATACCCCGTCTTTTCCCCTGACATGGAGGGGCTTACAGATAAAATGGGGGGGGGTCATAAAAAACATTGTCTTCCCTTAAGTCCCACCCTTTGGGATAGTAGGGAGGCCTTTCTAGTCCATCTGCCCCTGGGGTTCCCACAACTCCAGGCATTTGCTACAGGTTAGCCCTGGAGGTCCTCCCTATTCACCCATCAAGTCCCACAGCCCTGAAGGCAAGTCTCGGGACCGCTGGTGCCTAAATGTGCTCCCCAAAACTCAACTACCTCATAACTTCCTAGACCTACCTGCCAGTGCTGCCAATCACCCTGTTTAATGACCACACCCACCAACACATCAGTACAGAGCAGGCGAAAGAAGCTGCCAGCAAAGTCAATCTGCTAGCGAGCAAAAAAATCCTACTTGTCGACCCCCCAAAAAGACAACCAGCCACGACCTGTGCTGCCAAAAGATGGGTCCAATGAATGGTCAGTCGAGGAGAAGGACATCAGCCCCGCCTTCTCTTTGGCACCAGTGTTTTTTGATACAGAGGTGTGTGTGTTTTTTTAGTTTTTTAGTCATCCTTCATTAATTGACATACAGCTTTTCTCATTTTCTGAATATTTGGCAACTCAACTGCAAGTGTAGAACAATATGCCTTTGCTCCCCTGTTTTGTTGTTGTTGCTTAGTCATTTAGTTGTGTCCTACTCTTCGTGACCCCATGGACCAGAGCACGCCGGACACTCCTGTCTTCCACTGTCTCCCGCAGTTTGTTCAGACTCATGTTGGTAGCTTCGAGAACACTGTCCAACCATCTCGTCCTCTGTCGTCCCCTTCTCCATGTGCCCC
The DNA here is from genome assembly GCF_009819535.1 of Lacerta agilis. Taxonomy (NCBI): domain Eukaryota; kingdom Metazoa; phylum Chordata; class Lepidosauria; order Squamata; family Lacertidae; genus Lacerta; species Lacerta agilis. Next base: position 46,349,558 of record NC_046321.1, read on the forward strand.
AACATCAGGGTCTTTTCCAGGGAGTCAGTTGTACACAAACAACTCTAAACTCTAAATTGAATGCTACATAGATTTCTTTTTCGTATCTTTTTACTATGGGTGATCAAGACTGTTAGCTCTGAAATTCTGCTTTAATGGTAATTATTCCTAGAAATGACTTTGGTCCTATGTACACTTTGTTGTTGTTGTTCAGTCGTTCAGTCGTGTCCGACTCTTCGTGACCCCATGGACCAGAGCACGCCAGGCACGCCTATCCTTCACTGCCTCCCGCAGTTTGGCCAAACTCATGTTAGTAGCTTCGAGAACACTGTCTATGTACACTTACTTAAGAGTAAATCCATACAACACATGGAAACTTACTGCACAATAACAATGCTTAGGATCAGGCTACATGGGCTTTTGTGTGTGTGTTTTTATATGATGTAGGATTTAGGCAGCAGCAAGCTGTTAATGCCTGCATGTTATTTGCTGTATTAAAAAAAACACCTGAAATCAATTTAAATGTTCATTTAATTTTGTGTATTTGAGCATTTTGACAATGCTGCAGAGAAAGTATTCTGCGTTTATGAAAACATTTGGGAACAGTTGTGGTTTAAATTGCTTTCTTTGTGACATTGTACAGGAAGATTGAACAGGGAGTTTCTGAAATAGGTATTTGTTCGTTGTAATTGCAGCTTAAATTAAAAGAGGAGGGAGCCTGTGGCTCGAGAATGTTCGGGATTGCGCAATACAAATAGTGCTTAGTCTTGCTCATATATGAAAATTCAGAGTCACTTCCTAATCCGAGAGCATAAATTTCCCGATTTAACCTATTGCTAAAGATTTGAGTGTGGGCTTTTACTTTCTTGTGGTTTTTGTAAGCTATTATTTGGTGCAGGTGATAAGAATTTTATTGTGTTCGTTATTTTCTTCTGGAACAGGTTATAATCAATATGTCATGGGACATATAATTGATGTAACTATATTACTATTTTTTGTTGTCAAAATAATTGCTCATTTAGGGAATTTACATTTGGGGATATTATTTTAAGGTTATTCAAATGGAGTATAGTAAATTTCTCTTATAAATTTGACTCATTGCAACCCCAGTATAAATGTTGGTATGTGGTGGGCAAAGAGGGAGTGATGAAAATATTTGATATTAGTAAAATAATAATAATAACAATTATTATTATTATTGTTGTTGTTGTTGTTGTTGTTGTTTAAAAAACAACCATTGGTATAAAAAGTATTGGGATGTAGCCTTGGTTGAACGTTGACACATACATTAAAATTGGCTAGGGATCTAACTTTGGATCAGAATGGTTTGATTTTGTAATGTATGTGGATAAGAAAAGAAAGTATGTAATGCAACTGTCTCAGTATGCTACTTTGTGGAAGTCATAGTTAATTTTTAGTAACATTAAGAATAATATTGACATTTGTTACCTTTCTGCTGTCTTTCTTGTAGAGAGCAATTCTTGTGTGATTCTTGCTCTGCATATTCGACTCTGTAACTGAGTTTTTTTTAAAGTTTTAAGGTATGTTCAGAATGTTATTTATGTTTTGAGTTATGTCTCTATGGAATAAACACAAAAATCAGCCAGGCCTGCATCCATAGCAGTCACCAGAGGAGGAATGACTGCTGGGAGGAGCTCCAAGAGAAGAAACACCATGGTGCACCTATTGAGATTACTGATTTTATGCATGTGGAAGACACTGGATGTACAAAACTGACTGCTGTGTTGAAATAAAAATTCTCCAGTCCAAAAACCTGGTTCAAAGGCTTTACTCACAGAACTTAACTTCAGACGACTTAGAAACAAATAAAGCTACATTCACTTAGTTGCATTAATCTTAACACTGCTCCCAGCATAAGGCATAAAAATTTAGTTGATCACTGACACCAAACAACATCAATTCCCTGTCCATTCATCATGTAGAATATTACGCCAAATGTTTCCCTCAAGGCATCAGTAGATTTTGCCCCCTGCCCCCACCAGCACCACTAAAGGCCAAGTCTATAAATCAGGGTCATCTGGGTTTGTAGAATATAAACCTGGTTTTGGTTAAAATAAGGCAAAGGCTAAACAGTAAGACAATTGCAGGTTGCAAGGTGCAGAACAGTTTTTCCAAAGCAGAAATGATTGCAACAAATTTCTACTTTGAGAAACTCTAGGCACATCTCCTTGAATGGACTGTTCTTGTGTTTGCTTTATTTTCATTTTACAACCCTTGTCTTGTTCAAGCTCAACACATCTCTGAGAACAAAGTCACTCTTATGCCAGTGGATCCTGGCAAATCGGAAAAACCAAGAGAAAATTAGCTCCTGATCACACCATTGGCACAGTTTCACTGAACCACAAAAAGATAATCTATGCAAATATATGGACATTTGATTATTATATGTGATAGATGCAATTCACAGAATTCAGCTATTTTTAGCACAGAATTTTGAATGCACAGCCCTATGATGCTTTCCTCTAAAAATAATTATGTACTCTTTTTTTCCAGCCAGAACTGGACTGGCTGTTGAACAATGCTACCTACAGTGTCGATACTGCCAATTTTGTACAATCGTATATCAAATTTCATATCTGAAGACTGGGAGAAGAGGTCAAAAGTTGGCAGAGGTCTGTGGTAGAAGGTGTCAAACACTATATCCAGAATGGGTGTTTGTTTAATATGGATAGAGAGATTTTTTGTTTCAAATTAGATTTGACAATTTCTGAACCTGAAGGTCATTTCCTCTGCTGTTGACAGCTTTGTGGCAGAAAAATATCCAGCAGATGCATTTTTTTCTTGTCAGTGCATCACTTCAAGGGATGCGGGTACTGTTCACAACATCAAACAGCCATGCAGCTATTGAAGTCACAAGTGTGAGTCGAGAATGGGCAATAGTGGTTTCAGTATCCAACTGCAATGGATTCCTATGTACATTTTGAATATGGTACAGACTTTGCATCAGCATGTATGTCAGGAATGAGCCAGCACTCAGCAAAGCTTTACAGCAGGCTTCCGAAAGCTGCCAGGAGCAGAGAAGCTTAGAGGTGAAGCCAGCTGAACAGCAGCTCACTCCATCCACCCCACCTCTAAGAATGCAGGTTGACAAGAGATTGGCCAGGAGTGAACTGGCACACCACCACAGTTTGCCTGAAGAGCGATCAAGAGCGAAAGTACAGAGTGACAGCTTGTCAGGGCAAGAGGAAGCTGGGGCTGAGCCAATCAGCCCACGGTCTCGTAGAGAGGGAGGGTTATTAGACAGGAAGCAGAGCAAGCGACGTAAACTACGTAAGTTCAATATCTTCTATAGACACAGGAAGCAATCTTTAGAAGGGTCATCTTGGTTGATGGTGTCTGAAGCTCCGTTAGAGCTTTCCGGAGTTATCTGTTGTTTTTGCAGTAAATCCTCCTTTTTAATTACCTACACTTACTGTGTTACCAAGCTGAGAACCTGGACTCCTGACAATCTAAATGGAAACACTTTCTATATTCCTGGTAGTTTTCTTACCAGATAAGGAATGACCCCTTTTGTGCTGTATTTATTTCACAAAAGAAGAGCTCTGCTGGATTAGACCAAAGGTCCATCCATCTAGCATCCTGTTCCCTAAAGTGGTCAATAGATACTCTAGGAAGTTCTCAAGAAGGGCAAGAAGGCAACAGTCTTTACCCGTCATCACTAATCTGCAGCTGGTATTCAGAAGCAATGCTGCCTCTGGTCCTGGAGGCAGCATATAGCCAATGACCATTGATATCCTCCATGAATTTGTCAAAACTCCCATGAACTTATCTACATTTGTGGCCAGCTCCACATATTGAAGCAGCAAATTTCATAGTGTATATATGCTGTATAAAGAAGTACTGTAATTACTTTGGCTGTCTTACGTGTCCCATGATTCAGCTTCATAGTGTCCTGAGAGAGGACCTCCAACTAGATATCTTGAGAAGAGTCCACAAGCAGAACATGAAGGCAATAATCCTTGCCCATTCTTTCTCCCCTGCAACTGGTATTCAGTTGCATACTGTCTCCAGTAGGTTCAACCTGTGCTTGGGCTTTACTACTTCCCAGATTTATTTTTATGCACAAAATAATGAACCATCATTACTATGTACAAGTATATTCATGATCATTTAATTATAATAATATTTAAATTGCAATCCCAATTATTTAATATGAAAATAGTAAATTTGTTTAATTAAATAAATGATCCATTATTTAATTATCTAATAAGTGTAGCATTGAATTTCAAATGCTTATGTATTTTTGTTTGCCATCTTGCATTTCATTCATTTTCCATTAATCAGCAGTACCAATAAAACTATAATGAATTGTTCTTTTATATAAAACTATAATGAATTTATTCTTTTATTAAAATCATTTCAGTGGCAGGTCATTATTATTATTAGGTTTTCAGTAGGGATCTAAATGGAGAAAGTGCCCCAGTTCTGCACTACCACCAAGGATGTATATTAAGAAACAATAACAAAGAGAGAATCACATAGGCACACTCTATTGCTACACCAGGGATAACCAATGTGGGACTGCAAGTTCCATCAGCTGCAATCAGCATTGCCAATGGTTAGGGATGCCAAGCCCAGCACCGTCTAGAGAGCACCCCATTGCCTAGCCATGCTCTTCATGGTGGAATTTATCAGAGTCCCTTGAAAGAGTAGGAACTTATCAACTAGAGAAAAGTACTCCTCATTCTTTGCTAGACAGACCATGTGACATGGCACAATACATGAAAATCCCCACATTCTCGGGGCTAAAGTCAGACACAGGTCAGCAATAAAGGAAGCAGATATCTGTTGTCAGTGAAGTTAACTCTTTATTCAAGGAAACAAACAAACATGCAAGTGGCATAGCGTGGGTTGCCAGCACTGAGGAAAGGTGGGGGTGATAGGGAGGGAGGGAAACAGATGGAGTATGCATGCGTATTCAACTGTCTAATGGCATCCACGTCACCCAGGAGATCTGAGCCACAGAGATAATAAAAAAGACTTGTTCCGTTGACTGGAGAGGTCACTTCCTGGTTTGCATGGAGAAGCCATTTCAGTGGAGCCCAGTGACGGAAGTGCGTAGCTGTATTGAAATTTTGCACCCCTAAGAATTTTGCACCTGGAGCAACCGCCCCTGTGGTCCCCCTCCATGCTATGTCACGGAGTCAGCCTAGTGGTGTCAGCAACACTTCCCAGTAGGCCTTGTCCCTGTGGAGTAGCATCTGGCACTTCTTCCCGATCTTCTCCCTCTGACCTCTCTTTGGTGTCCCACCATCAATCCCGTGTCTCTGACCCTTCCTCCTCTAGGGTTTCCTTTGGAGATTCCCTGGCTGTTGCCTCCCACCAGTCCTCTTCATCCAGCCAGACAATGACACACATGCACTCTTGGTCCAGGCTTTCTGCATGTTTCATAATGCAGTTGGACAACTTGTATTGCATATATAAACAATACAGTAAATAATATGAATATGCAATAGGGTGTGATTCTTTGAGTACGATGCCACATGCATCAAACAACACACGTACAGAATTAATAAATACATATATATATTTATCAATTTAAAGTATTTATAAGCCGCCTTTCAGGACAAAGCTCTCTCAAGGCAGCATACGAAAGGTTACTAGTGTCATATGCATTGAATGAATATTATGCTTTAAAATAATTGGTGCCCTCATTGGTTTTCCCCATCCTCCTGTGATCCACATTGTCATTGATACTCTCCTCCCTGACTCCACCTCCTGCCTCAATCTGTGACACTTTTTTTTTGGGGGGGGGGATAATGATGATGGAAATATTTTTTTTTAATCTGAATGGTCCAAGGTTAGGCTGTCTTGACTTTCTGCTCTCCAAGGCCCTTCACATGTTTTGCAATCTAAAACCAAAGGAACAGATCACAATACATAACATTCCACTATCACAAGGTTAAGACAAATTTTATTGTGGTTGCATCAATGGAATTACTTCCCTAGATCAACAAGATATTATTTACAGAGAAATCCACTGTTATGCTCTCTTGGGTCACTTTTGGGAAAGCTCATTAGTTAGTAGTTTCCTATTTATTTTTCTCTTGTTTTTCATTACTTTTGCCCCTATGAGTAATGTTGTGTGTTTATCAACAATAAATTTTATTTCCCTCATGTCAGCCTGGTTACAAAACTGATACAAATCTCATAAAGCTTTCTTACCACTCAATGTACATTCATTACTCTTCCAATCTTTGTGTCACCAGCTCTCTGTTTAGCTCGTTTACAGTCAGTTCATGAAATTTATGTAAAATAGAAATTAAAAAAGCAGACCAAAAACATGCAGGTATCCCAGAAGATTGATATGGCCCTTTTTTCACCAAACAATGTTGCCTTTTAACATACCCGCTTGGAAATCCTGATGTAGGGTAGATAAATCATCAGAATAAACCATTTGTAAGGACCTTCATCACTTAGTGGTGTCCTTTGGGTGCTGATGGACAAAC